>NC_134499.1:15533340-16133340 GCF_040206685.1 Ascaphus truei
TCGGGCGTGGAGTCGATGACATCGACCCTATCCCAATATGTAGATTACTTTCTTCACCCCTATGTAACTGCACTGAGGTCCCATGTTAAGGATACACTCCATGTCATCGACTCCATTTCCAATATCAGGTGGAAATCCACCTATCTATGGGCAACATGTGATGTATCATCATTATACACCTGCATCGAACACACCAAGGGGTTAGAGGCAATTAAATATTGGTTGGATAAGGATTCACGATTCCCAGATAAACATAAGCGATTTATTTTACAAAGTATTCACTTCATTCTCACGCACAATTATTTTTTATTTGAAAATGATTTTCACTTGCAAATCTGTGGAACGGCCATGGGTACGAGATTCGCTCCCAGTTATGCCAACCTCTTCATGGGGCACTGGGAAGAATCCCATGTTTGGCAAAACACCTTACTTGGAGCGGGTCTCGTATACTATGGCCGTTTCATAGATGACATCATTATTATTTGGGATGGAGAGGAGTCGGTCCTACACGATATCCTGAGCTCCTTCAGCGACAACTCGTTTGGACTCAAATTTACTTTTGATATTAACAACTTGTCCACTGTATTTCTGGATCTGGCCCTGAGCATAGACACAGACCTGAATATCATCACCACCACACATTTCAAGTCTGTGTCTGTGAATAGCTACGTCCATGCGTCCAGTAACCATCACAAACACTGGCTCAACAATATTCCCTTGGGGCAGTTCCACAGAATTCGTAGGAACTGCACAAGGGATGTTGACTTTGAAAACCAGTCGGTCACACTTGGAAAGAAGTTTCGTTCCAAGGGATATGATCCCATCGTGGTGTCCGACTCTCTCAGCAAGGTGAGTTCCATTGCTAGATCGACTTTACTTGAGAAATCGAAAAGCAAACAAAATAAACAACAGAGAGGAAAACGTTCAGGTTATGACACCCCAATAATACATTCAGAGATGGAGAGGTCGACTGTAAGATTCATTACCACCTATAACCAGTCATCCAAACTTATCAATAGGATTTTAAATGAACATTGGTCCATTCTAAAGTGTGATCCACATCTAGGACCTATCCTGCCAGATAGAGCTACTGTCACATATAGGAAAGCAAGGAGTATAAAAAGCATACTAGCTCCCACTAGGCTTAAATCATCTTCCAAGTGTGACACTGTAAAACAGAAGGGACCATTGGGTAATCATCCCTGTGGCCGCAGTCGATGCATTACGTGCAGGCATCTTTTGAATCAAACTCATGTTTATTCTCCAATGAGGGGTACCACGTATGCCATCAGTAGCTCCATCACCTGTCTTAGCACTTATGTTGTGTATCTTATACAGTGCGGTTGCAGTCTGAAATATATTGGACGAACCACCAGGACTCTGGGAACTCGCTTCCTAGAACATAGGAGAAATGTTATTAAAGGTCTGAATAATCACAGTGTCCCCCGACACTTTAAATTATTTCATCAACAGAATCCCAAGACCATGCAAATTATGGGAATAGAGACCATTTCTCCCTGTGTTCTGGGAGGCGACCGGTTCAAGACGCTCTGCAGGCGGGAATCCTATTGGATTCACCAATTGGGTACTCTCAGTCCTGGGGGACTAAACAAATGTTTAGACGTTAGTACTTTAGTTTAGTTTTTCCTCGGATGCCTCTTCCTGTTCTCCTCCTCTGCTTCTCAGGTCATCCCCTGTTTGGATCTCCTCCAGAGGTCCCCCCAATCCTATCCCCCATCCCCCATCCTCCCCCTCTACCCCCCCCCCTTTTCTCCTTCCCCTCCCTTCCCTCCCTTACCCCCCCCCCCTCCCCCATCCCCACTTTCCATTCCTTCCCTTTCCAGTCCCCACCCCCCTCCCTTCCGTCTGACAGATGGATAATCCATTCATTGCACATTAATGTTGATTTATGAAATAGACACTTTCACTAGGAACACTGGGTTAAATAGATGGTATGAGGAATTTATCTTTTAAACACTTTACACATTGAAATAGCACCTTTATATAGACATATTAAATTCATATAATTAGATATTCACTAGTATGGCCAACGAGGGCCTGGTAGTTATTATTATAGAATAAGACATAAATAGGTATATAGTATATAGTTTATAGCACACACATAATAATTTCACACAACACTTGATCACAATATAACACATACAGTATATGTAGATATACTTTCCGGGCCCTTGCCTTGTTTATGGCATACAGACTCCAATAATTTTCCTTCTGAGTTTAGGTTTTTATTTGTATGTACATTTATATTTACATTATAATTTTCATCATTATTTATATTTCATATATAAATTTATATCTAATTTCATTCTGTCCTTAGTCCAATCATATGGGAACATATGAATTGGTATTTGATTTATGCACGCATCTGGGTGCAATATTTAATAATTAATTGATTGTGGTTGCATATATGTATATATAATGTCATATGATCTCCTGTTCCATCACCAATATTTAAGTAATATACTCCACACTGGCCTGTGTGTGATCATCCCTCTATCTATAGGTGGGATTTAGATATGTATTATCATTGCACCATGTTGATGTATAGCAATGTATCCCATGGTTACACCAGATGGGGTCTGATTCACATACAGGATTAGTATTTTCAATCTGGGTTTGAGCCCTAGAAAAATATGTTGTTGTACTAAGTTGTTTTATGTTATTGCCAACTATTTTATATTTAATACATGTTTAACTGTGTGTTAACTTATATGTATGTTTAGTAATATGATTGGCTATTGAATATATATCTTAGTTTTATTCTATCATCTCCTCCAATTCTTTCAGGGTAAATATGTGTATTTTATATAATCATGTTTTCTATAGTGTTGGTAGCACGGATAATGATTGCAGCTGAGTAGGGGTGTTTTTTTCATCAATTACCATCATTGGAGTGTGTATATAATACCGGACCTCCCCCCTCACGTTATCCCTTTGAAAAAGTTAGCCGAGACTGACGAAACGCGTCAGGGAGCGTCGTGACGTCAGACGCACTGACATTGAAGTCTACATCCAGCGCAGGAGCGGACTGATCCTAGCGCTAGTGCTGCGGGCACTACCTACACGGAACTTTTTGTCTGGGACTATTCATAGCACACCAGCCCTGGGAATCTGCTGGTACACTGCTCGTTCGCCAACGGAGCCTGGGAATGCCCCCAAAGTCTGCAATTTGACCGGATGACTCACATCAGTCCTGGAAATTTGCTGAGACGCTGCTCCTTTACCAACGGAGCCTGGGACTGCCCCAAGAGCTTGCAGTTAGACCGGATGGTGGTGATTATTATCACATATGCTTGATTTTATTGTACTTCTTGTAAGTGCGTTTTTTACCCCTCCCTCCCCTCTCCCCTTCATTAAATATACTTTTATACGCTATGGGCGTGCGCTCTCTCCTCTTCTTTCCTTTTTAGATATCCTGTGGACGTGGTAGGTCCACATTGAGAGCTGCCGGAGACCCTACATACCAGTATCCATTTTTATCATCGGAATTATTTGAGGACTGGTTTATCCTTTTATTTGCTTTTTCATGTATTGTTGTTGTATGTTTGTTTTTGGCCCATCTTATGGTTATAGGTCTGTATACCTTTACAATATTGCTTAGACTATTTAGGTTATACATCAGATATATCTACATAGACATACATAGTTATCTCCTCTTCTTTCCTTTATATATATATATATATATATATATATATATATATATATATATATATATACAGTGTTCGACAATTATATACATTTACACGCCCGGGGCGGGTGGATTTAACCCCCGGGTGAGTAAATATTGGCCCAAGCAGCACACGTGTGTTTTTTAAATTTCCCGCGCTCGCGCTGCTGTTTTTACCACTCTCGCGCTGGAGAAAAAAAAAAAAAAAAGCCGGAGGCGGGTTTATGTTGTTGGGGGAGATTACTCCGCCTCCGGCTCTCTGAGCAGTGGCCTCCCTCCTCAGCGCTTCTACTCCTCCCCCTTTCGGCAGCCAGCCGCTTCCATGCCTGTCTGCCTCAGGCCCCTGCAGGGCCATCTGTCACCACCCCTCCCTCCCATCGGGCCATCTGCCCCCCTCGCATCAGTCCACCCGCCCCCCCCTCGCACCGGGCCATCCGCCCCCCCCCTCGCACTAGTCCATCCGCCCCCCCCCCTTGCACCGGTTCATCCGCCCCCCCTCGCATCGGGCCACCCGCCCCCCCCCTCGCACCGGGCCACCCGCCCCCCCCTCACACCAATCTCTCCCGGCCTCCGTGACCCCAAACTCTCCTGGCCTCCGGGTTTGTTCCGTGGTTCTGCAAGGGACCTCTGGAGACCACCTGCGGGTCTCCTCGGGTATCTCACGGGTATCAGGCTGGTGGTTCCATGGGTGACACATGCGGGGATGAAGCGGTGGCCTCACATCTGTGGGGGCACCGCGGACCTGTTGTCTGCGGGGATGAAGCGGTGGCCTCACACCTGTGGGGGCACCGCCGACCCATAGGTGCGGGGATGAAGATGTGTGGTCCCACTTCTGTGGGGGCACCGCGGACCCGTAGTGAGCACTCGTGAGTTCCCCAGACCCCCGTGGGAACCACCCGAGGCCCCGCAGACACCTGTGGGTCTGACCCGGGGCTCCCAGACATCCATGGGCCTACCGTTGGGACCCAATTGTGGCCCACGGTGACCACCTGGGGGCCATGGTGCTGGCGGGACCCACCAGCAGGCCTCCAGAACCTGTTTGAAAAGGGCTGCTGGTACCCTGTAGGTCTGTCAGGTGCCCTGCAAGCCCACCAGGGACTCGAGTGGGGCTGCGTTATGAACCCTGTTTGTAAAAGGATAAATCTTGTATTTATGGGGGGGCACAGGGGGTGGGTAATGTATTTAATAAATATAATGATTATTATTGTGGGGCTGTGTATTGTTTTTATTGTGGGTACTGGGGGTGGGGGGGTATTTTCCCCAACGATATGTGGGTAGGCCTCCCTTGTGGTTAGTGGGTCAGGGTGGTTAGGCCTCACGGGGTGGGGGGTTAGTGTGGGAGGGTTTGTAGGCATCCCGAGTGGTGGGTGAGGGTGGGTTAACCCCTTAATGACTGTAGCGGTTAATAACCGCTATGGTGATTAAGGGGTTAGGGGACATTACTTTGGATGTTTTAATTTTTGTCTCTGTTTTGCAGCAGCGGAGGGGCCATGGGCAGGATTGGGGGGTGGAGGGGGGCAACGGTATGTGGGTAGGCCTCCCTTTTGGGTAGTGGGTGAGGGTGGTTAGGCCTCACGTGGTGGGCCATTGGCAGTGAGGTGCTGCATTATACTGTATGGACATTGGGATCCCCCTCCCCACATTTACATACACTGCACTCACAGGAACACAGGAACACAGGCAGGGAGATTTAACAGACACATTAGGGGGAGGGGGCCTTACACAGATTACAGTCAAGGCAGGGAGGTTTAACAGACACATTAAAAATATGTATTTAATGTATTTATTGTTGTTTATGTATTTTATATACACAGGGGGTGTACTGTATGTTGTTTATTGCAATGTTTATTGGGGGCAAATGTCCCCAATAAACATGCTATTCTGCCTTAACCCTTCATTGCCTTAGCGGCTATCAGCTATGGAAATGAAGCAGCATTTCTGTATTTTAATAATATTGTGCAGGAGCAGGGGGTCCCCCTGAGCTGAACTGCATTGATTTGTGGCTCAGGGAACCCCCTGCTCACTGTACAATATTATTAAAAATACATTAATGCCTATAGTATCATTGATGTGCATATACAGTAAGTGTATTATGTTAGGGGTTAAAGGGGTTGTTGTATATATATATATATATATATTTATATTCATGTATTTATTTATTTATTTTGATTTATTTATTTATTTATTTATTGTGGGGCTGCTGTGTGTGAATTTTTTTTATTGTGGGTAGCGGGGGTGGGTGAAGGGGGTATTAGCCCCAACGGTGGTTGTTTAGGGCTTGCGGGGGGGTAGCGGGAGGGGTTAACCCCTTCATGACCGTAGCGGTATTAACTGCTGCGGTCGTGAAGGGTTTAAGTGCACCCGCAACCTCCCTGCAAGTCCTAAACTCACACCAAGGGCCAAATACCCCCTTCACCCACCCCCGCTACCCATAATAAAGCCTTAGCGGCTATCAGCTATGGTAATGAAGCAGCATTTCTGTATTTTAATAATATTGTGCAGGAGCAGGGGGTCTCTTGAGCTTTGATTTGTGGCTCAGGGAACCCCCTGCTCACTGTACAATATTATTAAAAATACATTCATGCTGCTTCGTTACCATAGCACATAGCCGCAAAGGTAAAGAATGAGTGTTTATTGATATGGGTGTTTTATTCATACTGTAGATGTGCAGAGGGTCTCCGGAGCGGAACCGCTTTGGTTTTAGGTCCGGGGACCCCCTGCTTCCCGAGATACAGGCCCCTTTAAGGGGTGCCGGTATCCCTCTGCTTTGTTTACATTCCGCGGTCACGTGATCGGGACTTTTAAATGCAGAGGGATACCGGCACCGCATAAAGGGGCCTGTATCTCGGGAAGCAGGGGGTCCCCGGACCTGAAACCAATGCGGTTCAGCTCCGGAGACCCGCTTCACATCTACACTATGAATAAAAATGTATTTTAAATAATTTTTAATGTACCGATGTTTGCGCAGAGAGAGCAGCGGATCTCTCTCTGCTGCAAACACATCTCGCCAGGGGACGGCTTCTCGGCTTCAAAAACAACAGCTCGCAAACGCCCCCATGAGTTTTTACACGGCATTGCAGTATTGCAGACAGCGGGAATAAAATGCTTAAATCCAAGCAGCGAAAATAACGCAATTCACCCCGGGCGAAAACGACACAAAACCGCAAATAACCAGGATAATCTGAAATTCGCGGAGCTAGCCGAGTTAGAATAAAGGTTGTCGCCAGTGTTTTTTGATGTGTTCACATTTTTCAAAGAATAAATTATATTTTATTATATCTAAGCCTCGTTCAGTTCAACCCAGATATTTGGTGTTCATTATATCTTGTCATAAGCTACTGTAATAGTCAGGTTACTGATAAATTGTAGGAACAGTACATTACATGTGGAAGGGAGTGGTGCATCCAGAGAACCAGCAAAACAGCCAATGACATCACAGTCCAAAGTAGAACACCAAAGCTTTATTGAAGACACACAGTGGACACCACAGGCTGCAGCATATCCTCCTCCTCTGAGGAGGATGCTATGCTGCAGCCTGTTGTGTCCACTGTGTGTCTTCAATAAAGCTTTGGTGTTCTACTTTGGATTGTGACGTCATTGGGCTGTTTTGCTGTTGCTCTGGATGCACCACTCCATTCCACGTGACCTTTCTGCCGGGTGCACGCTGTGGAACTCACTGCTGAGGAACTATTAGGACCCAGGACAGATGAGCTGACAGGGGTAAGATTGCTGTTTTGCCCCTGAGCCCCAACCTTTATAGTGGTCTTTATTCATCCTCTCATTTCCCCACCAGCCCTGCACAACCAGTGCTACAATCAACTTTAGCCTAGGAGCGCATGACAGTTACCTATCTCTACAGTACATTACATGACCTGGACAAAAATAACCAATATAAACACATTCAACAACATACATACTGTATAAAATAATATAAATAATATATATATATTCATATGTAAACATATAATATAAAAGTAATAGTGATTCATGAATAATAATGACAATTATTTAAATAACATTTTATCTAAACAGATCATCAACTTTTTAGTTAATATACTGTCTATACTATTAAAACATGGTTAAAAATGACTGATTAATTAATATTTACAAACTATTTAAAAAAAAATTATATATACTATTATACTATTTAAATAAAAGCATATATATATATATATATATATATATATATATATACTTTTTTTACCCACCATAACCTTAATAGTGGTGGTGATTACCTACTCTTATCTCATTTGAGCAAATGTCAGCAAGCCAACCTCACACTGATGATACCCATCAAGGTTGAAACATGTCTGTGAGTGGGTTAACTGACTTTGCATCTCCCAAGTCCTTGCTTAAAAGCTGTGTTTAAAGCAGCATGCATTGGCTAAGAGTTGCTCATGTAATGTGAGCATGAGATAAAAAGTGGCACTGTGTGCTCATTTGCATGTTGTTTCCCAGAATCCCTTGCTGCAGTGGAAGTGCTGTTTGCTGGGTGATAATGGTGAAAGACAGGGTTGCAGACCTGTCTAAGACATGCAAATGAATATACAGGAAAATTTACAGTTGAGATATATATATATATATATATATATATATATATATATATATATATATATATATATACGGTAAACCCCATTATAGCGCGACCCGTTATAACGCGAATCGGTTATAACGCGGTTTTCACGTGGCTCCCGTTTTTTTTTTTTTTTTTAATTTAAAAAAAAAATGTTTTTTTTTTTTGCACACTGCACACACTGCACACACTGCACACACTGCACACACTGCACACACTGCACACACTCTCACTGCACACACTCTCACTGCACACACTCTCACTGCACACAATCTCACTGCACACACTCTCACTGCACACACTGCTCACACTGCTCACTGCACACACTGCTCACTGCACACACTGCTCACTGCTCACACTGCTCACTGCAAACACTGCTCACTGCACACACTGCTCATTGCACACACTGCTCACTGCTCACACTGCTCACTGCACACACTGCTCACTGCACACACTGCTCACTGCACACACTGCTCACTGCGCACACTGCTCACTGCACACTGCACACACTCTCCCTGCACACACTGCTCACTGCACACACTACTCACTGCACACACTCTCACTGCACACTGCACACACTCTCACTGCACACTGCACACACTCTCACTGCACACTGCACACACACACTGCACACACTCTCACTGCACACACACACTGCACACACTCTCACTGCACACACTCTCACTGCACACACTCTCACTGCACACACTCTCACTGCACACACTCTCAATGCACACACTCTCACTGCACACAATCTCACTGCACACATTGCTCACTGCACACACTCTCACTCACACACACACACACACATCCATATATACACACACACACACACACACACCCATATACACACACACACACACACACACACACACACACACACACACACACACACACACACACACACACACACACACACACACACACACACATACACATATACACCCATACACACACACACACACACCCATATACACACACACACACACACACCCATATACACACACACACTCTCTCACTCTACACAGACGGGGGGGGGGCGGAACAGAGGAAAGGCCGCGACGAGCACCACCACCCTCTCCCCCCCTCCTCCCGCGCAGGCAGCGGGAGCGCCGGGGACAGCGGTGGGGAGAAGAAACCCCCCGCTACCACCTCCATGCAGGCAGCGGGAGCACCGGGCATGTGGGGGGGATCAGAGGTAAGCAGGAACCCGAAGGACATCCCCGCTCCAATCTCCTGCCCCGCGGGCTGTCACACGGTGACAGGGGGAAGCGGGGACCGGAGTGACATCCCCGCTCCCATCTCCTGCCCCGCGGGCTGTCACGCGGTGAGAGGGGGAAGCGGGGACCGGAGGGACATCCCGCTTCCATCTCCTGCCCCGCGGGCTGTCACGCGGTGACAGGGGGAAGCGGGGACCGGAGGGACATCCCCGCTCCCATCTCCTGCCCCGCGGGTTGTCACGCGGTGACAGGGGGAAGCAGGGACCAGAGGGACATCCCCGCTCCCATCTCCTGCCCCGCGGGCTGTCACGTAGTGACAGGGGGAAGCGGGGACCGGAGGGTGGACCACTAGGACCGCGTTATAACGGGGTTTACCTGTATACACACACATACACACACACACACAAACATACACACACATAATTATGTACCGATTTAAAGAGTATTTCTTGTCCTTAAAATGACAGCCATGTCTTCTCACTGAGCTCATTATTTTCATATACAGTAATACAAATAGACTACTACTCCAAATGAATCAAAGCTATCCTAAATTCTAGCATCACAAACCAAATATATGATATACTGTATATACACACACATCTTAAATACCAAATTAATAATTACATGTGAAAATTTTCAATACCAAATTTGTACAATTACCCAAAATGTAGTATATCTTCATAAAAGTGAAACAAATATTAATTTACATTCTATTCTTAAATTGGTATCTTTATTTCACATGACACTAATTAATTAAGAAAATGTCTGTTGTCTCTTAAATAGCTTAAATACACCAAGATAATTCATCAATCAAAAGGTACATACCACATAAACATAGGAATTGACTACAATATATAAGGCCAATAATCCATATTCATATTATTACCCAAATTAACCAGTGAGAATTAACACTGATATTCCAAATCAACAGGGGACCACAAGTTCTCATTTGAGAAACGGGGCTAGTTCAATTAATTCATTTAGACCTCTGGGCGATTTACTTGCCAGGGAATAAATCCAAATCTGTTCCCTTTGGAGAAGGACATTTTCCCTATCACCTCTCCTAGGGTCTCTGGGAACAACTTCAATCCCTTGGAAGTTTAACTCATCAGCCTTCCCATCATGAAGAGTTAAAAAATGTTGGGCCAAGTTATGAATTGTTTTACCCCTTTCTAAATTTTGTCGGACATTCTTAATCCCAATGATGTGTTCACAAATTCGAACTTTCAAAGGTCTATGTAAGGTCCGGGGGAACACCTCTCACTAAGGGGGTTCCTCCCGTGACTTTGCTTACCCGACACGCTCAGGCTTTTTTCGTACAAGTTGTCAGAAAGAGAAGAGACAAAGGGTTAATAGAAAATGTCTACCCAGCCCACATGGGCTCCTAAATAAGACAAGCCAGATAGGCACCCACCCCTTGACAAGTAGTTCCTTCCCCCTCCCCTCCGCCCTGCCCCTCCTCACTCCCCCCGCTCTACCCCACCTCCCCCCCCTAAAAATGATAAGACACATGCAAAGACTGAAAGGGAACAACACATAAGCTCTGTGCAAAAAACTATATGCGATCCGCTCCCTGACAGATATTGGGAACAGAGCAACAATAAGGTGTCTAACGTAAACCTATCTCAGCCCACATAGAACCCGAACTAAGACAAACCAGATAGACATCCTTATCATGTCCAGAGACGACCCTCCCCCACCTCCCCTCCCCTCCCCCCCACTCTTGCCCATCTTTCCCTCCACCTCCCTCCCCCCATACCCCCACCCCCCCTTCCCCATCATCCCCTCCCAGCTCCCCCCCTTCCTCCCCCCCCAACCCCTACCCCTCCCACCCCCCGTCATGAAGAGGAATGATGCACCTCGATAGCGGAGAAGTGGAAAATAACATTTAGAGGAGACGGGGCTAAATCCGGGCCCAGAGTATCCAACAGGAGGGTTGATAAATATTGACCGCCCACAACATAACAATATAGACTATATAAGTGTTGACCGACAAAATAGAGGTCTTAAAAAAGGTTCTTTTTCTTCCAAAGGTTTATGTCAAGATGTTTAGAAATGTGTATAGGACACCACACTAAGTGGTCTCCCTAGCAGTGGTTTTAAGGAAGTTTTCACACAGAGGGTGTGGGACCCTCGTTCCTGTCTCCGACCGTGTTCTGAGTTCTGGAAGGATCTCTAGAGGTAATAAACCCCCGTACCTCTCTCGCCCACATGGGAGAGGCCTACTTTCTAGGGCCATCTGAAGGCCCAACGACCCCCACCCTTCCTAATGTGTCTCCCTTCCACAATACCAACCCTCCCCCACGCCCCCCCCACTCGCCTGCACAAACTCACCTGAGGCTCACAGGACTAGTAGCCCTCACCGTGGGAATACAGAGGGCCTCGGAGCTCAGAGCTCCGAAAAAAAAGCACGCCACAAAATGACAGACATAACATTAATCACGCTTAACGTTAAGGGTCTTAACTCAAATAAAAAAGGAAACCAGCGCTCCAGGAACTCAAAAAAACAAAAGGGGACATTGTTTTCCTGCAAGAAACACACTTTAACTCACCAGTTCCCCCAAATACATTCAAGAGCCTGTTCCCACAGGCTTTCTACGCATCCTCCCCGAGTAAAAAGAAAGGAGTAGCTATTCTAATAAGGAACAACGTCCCCTTCGCCCTAACTCACACTCAATCAGACCCAGAGGGAAGATTCCTGGTGCTCCGGGTAGTCTTATAATTGTCTCTGTCTCTGGGCAGTTGAGTAGGGAGTCATTCAACTTCCATTGGTAGGGATTGTTTTTATCAAAGGGTAGGGCGAGGGTCAGTTCCCGCCGTATACCAGGGGCCCTGCTGTATTTGCTTTTATTTAAATAGTATGGAAATATTTATTAATCAATCAATTTTTAATCATGTTTTAATAGTATAGACAGTATATTAACTAAAATGTTGATGATCTTTTATGATGTTTAGATTAAATGTTATTTAAATAATTATGTCATTATTATTCATGAATCACTATTATATATATATTATATAGTTACATATAATGTGGTTACGAATGTGTTTATATTGGTTGTTTTTGTCCAGGTCCTGTAATGTACTGTTCCTACAATTTATCAGTACCCTGACGCACTTTGTTATTGTACCATTTCTGTATGATAGAATGTATGAGTGGGCAAGGTTTGCTCTGAGACTATTTCGATTAAAATTTAATTTGGTAAAAAGAAATATATGGGAGGGAGGTATTTTATGCTAACCAAGCTGAAATAAAGCATATGTAGAGTTTTTAGATTGTAATGGGGCAGTGCCGCCTTATCTTCTGTAATGAAGGCTATAAATACCGGGGTTGGTATTACCCACCCCAGATCACGCTGAAGCCGCTTGCTAATGTTTCATTTCCTTGTGCACTCGCAATAAAGATTCATGGATTCTCACCGAACACATCTGCAGTTCTTAGTGCCACTGGGGTACCCCTGAGAAGGCAGCGGTCACAGCAGTAAACAGGACTGGGCTTTATAAGGCAGAACTTGGAAGAATAGTGATACAGAGCACAGACTCAGAGACTCAAGATGAAAGCAGCTGTTATTTTGCTCATGCTGTGTGCATTCCTCATACATGGTGAGTATAGCAGCTTTGTATAATAGGGATGCAATTATTTGAAGCAGTATATTACAATTATTACTGTAGAGAGCTTCCATAAGAATGATAACCAATGTGAATTAATTTTTTTATTAGTGACTGATAAAAAATTAAGATATTTGATGTATGTTAGGGGAGTATTGAGGTTGTTGGGGGCACAGGTGGTGGGTGTGTTGTGTATTGCAATGTTTATTGGGGACAATTGTAATTTTTTTATTAGTGACTGATAAATTAACTTTGATCACTGCAATTTTAGAATAGTGAAACCATCCTCATATGACCATTATTGTTTCCATATTCCTTATTTAATTTGAATCATTACATTACTGTAAATTGTAGTATTAGAAAATTTGATTAAGAGAGATTGATTAGCACAAAATGTATATTACCATATGTCAATTTAGACAAGCCATGACACTATAAAGGTGTAATCCCATGTAGTGTAGCTGGCCTAAAACAAAGCATTAAATCTTAATATATATTTCTCAAACCATTGTATGCATATCTCCCTGTCTGTACTGTGTTCCCTGTCCCTAGCGGCAATCACATTGGACCTTTCGCCTGTCACTCCGCCTCAGGCCAATGAGATGGCTCCCTTGGGCCGCCCGCCCCTGCAACCTCTCATTGGCCTGAGGCGGAGTGACGGGCCAAAACACACACACACACACACACGCACATGCACACGCACACGCACACGCACACGCACACACACACACACACACACACACACCCCTCCCACCCACGTAAGTCACCTCGCGCCTCAGGCCAGGCCCCAGGCCCACACAGGGTGCTTCCTGCCGCCGCCTGCACCGCACATCGGGGGACCAAGTGGTCGCCCGGGGGGTACGGGGGGCGAGCCCCGCCAGGCCCCAGGCCCACACAGGGCGCTTCCTGCCGCCGCCTGCACCGCACATCGGGGGACCAAGCGGTCGCCCGGGGGGAACGGGGGGGCGAGCCCCGCCAGGGCCCCAGGCCCACAATGGGCGCCACGGGGAATGGGGGGGGTGAGTCATGGGGAACGGGGGGGGCGAGCCCCGAGTCACGGGGAATGGGGGGGCAAGCCCCGAGTCACGGGGAACGGGGGGGGGCGAAGAGCGAGTCACTGGGAACAGGGGGGGGGGGGGTGAAGAGCGAGTCACGGGGAATGGGGGGGGGGCAAAGAGCGAGTCACGGGGAACGGGGGGGGGGGCGATGAGCGAGTCACGGGGAACCAAGAAGGGGGAGCGGCCAGCCGCCGAGCCAGCGGAGGGGGGTGGATGCCCGGGGTGGGTGGTGGATGCCCGGGGAGGGGGGTGGATGCCTGGAGGAGGGGCATGCGGATACATAAATTATGACTATACATATGCCCCCTGCTCTCCAGCCCCCCCAACTCCCCTTTCCCCCACCCCCCATCCCCTTTCCCCCACCCCCCACTCCCCTTTCCCCCACTCCCCTTTCCCCCACCCCCCACTCCCCTTTCCCCCACCCCCCCACTCCCCTTTCCCCCACCCCCACTCCCCTTTCCCCCACCCCCACTCCCCTTTCCCCCACCCCCCACGCCCCTTCCCCCCCCACTCCCCTTCCCCCCCACTCCCCTTCCCCCCCACTCCCCTTTCCCCTCCACCCACTCCCCTTCCTGCCACTACCCTTCCCCCTCCCCCCACTCCCCTCCCCCCCACTCCCCCTTCCCCCCACTCCCTTTCCCCTCCACTCCCCTCCCCCCCACTTCCCTCCCCCCCACTCCCCTTCCCCCCCACTCCCCTCCCCCCTACTCCCCTCCCCCCACTCCCCCACTCCCCTTTCCCCTCCCCCCACTCCCCTTCCCTTCCCTCCCCACTCCCCTTCCCCCCCACTCCCCTTCCCTTCCCTCACCACTCCCCTTCCCCCCCAATCCCCTTCCCCCCCACTCCCTTTCCCCCCCACTCCCCTCCCCCCCACTTCCTCCCCTACTCCCCTACCCCCCCACTCCCCCCCCCCACTCCCTTCCCCCCCACTCCCCTCCCCCCCACTCCCTCCCCCCACTCCCCCCCTACTCCCCTCCCCCCACTCCCCTCCCCCCACTCCCCTTCCCCTCCCCCCACTCCCCCTTCCCTCCCCACCCCTTCCCCCCCACTCCCCTTCCCCCACTCCCCCTCCCCCCACTCCCCTTCCCCCCCAATCCCCTTCCCCCCATACTCCCTTTCCCCCCACTCCCCTCCCCCCCACTTCCCTCCCCCCACTCCCTTCCCCCCCACTCCCCTCCCCCCACTCCCTTTCCCCCCCACTCCCCTCCCCCTTACTCCCCTCCCCACACTCCCCTCCCCCCATTCCCCTTTCCCCTCCCCCCACTCCCCTTCCCTTCCCTCCCCACTCCCCTTCCTCCCCACTCCCCTTCCCCCCACTCCCCTTCCCCCCCACTCCCCTTCCCCCCCACTCCCCTTTCCCCACCCCCCACCCCCCACTCCCCTTTCCCCCACTCCCCTTTCCCCCACTCCCCTTTCCCCCACCCTCTACACCCCACTCCCCCACCCCCACTCCTCTTCCCCCTCCCTCCACTCCCCTTCCCACTCTCCTTCCCACTCCCCTTCCCCCCCACTCCCCTTTCCACTCCCCCCACTCCCCTTCCTCCCCCCTTCCCTTCGCCCCCACTCCCCTTCCCCCCCACTCCCCTTCCCCCCCACTCCCCTTTCCCCCCACTCCACTCCCCCCCACTCCCCTTTCCCCACCCCCCATTCCCCTTTCCCCCACCCACTCCCCCACCCACTCCCCCACCCCCCCTCCCCTATCCCACACCCAACTCCCCTTTCCCACACCCCACTCCCCTTTCCCCCACTCCACTTTCACCCACTCCCCTTTCCCCCACTCCCCTTTCCCCCACCCCTACTCCCCTTTCCCCACTCCCCTTTCCCCCACCCCCACTCCCCTTTCCCCCACCCCCTGCTCCCTTTTGCCCCACCCCCCACTCCCCTTTGACCCACCCCCCACTCCCGTTTTCCCCACCCCCACTCCCCTTTCCCCCACTCCCCTTTCCCCCACCCCCCACTCCCCTTTCCCCCACCCCCTTCCCCCCACCCCCACTCCCCTTTCCCACCACCCTCTCCCCTTACTCCCACTCCCCCTTTCCCCCACTCCCCTTTCCCCACCCCAACTCCCCTTTCCCCACTCCCCTTTCCCCTACCCCCCACTCCCCTTTCCCCCACTCCCCTTTCCCCCACCCCCCAATCCCCTTTCCCCCACCCCCCATTCCCCTTTTTCCCACCCCACACTCCCCTTTTTCCCACCACCCACTCCCCGTTGCCCCACCCCCCACTCCCCGTTGCCCCACCCCCCACTCCCCTTTGCCCCACCCCCCACTCCACTTTGCCCCACCCCCCACACCCCTTTCCCGAACTCCCCCTTTCCCCCACCCCCCACTCCCCTTCCCCACCCCCATCCCCCCCACCCCCCACTCCCCAATCCCCCACCCCCCACACACCTTCCCCCCACCCCCAATCCCCACTCCCCCACCCCTCACACCCCATTCCCCACCCCACACTCCCCATTCCCCACCCCACACTCCCCCTTCCCCAACCCCCCACTCCCCTTCCCCCCACCCCCTTCCCCCACCCCCACTCCTTTCCCCCCACCCCCCACTCCCTTTCCCACCCCACTCCCCTTTCACCCACACCCCACTCCCCTTCTCCCCCCCCCCCACCCCTTTCCCCCACCCCCCACTCCCCTTTCCCCCACCCCCACTCATCTTTTCCCCACCCCCACTCCCCTTTCCCCCACCCCCCACTCCCCCTTCCCACACTCCCCTTCCCACATTCCCCTTCCCCCACCCCCACTCCCCCACCCCCACTCCCTTTCCCCACTCTCCTTTCCCCTACCCCCCACCACCTTTCCCCCACTCCCCTTCCCCACACCCCCCCTCCCCATCCCCCACCCCCCACTCCCCTTCCCCCACCCCCCACTCCCCTTTCCCCAACCCCCACTCCCCTTTTCCCCACCCCCCCACTCCCATTTCCCCCACTCCCCTTTCCCACACTCCCCTTTCCCACACTCACCTTTCCCCCACCTCCCTTTCCCCACTCCCCTTCCCCTACCCCCCCACTCCCCTTTCCCCCACCCCCCTTCCCCCACTCCCCTTTCCCCACCCCCACTCCCCTTTCCCCCACCCCCCACTCCCCTTTCCCCCACTCCCCTTTCCCCCACCCCCACTCCCCTTTCCCCCACTCCCTTTCCCCCACTCCCCTTTCCCACCCCCACTTCCCTTTCCCCCACCCCCACTCCCCTTTCCCCCACTCCCCTTTCCCCCACTCCCCTTTCCCTCACGCCCACTCCCATTTCCCCCACCCCCACTCCCCTTTCCCCCACTCCCCTTTCCCACCCCCCACTCCCCTTTCTCCCACCCCCACTCCCCTTTCCCCACCCCCCACTCCCCTTTCCCCCACCCCCCACTCCCCTTTTCCCCACCCCCCACTCCCCTTTCCCCCACCCCCCACTCCCCTTTCCCACACTCCCCTTTCCCATACTCCCCTTTCCCCCACCCCCACTCCCCTTCTCCCCACTCCCCTTTCCCACCCCCCACTCCCCTTTCTCCCACCCCCCACTCCCTTTTCTCCCACCCCCACTCCCCTTTCCCCCACCCCCCACTCCCCTTTTCCCCACCCCCCACTCCCCTTTCCCACACTCCCCTTTCCCCCACTCCCCTTTCCCCACTCCCCTTTCCCCTACCCCCACTCCCCTTTCCCCCACTCCCCTTTCCCCCACCCCCCACTCCCCTTTCCCCCACCCCCCACTCCCCTTTCCCCCACCCCCCACACCCCTTTCCCCCACCCCCACTCCCCTTTTCCCCACCCCCACTCCCCTTTTCCCCACCCCCCACTCCTCTTTCCCCACCCCCCACTCCCTTTCCCACACTCCCCTTTCCCACACTCCCCTTTCCCCCACCCCCTCTCCCCTTTCCCCACTCCCATTTCCCCTACCCCCCACTCCCCTTTCCCCCACTCCCCTTTCCCCCACCCCCCACTCCCCTTTCCCCACCCCCCACTCCCCCTTTCCCCCACCCCCCACTCCCCTTTCCCCCACTCCCCTTTCCCCCACTCCCCGTTCCCCCACCCCCACTCCCCTTTCCCCCACTCCCCTTTCCCACCCCCACTTCCTTTCCCCACCCCCCACTCCCCTTTCCCCCACCCCCACTCCCCTTTCCACCCCCACTCCCCTTTCCCACCCCCACTCCCCTTTCTCCCACCCCCACTCCCCTTTCCCCCACCCCCACTCCCCTTTCCCCCACCCCCCACTCCCCTTTTCCCCACCCCCCACTCCCCTTTCCCCCACCCCCCACTCCCCTACCCCCCACTCCCCTTTCCCCCACTCCCCTTTCCCCACTCCCCACTCCCCTTTCCCCCACCCCCCACTCCCCTTTCCCCCACCCCCACTCCCTTTTCCCCCACTCCCCTTTCCCCCACTCCCCTTTCCCCCACCCCCACTCCCCTTTCCCCCACTCCCCTTTCCCACCCCCCACTTCCCTTTCTCCCACCCCCCACTCCCCTTTCCCCCACTACACTTTCCCCCCTCCCCTTTCCCCTACTCCCCTTTCCCCCACTCCCCTTTCCCCTACTCCCCTTTCCCCCACTCTCCTTTCCACCACTCCCCTTTCCCCCACTCCCTTTTCCCCCACTCCCCTTTCCCCGAATCCCTACTGCCCCACCCACACTCCCCTTTCCCCCACCCCCCACTCTTCTTTCCCCCACCCCCCACTCCCCTTTCCCCCACTCCCCTTTCCCCCACTCCCCTTTCCCCCACTCCCATTTCCCCCACTCCCCTTTCCCCCACCCCCACTCTTCTGTTCCCCACCCCCACTCCCCTTTCCCCCACTCCCATTTCCCCCACTCCCCTTTCCCCCACCCCCACTCCCTTTTCCCCTGTAACACTTGCATGGAGATTCTGTATCTCCATGCACGGCTGTTACAGGCGATCGTGCATTAAGAATATACATTTTAATAATAATGTACATGAGCAGGGGGTCTCCGGAGCTGAACCGCGTTACTTTCAGGTCTGGGGACCCCCTACTTCATGAGATACAGGTCCCGTTATTGGGTGCCGGTATCCCCTGTACTTTTAAAGCTTCTGAGTCACGCGACTGGGGTATTTAAATTCTGCAGGGATAACGAGTCCTGAAGTAGGGGGTCCCCGAGGCTGATTCCAATGTGGTTCAGCTCAGGAGACCCCCTGCACATCTACACTACTTTCAAAACACACACAACAATAAACAATAACTCATTACCGTAGCGGATAGCCGCTATGGTAAAAAATCTGCATTAATGTCATTTTTATTAATAGTGTGCGGGAGCAGGGGGTCCCCTGAGCTGAACCGCATTGATTTCTAGCTCAGAGACACCCTGCGTCCTGAGCTAAAGTCCTCGGTATGGGGCATGGGATGCCAGTGTCGCCGCCATTTGAATACTGTCCAAGACGCGACATGGTCGCTATAAAGATGGCAGCGACACTGGCACCGATGTCCCATACCGGGGCCTGTAACTCGAGAAGCAGGGTGTCCCTGAGGCAGAAATCAAAGCAGTTCAGCTCAGGAGACCACCTGCTCCCGCACACTATTACTAAAAATACATTAGAGCATCTTCATTACCTTAGCGGATAGCCGCTAAGGTAATGAAGGGGTTAAGGCAAAATAGCATGTTTATTGGGGACAATTGCCCCCAATAAACATTGCAATACACAACACACATACCCTGTACCCCCAACAACCCCTATACCCCCAAACATACATATATAGCTTAATGTTGGGGGGATGCATAGGAATGATACTATAGGCTGGCGGTGGCCCTCGGGTGGTCTTTCTGTGCCACCCAAAAATAATTTAAAAATACCTCCTTACTTTTAAACAAATACACCCCCCCACCCCCCAACACATACACTACACTACACTAATGTGCAAAATTATTACTATCCACATATGGATAATAATGCACTTGCACATTTAAAATACATTCATCACAATAAATAAAATAAAGACATCTTGCACTCATCCTTCTTTCCCGGCTGCCATGATGAAGGCCATCCTCATCTTCATCACTGCCCATGCCCTCCGGTGCAGCAAAACATACACAAGAATAAAAAGAGCCAATGTTATGTCCTTGTCACGGGAGACTCCTGTGGCGGGTAGGATCTCGGTGGCCGGAGCAGCAGGAGCGTAGCAGGGGTCACAATCAGAGGGTCCGAGGCAGGCGGCAGACAGCGCAGTCAGGTAACAAGCAGAAGTCGGCAACGAGGAGACTGGAACAGAACAGGGGAGCAGGAACAGGTCTGGGAGCAGGGACTGAGACCGAGTAGCAGGGACTGAGACCGGGGAGCAGGGACTGAGACCAGGGAACAAACAGGGACAAGCCAGATTACCAGCAAGGGCCTTTACTAAGAACAGAATCAAATACAGGATAGGTACAGGAACAGATCAGGATCAGAGACAGAAGCATGTGCATAGGAGTCTGACTCAAAACAAAGGCAATTGAACAACCAGGAAGCAGAAGCTATAAAGGACAGAGACAGGAGCAACAAGAAGACAGACAGACAGACAGACAGATTAACACCAGAGCACATAGAAGGAAGCAGCACACTCGGTGGACAAAGAAGAACTATGGCTAGCCTGCGGCTGAATTCACAGGCGAAATACCTCCCCCCCTCCCCCACCCCCCACACCCTCGCCCCCCAACGCCCCATTCTCCCCCCCCTCCCGCCCCGCCCCCCCTCTCCCCCCTCTCCCACCCTCCCCCCCTCTCCCCCCCTGCTTCCCCAAACTCCCCCTACCACTACCTTCCTCCCTTCCCCCCCCTCCCCCCGTCTATGAAAGACGCCCCTCTTACTCAGCCGTGGAGCACGCCCAGGTGGAATCACCCTGGATCTCACCTGCCCTGCAGGAACCAAAGAGACGTTGGGTCTCCCCCGGCGCTATATAGGAGTTGATATATGCCTAGGTGATCTAACAATGCACACATTATGCTCGCCTGAAATATGACACATTGCATGAATTGTACCTGCTGAAGAATACACATGCAAAATACCTCACCACCTCCCACCCCCACCCCCCTCCCGCCCCCCCCTATCCTCCCTCCCCCAATTCCTCTCCCCCCCCAACCCACCTCCCCCCCCTGCCTCCCCCAACCCCCCCCAAGCCCCCCCCTCCCCCCTACCGCCCCCCAGTCCACTCCCCTAACCCAGTAATCAATCTCCCCCCCCCACCCCCTCCTCCCCCATCCACGGATCACCTCCCTGTCGAGACACATGTGACTATCGCCGCTCCAAGGAAGCTTAGGAGTGGGCTGCTTTGGTTCAGTATTGCATGTAACCAGCCTGTCTAGCCTTATATACACACGGCCTATCTACTACTACGAGGTACAATGTTGGTATTGAAAGCCATGCTTATGATATGTCAGAACTGTTCTCCCCCCCTTCTACCCCTTGTCTCCCCCCCTAACCCCCTCTTTCCCCCCCATATCACCCCCCTTTTTCCTCCCACACCCTCCCCCAATCCCTCCCCTCCACCTCCTCCCCCCTTCTATCCCTTCTTTTCACCCCAAGGATCACACCACGGAGGGGACGCACCCGAACCTCACCGCCCCAGGAGGGCCCAAGAGACCACAGGTTCATTCTACCCTTATAGACACCTAACCGAGCGGTCAAGGTACACATTAGGAGCGCCTGATATACAGTATAGAAGCCAAGTACACTTTAATCGGACTCTTCCCAGAAGGGGTCCTCTTCCCAGCCTACCCCTGAATCCCCCACCCACTCGCCTCCCCCCTACCGCCCACCCTCAGTACTGAGCCGCCCAACGCCTGCTCTCTCCCCCTCCAACCCCCCACATTGCCCATGCAGGAGAGAAACCCAATTATCTGGGACACCCATGGTCTAGAGGTCGTGGCTGTAACTCCCAATAGCTAAGGGTCTCTACTCGGCCCAACCTTACTGGAGACAGTCGTCAGACCCGCCCCCTAGGGTCTTAAACCACCCCAACCGGTCTATAGACCAGATCGGTTTCAAACTTTACAGACCCCAATAGGGTCTACCTTCCTTCCTCTCTTCCTCCGCTGATCCTATCCCAGCGGTTCCCCTCCTACCCTACCCCCCGCCCCATTTGGCTGTCCAGCTACCATCTTAACTCAGAGTTTACAAATAGTCAACGTCCATTCCAAACAGAATGTCCCACCAACAAGCTCTAAGGTTTATTTCTCTAAATGTCAAGGGTCTCCACAACACCAGAAAAAGACGCCTGGCCCTACAGGAGCTTAAGAGGTTGGGGGGCGATGTGGTTTTCCTCCAGGAGACACACTTCACATCTCAGGAGCCGCCCAAAACATTCCAGCATGTGTATCCGATGAGCTACTTTGCCTCATATAGTAGTAAACACAGAGGGGTCGCCATTCTGATCCGTCAGGGCACCCCATTTAATCTTACTAAAATCCAGGCAGATCCAGAGGGAAGATTTATTGTGGTCTACGGTTCGCTCTCGGGCTCGGCAATCGCCCTTATTAACCTATATGCCCCAAACGAGAACCAGACTGATTTCTTAAAAATAGTTCTGGCAGAAATTGACCCCCAATACCTATCATCGCTACTTATTGCAGGCGATCTAAATATGGCTCTCAACCCTAAAGAAGATAAATCAAGCCTCCCAGGGCGACAACACTCTACCCAGTCACAAAGACTGGGGGAAAAATTCAAGGACATAATGGGGGACTTTTCACTTTTAGACATTTGGAGAACACAACACCAGGGGCAAAGGGATTATACCTTTTACTCGGCCCCTCACCAGACATATTCTCATATAGACTACTTTCTTTCTACCAAGAACATCCTAGAAGCCGCCCTAGATACTGACATCGGCCCAATCACGTGGTCAGATCATGCTCCTATCACCCTGACCCTATCCATTCCATTCGTGAAAACAACCTCATATTCCTGGAGACTGAACGACTCCCTACTGAATCACTCGGAGACAGTACGGGAGATCAAAAAATCCCTTAAGGAATATTTCCGGATAAATATAGGCATTGTTGCCTCTCCAGCGAGCCTGTGGGAAGCCCATAAGGCGACAATCAGAGGACATTTCATCTCGATTGCCTCCCATCGGAAAAAAACTAAACTTAAACAAACCAAAGAGCTAACTGACAAAATAATAAGCTTAGAACAACAGCATAAAAATAATCCTTCCCGGAAAATTTATAAACAGTTGACTTCTGCCAGAAGCGACTTAAGAATAATTCAAATGGACAATGTCGAAAAAGCTCTTAAATGGACGGGTCAGAGGTATTAAGATAAAGGGAACAAGGCCGACAGACTTCTTGCAAGCAAGTTACGAGGCATACACAAAAGATCGCAAATTACGGCGATTCGGAATACTGCTGGGGAGCTCCTACAGCACCGACAATGTTTATTCGACTAAAAACCGCACGTCTGGATGCGTGGCGGCAGCGTGGAGAAGCGTTGGGAAGTGGCTCGTTCGCGTGACGTCGGTGACGTCACAGTGACGTGCGCGCCCGGCTTCCCCGGCTTCCCCGGCTTCCCCGGCTTCCCCGGCTTCCCCGACTCCCCTGAAGGTTTGAAATGAGGTAAGCGGGGGAGCGGGGATGCAGAGGGGCACAGCAGGAGCCGCTAGGGGGTCGGGAAGGTATTTAAATTGCGCGCGGATTGGAGGGGGGGGAAACGGAGGGGACGCGGCTGGATGCGGCTGGCGCACTGACTATTCTCAGCACCAGCCGGAGTAAGTCCCGGTCAACCGGCGGCTTTTGCTTCAATAAACATTGTCGGTACTGTATATAATGAAAAAAAAATTGCAGAGGAATTCACTAAATTTTACTCTAAATTATATAACCTAAGGGCTCACTCTGCTAGCCCAGACCCGAAGGAGCTATCGGCTACCATTTACTATCTAGCTGATTGCGACCTCCCCTCATTAACAGAGGAGGAAATCCTTCTCCTGAACGCCACAATAACGGCGGAAGAACTAGAATGGGCCGTCAAGGCCTCCAAAATTTCTAAAGCACCGGGCCCTGATGGTTTCACGAATGCCTACTACAAGAAGTTTCTCCCCATTCTGTCCACCCACCTTTTACAGTTGTTCAACTCATTTTTAGAAGGATGTCCTATCCCATCTTCAATGTCGTCCGCCAATTTGGCCATCATCCTCAAAGAAGGGAAGGACCCCACACAATGCGGTAGCTATAGACCAATCTCACTGTTGAACAATGATCTAAAACTATATAGTAAAATACTGGCGAACAGACTTAATCCAATTCTCCCAAGACTAGTACACATGGACCAGGTCGGGTTTGTCCTGGGCCGCCAGGCCTCAGACAATACCCGTAAAATCATTAACTTAGTTGACCATGCCCACCTTACAGACTCACAAGCAATGTTACTAAGCTTAGACGCAGAGAAGGCATTTGACAGAATTGACTGGCTGTTCCTAGACCAAACATTAAAAAAATTCGGATTCAGGGACTCCTTTCTCGTGGATGTCCAGGCGCTCTACCAAACTCCGTCCGCCTCAGTTAGACTATCGGGTGGAGGAGCGGAACAAATTCACATTCGAAATGGTACCCGACAGGGTTGCCCCCTCTCCCCTCTCCTTTTCGCTCTCACAATTGAACCACTGGCGGCCAAAATAAGACAAAACCCAAACATCCAGGGTATACCTATGGCCACTGAACAATACAAAATTTCCCTATTCGCTGACGATATTATCCTGACCTTGACCAGACCCCTAACTTCCCTCCCCAACCTCCAGATGGAACTGACGGAGTTTGGAAAGGTATCAGGGTATAAAATAAACAGCGACAAATCTGAGGCCCTAAATCTTAGTCTTCCCGACCCCACAGTCAAACTCCTTAAGCTAAATTTCAGCTACCGATGGTGCCCCTCGTGCATTAAGTATCTGGGAATTAATGTATCTAGGCACTATCGGGACCTATATAGGGATAACTACCCGAAACTATGGGAACAGATCAAAAGGGATCTAGATCGGTGGGAAGGTTATCAGATCTCATGGATTGGGAGGATGATCTCTACCAAAATGAATATACTCCCAAGATTTTTGTACCTATTCCAGACGCTCCCAATCCAGGTCCCGGCCGCCGATCTAAAATATATACAGAATAGACTACTCCACTTCATTTGGCAGGGTAAGAGGCCCAGGGTCGCCAGATCAGTCCTGATGACCATGAGATCCAGAGGAGGGATGGGGGTGCCTGACCTATATAAATTCTATCTAGCCGCTCAGCTCAGGCAGGTAGTAATGTGGAACTCAGACCCGACCCGATGTTGCTGGGTGGGAATGGAAACTCGGTATGCCAAACTGCCTTCTCTGCAAGCCTGCCTCTGGAGCCTGAACAGAGGAGATGGCCACTTACACAATCTTAAGCTGCAGGCCTCACGATTCACTTGGGACACCTGGTCCAGATGCAAACTTAAATTTAACCTCTCATCTACACACTCACAACTCACCCCCCTCGTTAATAACCCTAAATTCCCTCCAGGATGCGGATCTAAGCTGTTCGCCCACTTTCACACACGGGGTATAGAGGCGATTGCCGACGTACTGAGCCTAGGGAAGCTCCTGAGCTACCAAGAAATGAGGAACAAATTTAAAATTACAGAATTGGACACCTTAAATATCTACAAATTAGAAATTTTGTTAGAGCTACGTGCCCTCATCCAGAATACCCCGCTCTCACTACGTTTGAACATCTGTGTGAGGACCAGTCTTACCAGAAGGGACTTATCTCGGACATATACAATATCCTAATGCGCTCAACGTCCCCGACACAGCACGACTATATGCTGCGATGGTCAGCTGATCTAAACGTTAATATAGAAAGAGAGACATGGGAGGAAATCTGGCAGGCAGCCTCAGAAACTTCCCTTTGCACCACAATTAAGGAAAACATCTACAAAATTATGTTTGGCTGGTATCTTACCCCAGCACGATTAAACCAGATCTACCCTCTGGCATCAGACCAATGTTGGAGAGGCTGTGGTCATAGAGGGGACATGGCCCACATCTGGTGGACCTGTCCAGAAATTGTGAAATACTGGGCCAGGGTCCAAATTCTTATAAAAGAGGTCACCGACCTAGAAATTCCTATTGAACCACTGACCTTCCTGTTGGCTGCACCCATGCCGAATATAGTTCGGCCCACCAGGAAATTAATATCCTTCATTCTCACTGTGGCGAGATGCTGTATTGCGGCCTCCTGGAGGAAAACAACTACGCCAGCACTCAATACGATAAAAACAAGGATTGGGGAAGTAATGACTATGGAACGGCTCACAGCCAACATCAGACAAAAAACCCCGGCCTTTGAGGATATCTGGGAACCCTGGTTCCACTTTACCAGAGCGCCCCGACCAATCCAGGGGGGTGGGAGGCTAACTCCCCCTCCATAAGAAAAAACTCACACGAATCTCACCAGAAACTCCCTAACAGCCAAATGGGACGACAATACCCTCCCCTCCCCAACCCCCTCCCCCCCCCCTCACACCCCCTCATCTACCCCACCACCCTCCCTCTTTACCTTCTCTCTAGAAATGCACCCCCCCTCTTTCCTGGACAACTTAGGTTGCCTTTCTTTCCCGCCCCCTTTCAAAAAATATGTTTTAGAAAATGTTAGGCTACGAAATATGTCAGAAATGTTGTATTTTCTAAAAATGCCTAATAAAAACATTGAAAAAAAATAAAATAGTTTACTTGTTTGGAGGTATTTGTATTTTGCTTGCAATGATATTGTTAACATTCATTTGCAGAATGTATATGGTGCATAGATTTTATGCATCATATATACAATGTAAATGCAATGTATTGATTGCAATGTGAGGTTTTTCATTGGCATTTGATGATTTAGATTGTAAGATCAGTTAGGATTATTAAAGGAAATTCATTATAATGTAGTGTGTCTGTATGGAGAAGTGTTATTTGTAGTACAGTATGGTTTTGATAACCCTTCTACATTTATTTGTATATTGGTTCATCATGTGTGTGTATATACTGTATATATATATATATATATATATATATATATATATATATATATATATATATATATATATATATATATATATAAATATATATATATATATATATATATATATATATATATATATATATATATATATATATATATATATATCTGTGTGTGTGTATATATATATATATATATTTATATTTATTTATATATAAATATATATATATATATATATATATATATATATATATATATATATATATAAATATATACAGTATATACACACACACGATGAACCAATATACAAATACATGTAGAAGGGTTATCAAAACCATACTGTACTACAAATAATACTTCTCCATACAGACACACTACATTATAATGAATTTCCTTTAATAATCCTAACTGATCTTACAATCTAAATCATCAAATGCCAATGAAAAACCTCACATTGCAATCAATACATTGCATTTACATTGTATATATGATGCATAAAATCTATGCACCATATACATTCTGCAAATGAATATTGGTTCATCATGTGTGTGTATATACTGTATATATATATATATATATATATATATATATATATATATATATATATATATATATATATATATAGTTGCATGATGAAGCCACTGTACAAATTCATGGGTGAAGGGTGGGTATCGGGCCAGTGTGGCTTAACCCCTTAATTACCTTTGCGGTTATTATCCGATAAGGTGTTTAAGGGGTTCATTGATATCTGAATGTACTTGCAATGTATTGGCTTTGTATTTGCTATGTATTTTGTGGGCAAGACAAGGATGTTGCTGGCGACGGAGACTTCTTATTGATGAGGTCAGTAGTACTTTATTTATTTGAATATGCTAGTTAATGTTTTTAATAATGGGCAATTAATCTATTATCCATATCTGGATAATAGTTATTTTGCACATTATTGTACTGTAGGTGTTGGGGGGGGGGGGGTGTATGTATTGAATGTATAGGCCAGGTTTATTTTTTTTACATTCAGGGTTTGTTCCGTGGTTCTGCGTGGAACCTCTGGAGACCACCTGCGGGTCTCCTCGGGTATCTCACGGGTATCAGGCTGGTGGTTCCACGGGTGACACATGCGGGGATGAAGCGGTGGCCTCACATCTGTGGGGGCACCGCGGACCCATAGTCTGCGGGGATGAAGTGGTGGCCTCACATCTGTGGGGGCACCGCCGACCCATAGGTGCGGGGATGAAGATGTGCGGTCCCACTTCTGTGGGGGCACCGCGGACCCGTAGTGAGCACTCGTGAGTTCCCCAGACCCCCGTGGGAACCACCCGAGGTCCCGCAGACACCTGTGGGTCTGACCCGGGGCTCCCAGACATCCTTGGGCCTACCGTGGGGAACCAAGTGTGGCCCACGGTGACCCAAGGAGACCACCTGGGGTCCATGGTGCTGGCGGGACCCACCAGCAGGCCTCCAGAACCTGTTTGAAAAGGGCTGCTGGTACCCTGTAGGTCTGTCAGGTGCCCCGCCAGCCCACCGGGGACTCGCGTGGGGCTGCGTTATGAACCCTGTTTGTAAAAGGATAAGTCTTGTATTTATGGGGGGGCACAGGGGGTGGGTAATGTATTTAATAAATATAATGATGCTTATTGTGGGGCTGTGTATTGTTTTTATTGTGGGTACGGGGGGTGGGGTATTTTCCCCAACGGTATGTGGTTAGGCCTCCCTTGTGGGTAGTGGGTGAGGGTGGTTAGGCCTCACGGGGTGGGGGGTAAGTGTGGGAGGGTATGTAGGCGTCCCGAGTGGTGGGTGAGGGTGGGTTAACCCATTAATGACTGTAGCGGTTAATAACCGCTATGGTGATTAAGGGGTTAGGGGACATTACTTTGTATGTTTTAATTTTTGTGTCTGTTTTGCAGCAGCGGAGGGGGCATGAACAGGATGGGGGGTGGGGGGGGGCAACGGTATGTGGGTAGGCATCCCTTGTGGGTAGTGGGTGAGGGTGGTTAGGCCATTGGCAGTGAGGCGCTGCATTATATGCACATCGGGATCCCCCTCCACCTCCCCACATTTACATAAACTGCACTCACAGGAACACAGGCAGGGAGATTTAACAGACAAATTAGGGGGAGGGGGCCTTACACAGATTACAGTCAAGGAGGTGGGTTTATAACCAAAAGGGAACAGTTACTGTATGTTAAAAATATGTATTTAATGTATTTATTGTTTTTGTATTTTAAATACACAGGGGGTGTAAATTTCCCCAATAAACATGCTATTCTGCATTAACCCTTCATTGCCTTAGCGGCTATCAGCAATGGTAATGAAGCAGCATTTCTGTATTTTAATAATTATGAGCAGGAGCAGGGGGTCCCCTGAGCTGAACTGCATTGATTTGTGGCTGAGGGAACCCCCTGCTCACTGTACAATATTATTAAAAATACATTCATGCTGCTTCGTTACCATAGCACAAAGCCGCAAAGGTAAGGAATGATTGTTTATTGATATGGGTGTTTTATTCATACTGTAGATGTGCAGAGGGTCTCCGGAGCGGAACCGCTTTGGTTTTAGGTCCGGGGACCCCCTGCTTCCCGAGATACAGGCCCCTTAGGGGGTGCCGATATCCCTCTGCTTTGTTTAAATTCCGCGGTCACGTGATCGGGACCTTTAAATGCAGAGGGATACCGGCACCCCATAAAGGGGCCTGTATCTCGGGAAGCAGGGGGTCCCCGCACCTGAAACCAATGCGGTTCAGCTCCGGAGACCCCCTGCACATGTACACTAGGAGTAAAAATGTATTTTAATTAATTTTTAATGTGCCGATGTTTGCGCAGAGAGAGCAGCGGATCTCTCTCTGCTTCAAACACATCTCGCCAGGGGACGGCTTCTCGACTTCAAAGACAACAGCTCGCAAACGCCCCCATGAGTTTTTACACGGCATTGCAGTATTGCAGACAGTGAGAAAAAAATGCTTAAATCACAGCCGCGAAAATAACGCAATTCATCCCGGGCGAAAACGACACAAAACCGCACATAACCGGGATAATCTGAAATTCGCGGAGCTAACCGAGTTAGAATAAAGGCGACCGCCACTGTATTTACTGTAGATAAGGTAGGCTGTTAAGTGTTTGAAGCCAGGGGACAGTGTCAAAGAAAGGTGGGGAGGGAAAGGGATGCTGGGGGGGAGAGAAAGTGTGGATAAGAACTGGACTAACACGGCTATTTTCTGCTATATATATATATATATATATATATATATATATATATATATATATATATATATATAAAATCAAAAGTGTATAGGTTTGATGCTGGCAAAAATGCACAATGTAATTGAATTAAATGTTATCTCGATACATGTACCTGTTGGGCTTTCAGTCAATACTGTGTTCTCTCAGGATTCAATTGCTGTTTTATTTGCAGCGGATGCATTGCTGTGTCGTAAATGGGAGTGCAATGGAGACGACCCGTGCAAAACCGGATTTGAATTCTGCCGTTTTGGTGACAATTGTTTTATTATGAAGACGCATTACCCCAAGTGTAAGTTACTTGAAATAACAAGTGATCCTAAAATAGTGTCATTGTTTATCAACAACCAATCCATAAGTGTCGAAGAACCTTTAAATGATGTATTACAAGCAGAAAGAAAGAGGCAGAGGTAACACTTTACAAAGCATTAAGGAAATCTCACCTGCTGGGCCCAGTTCTGGAAGCCTCATCTCCAAAATACTGAATTCAGATGTTCTAAATGAACGTATCAGATATGGTGCAGGATTTACTTTTAAACCGCAATCCACCCATAAGTGCAATTTTAGTTTTTACCGGTAGCTGAATGGAACTATAGGGATCTCTCGGTAAATGTATTGCTCCAGATTTATTCAAGGAAAAGCTCCCATAGTTTTTTGGGGATTCCTTTTGTTTAATGAAAATAATGATAATAAAACCGAAAGGCTGTGTTTTTTACTCTAGTTTTGCCCGACTGATGGCAGCCGGAACACTTAAGTAAATAAACCATTATGTGTCTTCCAGCGCTGGAAGGAACCTCAGGGCATAACAAAGTTTAGTAAATATGTGATTTTTTAAAATATGAGAACCCGCAAATGTAATGACTCCCTCTCTGTTATAATGTTAAGTTGTTATACTATACCTGTCAATAAATGACATCTTTTTATTTTAGTTAATTTTCAAGCTGGATGCATTACTAAGACAGCCTGCTGGAAAATGATGAGTGTGACACCTTCAACTCGATGCTGCGAAAGGGATTTGTGTAACACCGAGAAAGGGAAAGTGCCAAATTCTCCTGTATATGATAGATATGGGCAGACAATGTTGGCCAAGTGATTCCTATCTACTGTCACATTTTGAAATCTAAATTTCATTGCTTTAAAAAAGAAAATCAATAAATCTAAATTACTGAAATATTTAATTTTTTCTGTATTTGTCTTTATTCTTTTTCTCTTGCCATTAATAATATAAATGTAATAAGTATTGCTAACAGCGTATGTAATATTTCTAAAAATAGTATAAATTATTCTTTTTTAGCTAAACTCATACTGTTACAAATTCCATTGTATATTTGATAAACATGGGAATAATATTTCCGTACAAGAATAAGTGTTAGATACATAAAAATACACATTTAATGGGAAAAAATTATTGAAACCCAGCAAACACGTTATATATATATATATAAAATAAAAAAGGTATCACCGAATATTGAAGAACTCATTTATTCTGCACTATCGCAACTGGACTAACACGGCTATTTTCTGCTATATATATATATATATATATATATATATATATATAGTGAATAAATGAGAACAAGGCACTCCGTCAGGCAGATATAGGTGGGTGCTAATCCTATATAAATCAAATAGGCTATACGATACCGTGTAAGCAGATATCAGAGGCAGCACTCCAGTAGATAGTCAAAAAAAGATATTTAATGTGACATATAAACCAACGTTTCGGTCCTCCACACGGGACCTTTCTCAAGGTGATGAACTGCACTGCTGCCAGCCTGGTTCACTTCCGCGTCACGTGCTCCGGCTCCAATTCTCGCGAGACTTCGACCACCAATGACGTCACAGCGCTATCTCCACTCCGTTCTGCAGCGCGTCTCACTCTGCTCGGTTTGCGATGCCTGCAATCACTGCAGGGTCTGCCCTACGCGTTTCTCCTCTAGGGCTTCCTCAGGGGCACAATTGATTGATTGGCAGCAGTGCAGTGGACCGGACACCTTACTCTATGAGTGTGAGAAACTCAATTCAAACTCTCAACTGCTTGAAATTATTTCACACCATGTGAGTGAGATACCGTTTGTTATTTTTTAGATAGTTTTAACAATAAAAGGTTTTACACTATTTTTGTTCCATTGTCCCTCTTCCCCTCCCCCCCCCCCCTTCCCTCCCTGGTGAGCTTTATCCCATGTAAAGGAGACACGTAGCTGCAGATGAAAAGGTGACCCCTGAAGCAAGCAGCATACGTGGAGAGTCTGAGATCCATGCAAACAGCAAAGAAATACCAGCAGCAGTGTTCCTGAATCCCAGTGGTGGATTAAAGGCTTTTATTTGGCTGATTAAGTGTAAGTGTATATCTTACCACCTTAACTCTGAAATTAACAGACATACTGCCCTATGATATTTTTCTCCTTGTCTTTTTCCTGGCTTATTTGCGCCTAGGTCACATCTCTTCTACATTATCCATTGCGGCAAGTGTGGAGCCGCAGACCTAATTGGCTGCATTCAAGCAAGAATAGATTGTAAGGTATAACACCTCCTGTTTGACTGATTGGCAAGGGGTAGTTAATATATATTTTTATTACTACAACCCCACTAAGTGTTCAGAATTTGCGCTGATTGTATTCTGTTTTTTATATATATATATATATATATATATATATATATATATATATATATATATATATATATATATATATATATATATATATATATATATATATAAATAAAAAATACAGTTGAGGACACTTCCAAAGCCTCTTCATTCATATCAGGGAATATCTATTCACAAATGATTATCAGTTTGTGAATGAGTATATTCACTAAATGATGCATTTATATGCTATTCAGTAAGATATGTGTGACATTTTCACTAACCAGGTACAGTAACATTTGTCAAACATTAAAATGCAATGTTATGGTCAGATAATCCTAAATTTAGGTACAAAAAATGCTGCAATTGTTATAAAATTCTGGAAAAAAGTCACATAATTTTGTTAAAACTGGCATTATTCTTGCAAAAAAAAAATCTAACTTTTAGATTTTTCAGGGTATTATTATTCTACGATAACAACAATATACTAGCTGTCATTTTAGTTCATATCTTAAAAGTAGGGTAGAAATTTGTCCATCTAGGAATGAAAATGAATTTCCCTGTTTGGGGATGCACTTAACATCCTGCTAATCATAGCAGTGACGTCTGCACCTAAGGGAATCCTTGAAGGTATTAATATTCATCAAGACAGTAGAATATACAAACTACATTATACCGGAATGGTTACCATTCTCTAGCAGAGAATTATACAGGAGATAACTACTGTATTATCTGTATCGCCAGCATTTTATGTGACATATTCACTTGGGCTATACGTTAATAACTGTACATTAGGTGTAGTTACACCATAGACCAATTACTATTATCATATCTGTAGCTTTTGAATATGCATCAGTCATACTGATATATAAAGTGCCACATTATTTACACTAAGCACTTACAGGAGTTCTCTGGTCTTGAATATTTTTAAATAGCAATTTACATCAATATTTATGTTAATAAAATTTGGCTGTTAAACTGTTTGTCTGCAGTTGTGTGAAGACCATTTCAGAATTAATTATATTATAAATATTCTGGTTTGTAGTGCGCCAACTTAAAGGGACTCTGTGTGTGTATTGTGCCTCTTCGACACAATACATCCACCTCCTATCAGTTAAGGGATAAAAAGATCTCTTTGGTAACTGCAGCTGTAGCCTGTTTTACTTCTTGGAGTCACTGAAAACAATGGGGCTTTCCTGCAGCTTGGGATGCTTTCCCTGGGCCAACCCTGTATAGAGAGCGTCCTAAGAGGAGAAATTGAGAAACAGACACCCATTCGCTGCATCTGCACATGAGTTGACTAAGGCCTGGGACATAGTAGGTTGATCAGCGCTGGGCAGCACTGACGCTCATGCTCACCTGCTCACGCAGGAGGTTTTCTTGTCCCCACATGAGCGTCAGCGAGCGCGCTTGTGTGCAGGGTTGGAGCCGGGCGGGAGGCGGGCATAGAGGCGGGGCTAGGGCGCAACGTCACGGCGCCGACGTCACGGACTGCCATTGGCTTCTGGCAGTCACATGACGGGCCCTGCGCTTGCATGAGCGGCAAATTTCAAACTTGACTGTCTCCTGCATTTCCACACGCCTCCGCACGCCTGCGGAAACGTGTCGAAGCGCCTTCTAAAGCCGCGCTGATAGGAATAATGTTTCCCCTCAGCGCGGCTCAGCGCAGTTCAGCGCTGCTCACCCTACTATGTCCCAGGCCTAAGTCCAGCCAGGAGTCTCCTTAGGATCAAGCTAAGAGGGGCAGCATAAGCGAACAGAAAAAAGCATACAGCCAGCGCTACAAACTCAACAGCGACCTATTCACTGAACTGTGATAGTAATGATATTGAAAGATAGGTATAGTGACCGTGGTCTCTCAAGGAGGAAACAGGGGGTTGCAGCATAAAACAAAAACAAAGGTTTCTATAAAACCCAAAAGTGTTATTGTAAGTTGATGGTTCTCCTGGGCGTCACGGGTCAGTCCAGGGAATATGTGGAAACAAAAAAAGGGAGAACACAAATAGTGTAATATGTTCAAATAATTGGAACTTTACTTGTAGTTCTATAGAGTTCAAACTCACATTTTTCTTCTCCTGAGTTTCATGCTCGTCTCATTGATCTTGTACAATATCTGCTGTCAATCAGGGAAATCCTTTTCCTCCCGAATCCCAAACCTACTGGAAAGGAGAAAATGAAGAACTCATTCCGCCATCTGCCTGGTCCACAGCATACTAATATAATCAGTACGGATATATACTTATATTTAGTCTTTTATAAAAGCATCTGTGAAATGATGAATGTCCCTCTGGATGCAATGTTCCTCAGGTTGAAGCACGATGCAGCACGGATAAGAATTGGCCGAACATTTATGGAAGTAAAATACTGTACATATTACCTGCTCTGCTCCCTTTGTGAAATATGCAGCTGGTAAAATGATTGTTTTATAGTTATGGAAAACAAAGAACAATTCCTGCTCGCCTCCTAATTGGGCTAAAATATACTAATGATTTTTTTTTTACATTTAAAACCTAAGTCTGTGTAACAAAGGAGTCGTTTGGTTGGATCTTTTGATCAAACATGATTCAAGCTGCCAACCTCATCAAGGTAACCTCCGATTAGCAGGAACCTACAGGGCACTTTCACGTACTTTCCCAAAGTTTAGTCCATAGGACAATAAGAAATGACATATATTCAGTGTAGGTAGCTGCTTAACGGAGTCTACCGTGACGAGGTTGGCTGGTTTGAGTCATGTTTTGATCAAAAGATGCAACCAAATGACTCCTTTGTCACACAGACTTAGGTTTTGAATGTATGTTAGTGTGTGTGAGACTTAGGGGCCTATGCACTAAGGGTTCATAAAAAAATCACCAGGCCATTTAAATCGCCATTTTTGTGAGCATTGCTATCAGGGTATTCAGAAAGCGTTGATTACCCGTGATAGCCAGATTCTCAAATGGGACGAGTAGCCAGCGGTGTGATGATCGCTTCTCTCATAGGAAATGGCTCATTAAGGGCGGGGTTTTTTTATCAAGTGGTTTTGATCATTTTTGGTCAATTCGGCGAGATTCTCACAAGACAGGCAATTTCCAAGGGGCCCATCTAAATGGTCTATTTCGTTCACGGCAACAAATATGACTCCAGCACTCCTTACTTATTTAAATGTAAATCATATAGGGTGAACGGTGCAATAGGGGCAAGCAAGCAATAGCAAAAGTGAAGAGATGTGTCAGTGCTACAGCAGACAGTGAAATTTGACTCCAACTCCGGTAATGGTACAAAAAGGCTTTATTAAGAAAAAATACACACTAAAAACAGCAGGCTACAACACAGCCTCCTCCTCTACGCGTTTCACGCTGTGGTAGCTCTTTGTCTGGGAGTGGGATTTCACTGTCTGCTGTGGCACCGGACACTTCTCTTCACTTTCGCATGCTTCTTCTGCCGGATGCACGCTGCGGAAACATCAATCAAGAAGAAGCAAGACCCAGGACGGAAGAGCTGACAGGGGTAAGCTTGCTGCCCCTGAGCCCCAAATACATGGTGGTCCCTCTCCACTCTCCGTTTTGCTGTTCCCTAGACAATCACTCGCACAATCTGGTGTTGTATTTACCCAGCCTCACGCCTGAGCGCATGACAGTGTAGAGCTTCTGGGCAAGCAAATAATAGACAATATAGTCTGGTATAAAAACAATTTTAATTATAATATAAAGTTAAAATATAGGGTGTTAAAAGAGACAAAAATGCAAAAAATGGAGCTACAAAAATGGAAGCTCAAGCACAGTATTATCGTAACTGTCCCTTAGGATAGGGTAGTAACCAGGCTGGATAGCCTCACAAAAATAGGCGGTTGAGCCTACTAAGAGGAAAGGAGCTCCTTGTTTAATAATGGGCAAATAATCTATTATCCATATCTGGATAATAGTTATTTTGCACATTATTGTACTGTATGTGTTAGGGGGCTGTATTTAGTTAGAAATATTGTTTAGTCTTTTTGTTGGCACAACATTGGTACCGCAGGCCCGCGGGTACCCCGGGACTCCCGCAGGGACCCTGGGACGGCCGCAGGGTCAGCCGGGGACACCCGCGCGACCCCCGGCCTCCCTCGGGGACCCCTGCGGGGTCAGCCGGGGACACCCGCCGGCCTGTTGCATTGGTTTTGCGCCTGCAAAAAGGTAAACAAAGAATTTTTTCTAAGTCCAGCTTTTTTTATCACCTGCCTTTAGCTGGTGAGCTTTATTCAGCGCAACTTTAACGTACGATCCGTTTGCGTTGCTTAGTGAATCCCGCAGAAGGGCAGGATTCAGCGCAAACAGCTGATCGTACGATCAAAGTTGGACTTAGAAAAAATTTCAAGGAAAAGCCCGTTTTAGAGCGCAAAGTGCCTGTTTGCGCGGCTTAGGGCATAGCGCTTGGCGGAACTTCACATTCTAAAAGCACTTTGCGCTCTTAAAACGACTTATCACAGCTTAGTGCATAGCCCCCTTAGGTTTTAAATGTCAAAAAATCACTAGTATATTTTAGGCCAATTGGAAGGAGCGCAGGATCTGTTCTTTGTTTTCGATATCCATAAGGCCAATCCTTTTACCAGAAGAAGAAAAGTGTGAGTTTGAACTCTATAGAACTACAAGTAAAGTTCCAATTATTTGAACATATTACACTATTTGTGTTCTCCCTTTTTTTGTTTCCACACATTCCCTGGACTGACCCGTGACGCCCAAGAGAACCATCAACATACAATGACACTTTTGGGTTTTAGAGAAACCCTTGTTTTTTTTAATGCTGCAACCACCTGGTTCCACCTGGAGACACCGCGGTCACTATAGCTATCTTTCAATATCATTCAATATCATTACTATCACGCTGTTGAGTTTGTAGCGCTGACTGTATGCTTTTTTCTGTTCACTTATACTGCCCCGCTTAGTTTGATCCTAAGGAGACTCCTGGCGGGACTTAGTCAGCTCATGTGCAGATGCAGCGAATGGTTGCCTGTTTCTCAATTTCTCCTCTTAGGAAGCTCTCTATACAGGATTGGCTCGGGGGAAGCATCCTAAGCTGTAGGAAAGGCCCATTGTTTCCAGTGACTCCAAGAAAGTAAAACAGGCTACAGCTGCAGTTATAGAGAGTTTTGCAATTTATTACAAAAGGGTCCTTCAGATGTGGAGGAGGTAAAATCTGCCAATTTATGGTACCCTCAGTCCAATTTGAAAGTGCTTCTTCTGGGCGTTCATTTCCGATTAAAACCTTTATTAATTGTGACACACGGTACGTGATATATCTTCTTACGTGCAAATGTGGAATTAATTATGTGGGAAGAACAACGATATCCCTAAAGGTTAGAATATTAGAACACATAAGGTTAATTAAAAAACAAGACTACTCACACTCAGTTTCGAAGCATTTTTCAACTTGCGATAAAGGAGGGTTAAAAGGATTAACAGTGAGAGGTATCGAAAGGGTTTTTTTGAACGAGAGGAAAGGCGATTTACTCAATCTTTTGGACCACAGGGAGGCTTACTGGATATTCATGTTACAAACTAGAACCCCCTGCGGTCTGAATATTGAGTGGAATTTGAGCCACTTTTTGACCTAAATAAATGTATGTGTATATGCTTCTGCTTGAGACTGAATCTTAGCTTTTATATTGTCTAGATCATTATGATTGTGTCTGTTTTTCCACATAAAAGTTCACTTACTGTCAGTGAACACTAGGAGTTATTCTGATTTATTGCATTGATTAATTAATAATGTATTTATTATCATAATTAATTTTTAAATAACATTGTAGGTTCACTTTTGCATCTTCCAGAGAGGATGAATACATTTTTGAGCAGTGTGAGATCCATAGAATATTTTCATTGATTGTATTAGTAATGTGTTTAAGGGCCTGATGGATATCACTCTGCTCTGGTTGGAATTTATGTATATGTTTTTATGTGAAGTTAAGCAATTTTTTGATGTATTTTTGATGTTGTTGTACATGTTTTTATTGTGGAACGTGAGGCAATTGAAGGGGGTTCCCTGCCCCTACTGTTTACAGTATTTTGCGCTTTATACCCTATGTATTATTTTTTAACATGGGTGTTATATTCATATTATGACGCTGGTATACACTTTCATTTCTCCCTGACCATCCAGGGCCGTCAGGAGCGGCACCTAGTAGGGAGGAGTGTGTTTTACTTATTCCAATCTCTGATTGGTTTAGGAGTGGCACCTCTATACCTATGGGTAGCCGTTAGGGGCGGACCTTGGGGGCGGAGTATTGTTCTGTCTTTATGGACCCTTTAATACACCCATTGAGTGTCCTTCCCTGCTATGCGCATGTGCGTGGTGAGCGGGGGGGGGTGTCCATCTGTTGATGCTTGGCTTGCGACAGTGGCGCCTCGCGTGACGTCACGCGCATGCGCGGTGACGTCTGGGCCGAGCTCTTTGGATGGCCATGCAACTGAGGGCAGTAGTAAATCTATCAGGTGCTCCTCTCGTGGGTGCGCATGCGCGTGACGAGCGGGGGGGGGGAGGAGTGCCTACCGAGGGATGTTTGATCGGCGACGGCGGCACCCTGCGCAATGGGGGTTTTTTTGATACGATTTTTTCAGGTGATTTAGTTTTTCTCATTTAGTAAGGGGTATATAGGATGCCCTTATTGCCATATGTTCCACACTCCTTGATAAAGGACCTACCCATCCGGAATGCGTAGGAGGTTGCTTGTTGCCCCCGCTGGGGTGATGTTTTTTTATCAGATATGTTCTGAAATAAATGGATTTTATTATTTCACCACCTGACTCCCTGGCAGTGCACCTTTTGCTTCTTTGTTCTACGTACAGCTGCAGTTACCAAAGAGTAGGGTGACCAGCCGTCAAAGTTTTGCCGGGACTGTCCCGTTTTTTTCGTTCCTGTCCTGGTTGACTGTCCGTCCCGGAAATGTCCCGAATTTTCTCCCTGGCCCCGTTTTTTAGTTGGGTCTGCAGCGGTGCGCAGTCGTCGGCGGTGCGCGGGTGCGGCGGTGCCCGGGTGCGGCGGTGCGCGAGTCGTCGGCGGTGAAGAGGAGGATGCGGCAGCCCGAATGCAAGGGGTTGGGCTTCTTAGTTGAACATACCGGGCCGCAGGGGATTGGTGGAGGATGCCGGGGGCAGGGCTTTAGAATGCTGGCCATCAGGGGATTGGTTAAAAGTAGGAGCTTTCCCTCCCTCGGCACCCCAGTACCAGTCTCTGGCTCTCCCTCCCCCCCGCACCCCGGCACAAGTCTCCGGCTCTTCCTCACTCCGGCACTAGTCTCTGGCTCTCCCTCCAGCACCCAGTACTCTGGCTCTCCCTCCGGCACCCCAGCACTCCCTTCAGCCCCAGCACTCCCTCCACCCTCCCTACGGCACTCGGTCCCCGGCTCACTCTCCCCCCAGCACCCCGGCTCGCTTTCCCCCATCCAGAGCCCGCTCACAGCCACTCACGGCACTTCCTGTGCCTGCTGCTAGTGAGCGCCGCCTCCGCCGAACCCGCAGCCGCCTGAGGTAGGAGAGATGGGGGCTGCAAAGGTAGGGGCGGGAGAGATTGGACCTGCAGAGGGGGAAGAGATGAGAGCTGCAGGGGGTGGGGGGGGGAAGAGATGAGAGCTGCAGGGTGTGGGGGGGGGGGGAAGAGATGAGAGCTGCAGGGGTTGGGAGGGAAGAGATGAGAGCTGCAGGGGGTGGGGGGGAAGAGATGAGAGCTGATGGGGGTGGGAGGGAAGAGATGAGAGCAGCAGGGGGTTGGGGGGAAGAGATGAGAGCTGCAGGGGGGGAGAGATGGGAGCTTCGGGGGAGAGAGATGGGTGCTTCGGGGGGGGAGAGATATGTGAGATGCCGGGGGGGAGAGATATGGGAGATGCAGGGGGGGGGGGGGGAGAGAGTTGGGAGATGCAGGGGGGGAGAGATATGGGAGATGCAGGGGGGAGAGAGATGGGAGATGCACGGGGGATGCAGGGGGAGAGATATGGGAGATGCAGGGGGGAGAGAGATGGGAGATGCAGGGGGGGGAGAGATGGGAGAAGCAGGGGGGAGAGAGATGGGAGATGCAGGGGGGGAGAGAGATGGTGGATGCAGGGGGGAGAGAGATGGGATATGCAGGGGGAGAGAGATGGGAGATGCAGGGGGGGGGAGAGAGATGGGAGATGCAGGGGGGGAGAGAGATGGGAGATGCAGGGGGGGAGAGAGATGGGAGATGAAGGGGGGGGAGAGAGATGGGAGATGCAGGGGGGGAGAGACATGGAGGATGCAGGGGGAGAGAGATGGGAGATGCAGGGGGGGAGAGAGATGGGAGATGCAGGGGGGAAAGAGATGGGAGATGCAGGGGGGGAGAGAGATGGGAGATGCAGGGGGAGAGAGATGGGAGATGCAGGGGGGGAGAGTGATGGGAGATGCAGGGGGGAGAGACATGGGAGATGCAGGGGGGAGAGAGATGGGAGATACATGGGGGAGAGAGATGGGAGTTACAGGGGGGGAGAGAGATGGGAGATGCAGGAGGGGAGAGAGATGGGAGATGCAGGGGGTGAGAGATATGGGAGATGCAGAGGGGGGAGAGATGGGAGATGCAGGGGGAGAGAGAGATGGGAGATGCAGGGGGAGAGAGAGATGGGAGATGCAGGGAGAGAGAGATGGGAGATGCAGGGGGGGAGAGAGATGGGAGATGCAGGGGGGGAGAGAGATGGGAGATTCAGGGGGAGAGAGAGATGGGAGATGCAGGGGGGAGAGAGATGGGAGATGGGAGTGGCAGGGGGGGAGAGAGATGGGAGATGCAGGGGGGGATAGAGATGGGAGATGCAGGGGGAGAGAGATTGGAGATGCAGGGGGGGAGAGAGATGGGAGATGCAGGGGGGGGAGAGAAATGGGAGATGCAGGGGGGGAGAGATGGAAGATGTAGGGGGGGAGAGATGGAAGATGCAGGGGGGAGAGATATGGTAGATGCAGGGGGGGAGAGAGATGGGAGATGTGGGGGTGGGGGGGTGAGACGAGAGCTGCAGGGGGTGGGAGGGAAGAGATGAGAGCTGCAGGGGGTGTGGAGGGAAGAGATAAGAGCTGATGGGGGTGGGAGGGAAGAGATGAGAGCTGCAGGGGGTTGGGGGGGAAGAGATGAGAGCGGCAGGGGGGGAGAGATGGGAGCTTTGGGGGAGAGAGATGGGTGCTTCGGGGGGGAGAGATATGGGAGATGCAGGGGGGGAGAGATGGGAGATACAGGGGGGGATATGGGAGATGCAGGGGGGCAGAGAGTTGGGAGATGCAGGGGGGGAGAGATATGGGAGATGCACAGGGTATGCAGGGGGAGAGATATGGGAGATGCAGGGGGGAGAGAGATGGGAGATGCTGGGGGGGAGAGAGATGGGAGATGCAGGGGTTGGAGAGAGATGGGAGATGCAGGGGGGGAGAGAGATGGGAGATGCAGGGGGGGAGAGAGATGGGAGATGAAGGGGGAGAGAGATGGGAGATGCAGGGGGGAGAGAGATGGGAGATGCAGGGGGGGAGAGAGAGGGTGGATGCAGGGGGAGAGAGATGGGAGATGCAGGGGGGAGAGAGATGGGAGATGCAGGGGGGGAGAGAGATGGGAGATGCAGGGGGGAGAGAGATGGGAGATGCAGAGGGGGGAGAGATGGGAGATGCAGGGGGAGAGAGAGAAGGGAGATGCAGGGGGGAGAGATATGGGAGATGCAGGGGGGAGAGAGATGGGAGATGCAGGGGGGAGAGTGATGGGAGATGCATGGGGGAGAGAGATGGGAGATGCAGGGGGGGAGAGAGATGGGAGATGCAGAGGGGGGAGAGAGATGGGAGATGCAGGAGGGGAGAGAGATGGGAAATACAGGAGGGGAGAAAGATGGGAGATGCAGGGGGTGATAGATATGGGAGATGCAGAGGGGGGAGAGATGGGAGATGCAGGGGGAGAGAGAGATGGGAGATGCAGGGGGAGAGAGAGATGGGAGATGCAGGGAGAGAGAGATGGGAGATGCAGGGGGGGAGAGAGATGGGAGATGCAGGGGGGGAGAGAGATGGGAGATTCAGGGGGAGAGAGAGATGGGAGATGCAGGGGGGAGAGAGATGGGAGATGGGAGTGGCAGGGGGGGAGAGAGATGGGAGATGCAGGGGGGGATAGAGATGGGAGATGCAGGGGGAGAGAGATTGGAGATGCAGGGGGGGAGAGAGATGGGAGATGCAGGGGGGGGAGAGAAATGGGAGATGCAGGGGGGGAGAGATGGAAGATGTAGGGGGGGAGAGATGGAAGATGCAGGGGGGAGAGATATGGTAGATGCAGGGGGGGAGAGAGATGGGAGATGTGGGGGTGGGGGGGGTGAGACGAGAGCTGCAGGGAGTGGGAGGGAAGAGATGAGAGCTGCAGGGGGTGTGGGGGGAAGAGATAAGAGCTGCTGGGGGTTGGAGGGAAGAGATGAGAGCTGCAGGGGGTTGGGGGGGAAGAGATGAGAGCGGCAGGGGGGGAGAGATGGGAGCTTTGGGGGAGAGAGATGGGTGCTTCGGGGGGGAGAGATATGGGAGATGCAGGGGGGGAGAGATGGGAGATACAGGGGGGGATATGGGAGATGCAGGGGGGCAGAGAGTTGGGAGATGCAGGGGGGGAGAGATATGGGAGATGCACAGGGTATGCAGGGGGAGAGATATGGGAGATGCAGGGGGGAGAGAGATGGGAGATGCTGGGGGGGAGAGAGATGGGAGATGCAGGGGTTGGAGAGAGATGGGAGATGCAGGGGGGGAGAGAGATGGGAGATGCAGGGGGGGAGAGAGATGGGAGATGAAGGGGGAGAGAGATGGGAGATGCAGGGGGGAGAGAGATGGGAGATGCAGGGGGGGAGAGAGAGGGTGGATGCAGGGGGAGAGAGATGGGAGATGCAGGGGGGAGAGAGATGGGAGATGCAGGGGGGGAGAGAGATGGGAGATGCAGGGGGGAGAGAGATGGGAGATGCAGAGGGGGGAGAGATGGGAGATGCAGGGGGAGAGAGAGAAGGGAGATGCAGGGGGGAGAGAGATGGGAGATGCAGGGGGGAGAGAGATGGGAGATGCAGGGGGGAGAGTGATGGGAGATGCATGGGGGAGAGAGATGGGAGATGCAGGGGGGGAGAGAGATGGGAGATGCAGAGGGGGGAGAGAGATGGGAGATGCAGGAGGGGAGAGAGATGGGAAATGCAGGAGGGGAGAGAAATGGGAGATGCAGGGGGGAGATAAATGGGAGATGCAGGGGGGGAGAGATGGAAGATGTAGGGGGGGAGAGATGGAAGATGCAGGAAGGATGCAGGGGGAGAGAGATGGGATATGCAGGGGGGGAGAGAGATGGGAGATGCAGGGGGGGAAAGAGATGGGAGATGCAGGGGGGATGCAGGGGGAGAGAGATGGGAGATGCAGGGGGGAGAGAAATGGGAGATGCAGGGGGGGGAGAGATGGGAGATGCAGGGGGGGGGAGAGATGGGAGATGCAGGGGGGGAGAGATGGGAGATGCAGGGGGGAGAGAGATGGGTGATGCAGGAGGGGAGAGAGATGGGAGATGCAGGGGGGGAGAGAGATGGGAGATGCAGAGGGGGGAGAGAGATGGGAGATGCAGGAGGGGAGAGAAATGGGAGATGCAGGGGGGAGAGAAATGGGAGATGCAGGGGAGGAGAGATGGAAGATGTAGGGGGGGAGAGGTGGAAGATGCTGGGGGGGAGAGATGGAAGATGCTGGGGGGGAGAGATATGGGAGATGCAGGGGGTGAGAGATATGGGACATGCAGGGGGGGAGAGAGATGGGAGATGTGGGGGTGGGTTTATGGGGATGATGATGATAATGTTTTTACCTGTGCGGCCCAATTTTTTAAAATATGTGTGGGGGGGTCTTTAAAAATTTATTGAGGCGGCGAGGGTCTTTTTAATATGTATTGGCGGGGCGGGTATTTTTATTATGTATTGTGGGGTGGGGTTTTTTTGTATGTATTTTGTGGGGGGATTGAGTGAGCAGAGTGGGGTAGTTGATGGAAGGTAGGGGCGAGTTAGAGGAGAGAGGGTGAGTGTGTGAGGGAAAGAGGGAGTGAGTGAGACGGAGGGGAAAGAGAAATTCATGGGTAGAGGGTGGGAAATAGAGGGGGCTCTTGAGGTGTGAAATTTACCTAAGGCCGCGCTTACAGTGCGCGCGACGGTTGACGTCACCCGTCGCCGCTAGCGAAAGTTGTAATTCGCTTTCCGGCGACGTCACGGGGAACCAGGTCCTTGATTGGTTCAGAGGCTGTCACGTGGCGACAACCTCTGAAAAATCAAATTTGACCGGCTTCAGAAATGTGCGCCGCCAGCGTTGCTCCCGTTGCGCTTATAATAAGCGCACGCGACGGCGGCAATACATTTTTTTTGTCGCGTCGCCGGCACTATAAGCGCAGCCTAAGGCCGCGCTTATAGTGCCGCCGACGCTGACGTCATGCTGTGGTCTCTGGAATTCAAATTGACGTGACTCCCAGCGACTTCCAAGTTGACATGACAACAGGATGCATTATGGTGACGAGGCATCACGTGATGTCACATTGTCATGGCAACATGTCACCGCCTAACATTAGTGTGTCATTGTCATGGCAACGGGGGCGTGACGTGATGTACATTGTTTTATAAATAATTTTTTTAAGTGTCCCGGTTTTTCATTTTGAAAATCTGGTCACCCTACCAAAGAGATCTCTTTATCCCCTAACTATGTGAAATAAATTGGGGAACTGCAGGGCTGTCACATCCTTATTGCTGTTTAATAGACATTTAGCAAAATCAGAAATATGTGTAAAAAGTTAGACTTTTGTAAGGGTTTTATTTTTTGCAAGAATTATGCCAGTTTTAACAAAATTATTTGAATTTTTGCCAGAATTTTATAACAATTGCAGCATTTTTTTGTACCTAAATTTAGGATTATCTGACCATAACATTGCATTTTAATGTTTGACAAATGTTACCTGGTTAGTGAAAATGTCACACATATCTTACTGAGTAGCATATTAATGCATCATTTAGCGAATATACTCATTCACAAACTGACAATCATTTGTGAGTAGACACTCAACTTTTTTTATATGTATATATATATATATATATATATATATATATATATATAAAACGTATTTGCTGGGTTTCAATAATTATTTCCCATTAAATGTGTATTTTTATGTATCTAACTCTTATTCTTGTAGGGAAATAATATTCCCATGTTTAGCAACTTTACAATGCAATTTGTAACAGTATGAGTATAGCAAAAGAAAGAATCATTTATATAATTTTTTAGACAACCAGAGAGAAAAGAACCCAATAAAAGCACTCTATCGCCTTGTGAGCTGATTGGTTAGTTAAAACGTAATTTTATTAGAAACAAGGTAAAAAGAAGGGGTTTAACAAGGATGAAACTATTATACAGCGCACTGTAAACCCTTATTGCAAGGTATGTGAGCCCAGGGTTATATAATATAATGTCTAGTGTAACGTGAACTCACTGGCCCTAGCGATACTTACATAAAGGGATCTCCTAGGGATATGAAATGGGTGAGAGAATATATTTTGGAACCTTAAATGTGGTGCCAACAGTTATAATGAAGTAATAAGGCGCAATAGCGGTATTACAACCTATCACAAAGCTGACTTATACTGCGGCCAGGTTCCCAGATGATAGTTGTTGTTGCAATTGAAAGTAGATTATGCACCAATACAGAGAACGGACTAAATAATCTAAACTAGTGTTTGACCAAATATAAGGATGCCTTGGGTAGCAGGTAAGTCCGTGTGTGTAGTAACACAAATAGTCATATAAGCTAATATCTCAAATGGCAGAGCTTAAGCTGATACTAGGCTTCTAAAATAATAACCGTGTGACAGTAGAAGGCACTGTTGAGAATCCTAGCCTTACCGGACAAGGAAAAATCAACAAGGTAGTACACTGTGTAGGTTACTGAATGGCATGTACCCTGAACTCAGAGCTCTGCACCTAATAAGTGTTCCGCCTCTCCATTTAAGGTAATTTAACTAGTTTCCCCGGCCCAATCTCATATTGACCCCCTTCTGTGGAAACTGTCCCATGTTACATGTGGTGTAGTGTGGTGTACAGTACCTGCTGGCTTACAGGACTCCTGAGTCTCCCGCGATGTTATGGGGGATATCATCAGGACTAGCTTGTGAGGTATAGCTGAGATTTCATTCTCACTCATGGTACAGCGCCTCCATCTCTTCCAGACCCCCAGCATAGTAGGGAGGAGTCTCTGAAAGAGAACCTCTATGTGCACCTTCTTCCCGAATGACTTCACAATCAGGACAGAAGCGATCTTTATCTTTGGCATCCTTTATTAGCATCTTACATGGCAAGCTGCCCATCATAGCGGTCGGTCTTTAGCCGCTCATCTTAGGTTTCCAACCCAAAGGAAGTCCATGGACACCACTCCTAGTCAGATCCCTAGAAGCTGTCCTTGATCTTCCCTTAATCCCTGATGGAGTAAGGGGAATAGTCTGCCCACACCTCTCCCCTAAGGGAGGCCACAAAAGCTGCCAGAGCAGGAAGTGCTATGCACTAAATAGCTCCAATAGGCACCACCCCTGTGTCACTGTGTCACTGTAATTGGACACAGAGCTTGATGTCACTACTTTCAGTGCATACTACACAGCACATGGGGGTGGAGGAAAAGCCCCATGATCACTCCTTGCAAAACTGCCCTTAACAGGGATTATTGCACAGGAGGAGAAAGATATATACAGTAACCCCAAAACTACTCAGGGTTACAGTAATAAACTGACACCTCAGAGGATAGAACGAATGAGGAGCTTCTGAGAGGAACATCACAATATTAACGGCATATTATACCTAATTAGCCCTCGGGTAGGGCTATTCTAATATATAGATGGTAGGATAATTTTTTCAGAAATATTACATACGTGGTTAGCAATACTTACTGTATTACTTCGGTTTTATTAATGGCAAGAGAAAAAGAATAAAGACAAATATAGCAAAAAGTAAATATTTCAATCATTTTTATTTATTTATTTTCTTTTTTTTTTTAAAGCAATGCAATTTAGATTTCAAAATATGACAGCAGATAGGAATCACTTGGCCAACATTGTCTGCCCATTTTCCTCTCTGGATTGGAAATGATATACTGTAGCAGTTGGCACTTTCACTTTTTGTCAGATGCATGTTATTATAAGAATGTCTTCAGCAGGTATTGTTACTGTTACTGGTTGTTACAGAGATCACTTGTGCAGCATCGAGTTGAAGGTTCAAAGCTCTTCATTTGCAAGCAGATTGACTCACTAATGCATCCCTGTAGCAACAAAACTAGAATAAAAAGATGTCATTTACTGACAGGTATAGTATAACAAATTAACATTATAACTGAGATGGGAGTCATTTAATTTGGGGGTTCTCATATTTAAAAAAAATCACATATATACTAAACTTTGTTATGCCGTGAGATACCTTCCAGCGGTGAAATATACATAGTGGTCTATTTACTAAAGTGTCCCGGCTGCCAAAGGTCGGGCAAAACCAGTGCAAAAAACACAGCCTTTCTGTTTTATTATCATTATTTTCATTAAACAAAAGGAATCCCCCCAAAAAACTATGGGAGCTTTTCCTTGAATAAATCTGGAGCAATACATTTACTGAGGGAGGGCAAAAACAGAAAAAGAGAAAAAACCTCATTGTGTAGTGTATAAACAAAATTGTATTAGAAATCAGGTAAGTATCGCACGTACATCAATATAATAAAAATTAGGCAAGACATGTTAGGGACATGTTACCACTCTGTGCTCAGAAGTCCTAGAGTAGGGGCCACCAGGATGAGCGCTCCTCCCGCAGGTTCCGTGGAAACAGTGCAGACCTCTTTTAGATCAATCCAAGACCTCTGTTATGGAGGGTGCAGACGCAGTAACCGCCGCCACGAAAGGAGAAACCTCTCCGGTTTTGGCCACCATGAAGGGGAAGTCTCTCTGCCGGTTCCTCTATCGTACGTGCGATACTTACCTGATTTCTAATACAATTTTGTTTATACACTACACAATGAGGTTTTTTGCACTGTCTCTTTTTCTGTTTTTGCACTAGTTCGGTTTGTGGAGCTTCACCACGAGTGCAGCAGCACTACTTCAATTTTGTTAACAGGTTATCTTTGTTTATTAATCACAATATCTATCTATCTATCTATCTATCTATCTATCTATCTATCTATCTATCATATATATATATATTAGAAACTTATGGTGTACCCCCGCTGCAGGGGAGTGGTGCTGCTAGGGGCATGTAACTTAGTACACAGATAGACAGACAGAGCCCCTATTGATAGCACTCTATTCCAATGTGATATGGTGAGTTTTTTAAATAACTTTATTAATTGACAATGACGTTAAAATATTGGGGTTTAAAACGATGATTAAATATACCAAGTGTTACTGTCTCTAATGGATAAGTGTGTCCACTGACTCAGAGTGACTGAGAGAGTCAGCGTGGCTCCACCAGTGCACAGTACAGGACTATTAGGGTCCCAATGGATTCATTAGTCACACACCACTAAAGGCAACAAAGTATCTGGCGAAACACTGTATCATTTAACTATCTAAGGCAGCCTGTATGCTATTTCCCTGACACAGCGTCAAGCTCATAGGGTACAATATATACATATAGCACAACGGCAACCTAGCCAGCAATTAACCTCTGGAGTGCCAGAACACTACAACACATGAAGAGCACTGCACCAAATGGGGACAGGTCTCTCAACTGACCGATATACATACCCCAAAAGGAACAGTACTCAGCTATTCACTTGCCATCTACCTAGATTAGAGTAATAGCAGTGCCACTTTATAAACCAGTATATAAGCCTACATACTAGATTTCAGTACACCCCAGGCATAATATACTTGGGATGTATATGTACTAAGCACTACACACCTACCCTAATATACCACCAACTGTACAGGGAGGTGACAGTAATACATCAACAGGGTGCATTTTGACCAAGATCTGTTTACACACAATCTTTAATATGCTTTCAGCTGCAAAGTAGCAGCATAGCATAGGTCCTACAGTAAAGAGCACTAACTAGTATCACAATACTGGGGCACTACATGTGTGGCCCTAACTGCAGACAATTAACAAGCACTCTAGTCTGTTCACTAAATACGAGGAATACTAGGGCCAGTGAACTATCCAAACACTGGACATTAACCCATTAATGTACACTCTTCTGGACACACTTATCCATTAGAGACAGTAACACTTGGTATATTTAATCATCGTTTTAAACCCCAATATTTTAACATCATTGTCAATTAATAAAGTTATTTTAAAAACTCACCATATCACATTGGAATAGTGTGCTATGAATAGGGGCTCTGTCTGTCTATCTGTGTACTATATATATATATATATATTCACTAAGAGTACAATTATCACGATTATATGAGTGCTGATCACTTTCTTTTCTATCACATTTACCGAGGGATCGCTATAGTTCCATTCAGCTACAGGTAAAAACTAACATTGCACTTATGGGTGGATTGCGGTTTTAAAAGTAAATCCTACACCCTATTTGATGCCTTCATTTGGTACATCTGAATTCAGTATTTTGGAGATGAGGCTTCCAGAACTGGGCCCAGCAGGTGAGATTTCCTTAATGCTTTGTAAAGTGTTACCTCTGCCTCTTTCTTTCTGCTGGTTATACATCATTTAAAGGCTCTTCGACACTTATGGATTGGTTGTTGATAAACAATGACACTATATTAGGATCACGTGTTATTTCAAGTAACTTACACTTCGGGTCATCCATCACCAGAAAAATACAATGATTGAGACCTGAGTCGCAGGTTTCAATGCTGTAGGTGCACGTGCTGACATTTGGGCAGACCATCTTATGACACTTCAATGCATCCGCTGCAACTAAGACAGCACTTGAATTCTCAGAGAACACAGTATTGACTGAAAGCCCAAAGGGAAAATGTATTCAGATAACAACATTTACTCCATTACATTGTACATTTTTGCTAGTATCAAACCTATACACTTTTGAGATATATATATATATTTTTTTTTTTTAAAACATTGTATGTTGGCTGTGCTTAGGGGCAATCACATTGGTCCTTTGGCCAGTCACTCCGCCTCAGGTCAATGTGATTGCTCCCTTGGCCCGCCCGCCCCCGCACACCTTTCATTGGCCTGCGGCCTTCGCTCACCACACCTACACCACTCCTGGGTACCCTGCCACCACCCCTCCCCTTCAACGCGCATCCTCACCTCAACCCTTCAGCTCGGGACCGCACAACGACGCCCACCGTCTCTTCACCCACACCCCCCAATGAACATGACTAGCGCACGCCCTCTCGGTACCACAGCCCCTCTCCGTCCCGCACACACTCCTGCCTACCCTGCCACCACCCCTACCCTTCACCTCAAGACAACCACGCCGGACCGCACGTTCATCGCCTCAACACCCCCACCCCGCAAAAAATACAACAACCTCTGCTACTCACTTTGGACGGCACAGGCCCTCCTCGGTACCGGACAACGGCCGCATTTTCAAACACCCAACTCCCGTACGCATCAACTCCTCCCCCCCCCCCCACCGTACGCCACAACTTCCAAACAAACCTACCGTACGCATCCATTTTTCCACAACACACTCCCGTACACATCACACCGCACCCTCACGGACGCCTCCCAAAAAATATGCCGCAACAATTCCCCCGCCAGTAGCCCGCAAGCCCCCCCCCCCCCACGACTCTAGCCCGCAACCCCCCCCGCCCGTATCCCGCAACACCCCCCCCTCCCATAGGCTGCAACACCCCCACCCCTCCCCTCCCGTAGGCTGCAACACCCCCCTTCGGGGTCCACACACTTCACCTTCACCGTCCTGCCACATGTCTGCTTGTCAATACAATCTAGGACACAACTTCACTAACACACAAACACACACCCAACAGACAGCCACACACCCAACAGTCAGCCACACAACACTCACTCACCCACACAACACTCACCCACACAGCACTCACTCACCCACACAGCACTCACACACACACCCAACCCTCCTGTGCTGATACGTCACACAAAACAACAGTTCAACACCCTCTTACCCCCCCACCCACGCCACAACGACCGCACCGCACAAAGGCCGCTGCCGCATATTCAACCCACCTCCCCTACCCAACGCCTCAACCCACACCCTCTCGGACGCCAAACCCCCCCGCTTCCTCTCCGTTGGAAACACACCTCTCCTTCACCGTGGTGCTAGCCACACTACACTCAACACAATGATGATTGCCACGTCTATGCTCCCCCTCCCCTTGCGTCTTAACCACCCTCCCTCCTCCCGTACAACGCAAACCCACCCCCCTCACGTGCGCCCCAACACACCACTTCCGGTGGCACCACACCTCCCACAGTCAGTCAGGTCTTCTTTGTAATAAAATATATTATGAACACCATGCAAATTGTCCCGTCTTTGTTAATTCTTGCGCAAACAACATTCATCACACACACCCAACACTCACACCCACACACACAACACTCACCCACACCCAACACTCCAACATCCACACACCAATCACCCACACACAACACACAACACACACACACCCCTCACACAAACACACGCACCCACCACTCAAACACACACAACTCACACACACCCACTACTCACACAGACACACCCCTCACACACACACCCACCCCTCAAACAAACACACCCACCCCTCACACAAACCCACCCACCCCTCGCACAAACCCACCCACTCCTCACATAAACCCACACACCACTCACACAAACCCACACACCACTAACTCACACACCACTCACACACCACTCACTTACACACCCACCCACCACTCACCCAACCACGACTCACTCACCCACCAACCAACCCACCACTCACACACCCGCCCACCACTCATGCAACCAGTCACCCACCACTCACACACCCACCCAACACTCACACACACACACACCCAACACTCACACACACACGCACACCCACCACTCACACACCCACCCACCACTTACACACCCACCCACCCACCCAACACTCACACACACACACACCCAACACTCACACACACACACGCACACCCACCACTCACACACCCACCCACCACTTACACACCCACCCACCACTCACACACCCACCACTCACACACCCACCCACCACTCACACACCCACCCACCACTCACACACCCACACACCAACCACTCTCACACCCACACACCCACCACTCTCACCCCCACCCACCACTCACCCAACCACGACTCACTCACCCACCAACCAACCCACCACTCACATAAACCCACACACCACTCACACAAACCCACACACCAGTAACTCACACACCACTCACACACCACTCACTTACACACCCACCTACCACTCACCCAACCACGACTCACTCACCCACCAACAAACCCACCACTCACACACCCACCCACCACTCATGCAACCACTCACACACCCACCCACCACTCATGCAACCACTCACCCACCACTCACACACCCACCCAACACTCACACACGCACACCCACCACTCACACACCCACCCACCACTTACACACCCACCCACCACTCACACACCCACCACTCACACACCTACCCACCCACCCACCACTCACACACCCACCCACCACTCACACACCCACACACCAACCACTCTCACACCCACCCACACACCCACCACTCTCACCCCCACCCACACACCCACCACTCTCACCCACCCACACATCACTCTCAACACCCCCACAACTCACACCCACCCACCCACCCACCACTCACACACCCACCCACCACTCACACACAATCAACCCACCCACCACTCACACACAACTCACACACCCACCCACCACTCAGACAACCACTCACACACCCACCCACCACTCACACACCCACTTACACACCCACCACTCACAAACCCACCCACCACTCACACACCCACCACTCACACAACCAGCCACCCACCCACCACTCACCTACCCACCCCTCAACACCACTCACACACACACCCACCCACCACTCACACATGCAACCACCACTCACACCCTCCCAACACACCCACCACTATCACCCCCACCCACCCACCAACCCACTACTCTCAACCACCCACACACCTACCACTAACACACCACTCACACCCATCCACCCACCACTCACACACCACTCACACCCATTCACCCAAAACTCTTACACACCCACACACCCACCCAACACTCAAACACCCACCCACCCCTCACAGACCCACCCACCTCACACACACCCACCACTCAAACACACACCCACCACACACACACCCACCCCTCACAGACCCACCCACCTCTCACACACACCCACCACTCACACCCACCCACCCAACACTCACACCCACCCACTCAACACTCACATCCACCCACCCAACACACTCACACCCACCACACACACACACACACACACACACACACACACACACACACACACACACACACACACACACACACACACACACACACACACACACACACACACACACACACACACCACTCACACACCCACACACCAACCACTCTCACACCCACCCACACACCCACCACTCTCACCCCCACCCACCACTCACCCAACCACGACTCACTCACCCACCAACCAACCCACCACTCACATAAACCCACACACCACTCACACAAACCCACACACCACTAACTCACACACCACTCACACACCACTCACTTACACACCCACCCACCACCCACACACCCACCCAACCACGACTCACTCACCCACCAACAAACCCACCACTCACACACCCACCCACCACTCATGCAACCACTCACCCACCACTCACACACCCACCCAACACTCACACACACACACACACACCCAACACTCACACACACACACACACACGCACACCCACCACTCACACACCCACCCACCACTTACACACCCACCCACCACTCACACACCCACCACTCACACACCCACCCACCCACCACTCACACACCCACCCACCACTCACACACCCACACACCAACCACTCTCACACCCACCCACACACCCACCACTCTCACCCACACACACACACACCCTCCACTCTTACCCACCCACACACCACTCTCAACACCCCCACAACTCACACACACCCACCCACCCACCACTCACACACCCACCCACCACTCAAACACAATCAACCCACCCACCACTCACACACAACTCACACACCCACCCACCACTCAGACAACCACTCACACACCCACCCACCACTCACACACCCACTTACACACCCACCACTCACAAACCCACCCACCACTCACACACCCACCACTCACACAACCAGCCACCCACCCACCACTCACCTACCCACCCCTCAACACCACTCACACACACACCCACCCACCACTCACACATGCAACCACCACCCCCACCCACCCACCAACCCACTACTCTCAACCACCCACACACCTACCACTAACACACCACACCACACCCCCCACCCACGCCACAACGACCGCACCGCACAAAGGCCGCTGCCGCATATTCAACCCACCTCCCCTACCCAACGCCTCAACCCACACCCTCTCGGACGCCAAACCCCCCCGCTTCCTCTCCGTTGGAAACACACCTCTCCTTCACCGTGGTGCTAGCCACACTACACTCAACACAATGATGATTGCCACGTCTATGCTCCCCCTCCCCTTGCGTCTTAACCACCCTCCCTCCTCCCGTACAACGCAAACCCACCCCCCTCACGTGCGCCCCAACACACCACTTCCGGTGGCACCACACCACCCACAGTCAGTCAGGTCTTCTTTGTAATAAAATATATTATGAACACCATGCAAATTGTCCCGTCTTTGTTAATTCTTGCGCAAACAACATTCATCACACACACCCAACACTCACACCCACACACACAACACTCACCCACACCCAACACTCCAACATCCACACACCAATCACCCACACACAACACACAACACACACACACCCCTCACACAAACACACGCACCCACCACTCAAACACACACACAACTCACACACACCCACTACTCACACAGACACACCCCTCACACACACACCCACCCCTCAAACAAACACACCCACCCCTCACACAAACCCACCCACCCCTCGCACAAACCCACCCACTCCTCACATAAACCCACACACCACTCACACAAACCCACACACCACTAACTCACACACCACTCACACACCACTCACTTACACACCCACCCACCACTCACCCAACCACGACTCACTCACCCACCAACCAACCCACCACTCACACACCCGCCCACCACTCATGCAACCAGTCACCCACCACTCACACACCCACCCAACACTCACACACACACACACCCAACACTCACACACACACGCACACCCACCACTCACACACCCACCCACCACTTACACACCCACCCACCCACCCAACACTCACACACACACACACCCAACACTCACACACACACACGCACACCCACCACTCACACACCCACCCACCACTTACACACCCACCCACCACTCACACACCCACCACTCACACACCCACCCACCACTCACACACCCACCCACCACTCACACACCCACACACCAACCACTCTCACACCCACACACCCACCACTCTCACCCCCACCCACCACTCACCCAACCACGACTCACTCACTCACCCACCAACCAACCCACCACTCACATAAACCCACACACCACTCACACAAACCCACACACCAGTAACTCACACACCACTCACACACCACTCACTTACACACCCACCTACCACTCACCCAACCACGACTCACTCACCCACCAACAAACCCACCACTCACACACCCACCCACCACTCATGCAACCACTCACACACCCACCCACCACTCATGCAACCACTCACCCACCACTCACACACCCACCCAACACTCACACACGCACACCCACCACTCACACACCCACCCACCACTTACACACCCACCCACCACTCACACACCCACCACTCACACACCTACCCACCCACCCACCACTCACACACCCACCCACCACTCACACACCCACACACCAACCACTCTCACACCCACCCACACACCCACCACTCTCACCCCCACCCACACACCCACCACTCTCACCCACCCACACATCACTCTCAACACCCCCACAACTCACACACACCCACCCACCCACCACTCACACACCCACCCACCACTCACACACAATCAACCCACCCACCACTCACACACAACTCACACACCCACCCACCACTCAGACAACCACTCACACACCCACCCACCACTCACACACCCACTTACACACCCACCACTCACAAACCCACCCACCACTCACACACCCACCACTCACACAACCAGCCACCCACCCACCACTCACCTACCCACCCCTCAACACCACTCACACACACACCCACCCACCACTCACACATGCAACCACCACTCACACCCTCCCAACACACCCACCACTATCACCCCCACCCACCCACCAACCCACTACTCTCAACCACCCACACACCTACCACTAACACACCACTCACACCCATCCACCCACCACTCACACACCACTCACACCCATTCACCCAAAACTCTTACACACCCACACACCCACCCAACACTCAAACACCCACCCACCCCTCACAGACCCACCCACCTCACACACACCCACCACTCAAACACACACCCACCACACACACACCCACCCCTCACAGACCCACCCACCTCTCACACACACCCACCACTCACACCCACCCACCCAACACTCACACCCACCCACTCAACACTCACATCCACCCACCCAACACACTCACACCCACCACACACACACACACACACACACACACACACACACACACACACACACACACACACACACACACACACACACACACACACACACACACACACACACACACACCACTCACACACCCACACACCAACCACTCTCACACCCACCCACACACCCACCACTCTCACCCCCACCCACCACTCACCCAACCACGACTCACTCACCCACCAACCAACCCACCACTCACATAAACCCACACACCACTCACACAAACCCACACACCACTAACTCACACACCACTCACACACCACTCACTTACACACCCACCCACCACCCACACACCCACCCAACCACGACTCACTCACCCACCAACAAACCCACCACTCACACACCCACCCACCACTCATGCAACCACTCACCCACCACTCACACACCCACCCAACACTCACACACACACACACACACCCAACACTCACACACACACGCACACCCACCACTCACACACCCACCCACCACTTACACACCCACCCACCACTCACACACCCACCACTCACACACCCACCCACCCACCACTCACACACCCACCCACCACTCACACACCCACACACCAACCACTCTCACACCCACCCACACACCCACCACTCTCACCCACACACACACACACACCCTCCACTCTTACCCACCCACACACCACTCTCAACACCCCCACAACTCACACACCCCCACCCACCCACCACTCACACACCCACCCACCACTCAAACACAATCAACCCACCCACCACTCACACACAACTCACACACCCACCCACCACTCAGACAACCACTCACACACCCACCCACCACTCACACACCCACTTACACACCCACCACTCACAAACCCACCCACCACTCACACACCCACCACTCACACAACCAGCCACCCACCCACCACTCACCTACCCACCCCTCAACACCACTCACACACACACCCACCCACCACTCACACATGCAACCACCACCCCCACCCACCCACCAACCCACTACTCTCAACCACCCACACACCTACCACTAACACACCACTCACACACCACTCACACCCACCACTCACACACCACTCACACCCATTCACCCAAAACTCTTACACACCCACACACCCACCCAACACTCAAACACCCACCCACCCCTCACAGACCCACCCACCTCACACACACCCACCACTCAAACACACACCCACCACACACACACCCACCCCTCACAGACCCACCCACCTCTCACACACACCCACCACTCACACCCACCCACCTAACACTCACACCCACCCACCCACCCACCCAACACTCACCCCCACCCACCCACCCAACACTCACACCCACCCACTCAACACTCACATCCACCCACCCAACACACTCACACCCACCACACACACACACACACCCACCACACACACACACACACACACACACACACACACACACACACACACACACACACACACACACACACACACACACACACACACACACACACACACACACACACACACACACACACACACACACACACACACACACACACACACCCAACACACACACACACACACACACCTGTTATGGATTACAGGTATTTTCTGGCATATAACGCATAATGAATACAGGTCACAGGTACATTTATACATAGTATCATTATAAGGCCTAGTATAGCTTAGAGTATACTGTTAAAATCCTGGCTTTTCTTGTCTTAGAAATAATAACTTGTTTTGCTGAGAAGTGGCAGGATATTGGGACAGGTTACATAGGCATAAAAGGGGAACTAACACCGGTAAACAGGCCGTGGTCTAACGGTAACTTATGAAATATATCATACGTCAGTAACTGTAATTCCTAATGATAAACAACATACGTCACTAACCACAGAGCATGGACACATGACACGTACGCAGCAAACAATGAGATACTATATAGGTTTGCATGACTCCATGTTGATTCAGAACCGAACTGAGGTGTGAAGTCACACAGATGAGACTTGAGCTGAGACTGGCTGACCTATTATAATATCTTTTGGTTTGTGAGTATGACAATGCATATTAGCTATATAATCTCTGCATAGTTAGGAATGGATTGGTAACATACTGTAACTGCTAGCCATCAGCTTATAAGAAGCTTGTTGTGATATTTCTGATATTTCTGAATATTGTTGTGATACAATAAATGACAAACCTTATCTTATACAAACTCTGAGTGACCTTTCTTTATAATAATCTCACAATACTCTTAATAATATTTGAGAGTGTGGCCGAGACTCTACAAGTACGACATTGTGGTCAGTGCTCTCTGCTTAGTGCAGGACATAACTCACCATGAGGCATTACTTGGGAGAGGAAGGTAGGTAGAAACCCAGATTATGGCGCCCCAACATGGTTAATTACTCATGAGTTGTATAAATAAGTCATAAATCTTATGTTACCCATTTAATCTTGAAAGTACACGTGTATGCTATTTCCTCTTTATAATAGAGAAGGTACAATTTTCATTATATATATATATATATATATATATATATAGTATATCATGGCTGTTACAGATTTTGCATGAGTTGCAGATCTGAATGTTTTAATGAGGAGTCAATATCAGAGAGATCTGAATAACGGTGAAACTCTGGCATTTGAAATTCAATTTGGCCCGTGGGGACCTGGGGCAAGATACTGCTATCTAACAATAGACACCACAGCTGAACCAAACACATATCGATACATACAACAGGCATATGATCCGTTGACACACACGATCATTAATTTGACACATAATGCAGCGACTGTCATTTTGGGGCAACAGCCTGTGATTGCTACAGGCGTGGACAGACATGGTCCTATTAATTCTGGTGCGAAATATGGGGAGAATCGCACACACTTATTTACACCAGTTACATTACCTGAGTTAACACAAGCTGCACGGGATATTGCAACAGAGCGAGCAAATGCTACTGCAGAAATCACGCTGCTGAAAGAAATTATTAATGTCCTCTTAGCAACAAGAGGAGCTCAAGCGTTAATTGACGTACCAGCTCGGGTACAAGTTTGTATCCCTATGGCCAATATTAAAGCGACAATTGGTAGGTTACCAACTAATCCAAAAGACATTGCATTGTGGCTTAATGAGAGAACGCACTCGTTAGATGGGGTGTATCCTACACCGAACGCAAATCAGAAGCTTGCTTTAGTAAATTCCTTGCTACCTGCGGGTTTGTCAATCACATTGGCTGAAGCATGAGACTGGGATTCAGTCATCAGCAATGTGTATGAGAAAACCCATGGAAAAGTTACTATTTCATCATTGGCAGATACACTAGGACAGGTTAATAAGACTAGTGGGATTGTAGCAGCTTATATTTTAGGGTTACGCTTTACACAAGGCAACCATGAGTTTGTGTGGGGTTGTCTGAAGGCATTGATTAAGGGACAAGGATTGCTGTTAGACCTTGAAAGACAAATACAAGGTGTACCAGTAGAACAAAAACCAATTATGGTTCCTGAAATTTTGAAAAATTCCTATACTCTCGTTGGCAGGAGTCTGACCGGTGAGCCGATAGGTTTATCTAAGCCACAAACCAGTGACAGGAAGCCTGAGCGATCAAACACAGACAAGGGGAGAAATTTTCCTGTCCAAGACAGAAAGTGGAGACCTCCGTTCACTCAGTATCAAACTCCAGTTTATCCTAGAGACGAGCAGTGGGACAGAAGAGGTAAATTTCAAAGAGATAATAGAAGTTTTCAGACTCCTACACAGAGACAAGACACTCCTACACCACAGACTTCACGCTTTGAACCGCAAGCTCGTAATGAGGGTGCAGTGTCCAGATATAATCTGAGACAATACATTAAAACTCCTGACAGATATGGTCAAGGCAAAACTAGCGAAATTAGATTTTGTGACAAAAGTACAGGTTTTGCTACGCAGACTTCTGGATTGACTAACAGTCAGCGCGAGGTTAAACAGCAGGCTGCTACTGCACCAGCGACCACAAAGAAGACTGTTGGGAAGATAACACACTTCCCTGCAGACCTCTTTGAGGAATGACAAATCTAACATTACATATTCAGTACAAGGGAAAAAATTATACTGGCCTTTTAGACACACAAGCCGACATATCCCTTGTAAGAACTGATATTTTAATAGATGAAAATTATGTACACGACATAACGATACAAACAATTGAAGGAAACGGCACTTACCCTTCATATTATTTAGAATTAAAAATTAATGATTGGAAGGTTTCTATTGAATTAGTTGAACATGATAGATTAGACTGTGACTTTCTGATAGCGTTTAAGGATGTTGCTTCCTTCATTCAAATAATAGAGGAAGTTACAGAAAAACCACAAACGGAATTGACTGTGAAATTTGACTTAAACTTTTTTTTATCACAGATCAGGTTAATGCAAGTGCTTTTACTGACAAAACAAAATTGTATAATTGGTTAATGACACACAAGTATATTTTTCAGCAATGGGAAAATCAAGTGGGTTTAAGGAAAGGTATTATACACGACATTAACACATGTTCTACACTTCCAAAGAAACAAGCTCAATACAAAATTAATCATGCCGCCTTACCAAGCATACAAATTGTAATCAATGATTTGCTTAAACAAGGAGTACTGCTTGAACAGTATAGCCAGATGAATACTGCAGTATATCCAGTGCCTAAAAAAGATGGTTCATGGCGAATGGTGTTAGATTATAGGGAAGTGAACAGAGTCACACCTTCGGTGACAGCACAGAACACGCATTCACCTTCAATCTTAAACGGATTACAGCGTAAACGCTTTAAAACTACATTAGATTTAAGCAATGGCTATTTTTCTCATCCAATCACGCCTGAGTTATATATGGCATATAACGCATAATGAATACAGGTCACAGGTACATATATACATAGTATCATTATAAGGCCTAGTATAGCTTAGAGCAGGGGGGCGCAAACTTTTTTCCATGCGCCCCCCTGCCGGCTGTCCCCTCACTCCCGCGCCCCCCCCAACCCCAACTTACCCGCGATCTGGCGTAATGACGTCACGTTGCCATATCAACGTGACGTCACATGACCTCGCAGCGTCATTTTGACGCCGCGTTGCCATGGCGACACAGGGAGGAAGCCGCCGGAGCCACGGTAAATTAGGTTTACAGAGGCCCTGCAGCTCCCCCGGCACTTAATTTAAGTGCCTTCGGGAAGCGCGCGGGGCCTCTGTAAACCCCGCGCCCCCCGTCGGCAGTGTCGCGCCCCCCCTGGGGGTCATGCCCCACAGTTTGCGCACCGCTGGCTTAGAGTATACTGTTAAAATCCTGGCTTTTCTTGTCTTAGAAATAATAGCTTGTTTTGCTGAGAAGTGGCAGGATATTGGGACAGGTTACATAGGCATAAAAGGGGAACTAACTCACGTAAACAGGCCGTGGTCTAACGGTAACTTATGAAATATATCATACGTCAGTAACTGTAATTCCTAATGATAAACAACATACGTCACTAACCACAGAGCATGGACACATGACACGTACGCAGCAAACTATGAGATGCTATATAGGTTTGCATGACTCCATGTTGATTCAGAACCGAACTGAGGTGTGAAGTCACACAGATGAGACTTGAGCTGAGACTGGCTGACCTATTATAATATCTTTTTGTTTGTGAGTATGACAATGCATATTAACTAATCTCTGCATAGTTAGGAATGGATTGGTAACATACTGTAACTGCTAGCCATCAGCTTATAAGAAGCTTGTTGTGATATTTCTGATATTTCTGAATATTGTTGTGATACAATAAATGACAAACCTTATCTTATACAAACTCTGAGTGACCTTTCTTTATAATAATCTCACAATACTCTTCATAATATTTGAGAGTGTGGCCGAGACTCTACAAGTACGACATTGTGGTCAGTGCTCTCTGCTTAGTGCAGGACATAACTCACCATGAGGCATTACTTGGGAGAGGAAGGTAGGTAGAAACCCAGATTACACCCACCCAACACTCACACACACACACACCTGCCCACCCAACACTCACACAAACCCACCCAACACTTACACACACACACACCCAACATTCACACCCACCCAACACTCACACACAAAACACCCATTCAACAATCAAACACACCCACCCAACATTCACACACACCCAACACTCACACACACACACACACCCAACTTTCACACACACATACCCAACACTCACACCCACACACCCAACACTCACACCCACACACCCAACACTCACACCCACACACGCAACACTCACACACGCACACACCCAACACTCACACCAACCCACCCAACACTCACACCCACCCACCCCTCACACACACACACCCAAAACTCACAACAACACTCACACACCCACCCAACACTCACATACACCCACCCACCCCACACACACACACCCGCCCACCCAACATTTACACACACACACACACACCCAACACTCACAAACACCCACACACCCAACACTAACACCAACCCACCCAACACTCACACCAACCCACCCAACACTCACACCAACCCACCTAACACACTCACACCCACGCACCCCTCACACACACACACCCACCCAACACTCACACACCCACCCAACACTCACACACCCACTCAACACTCACATACCCACCCAACACTCACATACACCCACCCAACACTCACAAACACACACACCCGCCCACCCAATACTCACACAAACCCACCCAACACTTACACACACACACCCAACACTCACACCCACCCACCCATTCAACACTCAAACACACCCACCCAACACTCACACACACACACACACACCCAACACTCATACACACACACACACACACACACACCCAACTTTCACACACACATACCCAACACTCACATCCACACACCCAACACTCACACCCACACACCCAACATTCATGCACACACCCACACACCCAACACTCACACACCCACAAACCCAACACTCACAACCCACCCAACACTCACACACCCAAGCACACACAGCCACCCACCCACCCCTCACACACACACCCAACACTCACACACAATCACTCACACCCACCCAACACTCACACACCCAACACTCACACCCACACACCCAACACTCACACCCACACACCCAACACTCACACACCCACACACCCAACACTCACCCACCCACACACCCACACACCCAACACTCACAACCCACCCAAGACTCACATACCCACCCACACACAGCCACCCACCCACCCCTAACACACACCCACCCACCCAACACTCATACACAATCACTCACATACATCCAACACTCACACACCCAACACTCACACCAACCCACCCAACACTCACACACACCCACACACCCAACACTCACACACACAACACACACACACACACACACACCATTCAATCGCACCAACCCAAAACTCACACACACACCCAACACTCACACAACACTCACACAACACTCACCCAACACCCAACACTCACAGACACACACACCCAACACACCCACACACCCAACACTCACACCCACCCAACACTCACACCCACCCAACACTCACACCCACCCACCCAACACTCACACCCACCCAACACTCTCACACCCAACACTCACACATCCAACACACCCTCCCAAAACACTAAACCCAACACTCCCACACACACATCCAACAAACACTCCCACACACCCACCCAACAAACACTCCCACACACCCACCCACTACTCACACACACACCCAACACTCACACACCCACCCACCCAACACTCACACACCCAACACTCCCACCCACCCAACACTAAACCCAACACTCCCGCACAACCCAACAAACACTCCAACACACCCACCCAACAAACACTCCCACACACCCACCCAAAAAACACTCCCACACACTCACCCACCCAACAAACACTTCCACACACCCACCCAACACTCCCACACACCCACCCAACACTCCCACACACCCACTCAACACTACCACCCAACAATCCCAGTCACCCACACACCCCTCACACCTACCCTCCCACCCAACACTCATACACACCCACACACCCACCCAACACTCACACCCACACCCACACACCCATCCAACACTCGCACACACCCACCCAACACACAAACACCCCTCACACACACAAACCCCTCACACACAAACTCACACACTAAAACACCCACCCCTCACACACACCCACCCACCCAACACACACACCCACCCAACACACACACCCACCCACCCAACACTCACACACCCATCCAACACTCATACACACCCACACCCACACACCCACTCACTCAACACACCCATCCACTCAACACACCCTCCCACCCACCCACTCACCCACCCAACACTCATACACACAACCACTCATCCGACACTCACCCACCCGACACTCACCCAATACGCTCAATGGACCTGGACATCTTTCAGCAAAGGTTGAAAAAAAAAACATTTTGTTAACTAACAACCGTTACAAGTAACATACACTTTGCTAAGTTGTGCTCAGCTACATGTTCATTGTACTGTTGTTTGTTTACAAACACACTTTTACCAACTATTACATAACATTTACATTCAATTACAATATTTCTTTACACATTATTATACAACATTTACACGCAATTATTCCGGATTCACATCCCGGGCAACGCCGGGTCTCTCAGCTAATATATATGTATATATATATATATAGTGCAAGAGGTTAATGCCACCATAGACTGGCAGATATCCAGTATCTAATGCTAAGAGAAAGGTTAACTGCAGATACAAACTGATGTTTATAATATAATAATATAATTATAATGTTGCACCTGGCACCTTTTTCCCAAACACTCCCTAAAATAACTGTATATAACCCCTAACCCAACTGCTCCAATAACCACTGACTACGGCACATCTCCTTCCCTATCAGCTCCCTATAACTTCTCCCCTTGGAGCCTTAGCCCGCATCCATAGTGCAGGATACGGCACGAGCTACGTAGCTCGCGCCAAAACAAATGCTATGACGCCAATGCATGTGTGCATAGTGTGCACGTGTTAGCGTGTGCACATGCGCTACAGGGAGAGCGGCGCTGCGCAATACAATCAAGTTTGTATTTCTAGTCCCATTTCCAAGTGACAAAAGGCGCTCAGCACTGAATCCCTTCAGTATATACAGTCGCGGCCGCCTTTAGCCTCCTGCAGCAGTTTCGGCGCGAAATTTAAACTAAACTTAAACACAGACATATACATTTGAACATGAAAATCATATACAGTGGCGGACGAGCTGAGTCTACAGCAGCCGCCACCGCGATGTGGGGGAAATGTGCGGGCAGACAGCAGCTTGTTGTGGTTTTTCCCTGGCGCATGCCGCGCGTCACCGTGGCGCCGGTCACACGTGCCAGGGTTCCCCGGCATCCCCGAAGGCTGCAGAGGAAGCAGGGGTAAGGGGGAAGCTGCGCAAAGCTGCGCAAAGCTGCGCAAAGCAGAGGAGCAGCCAGGGGAAGCAGCCAGGGGGTCGGAAGGGGAGGGGAACAGCATTCTAATTTTGCACACTGGGAGGGGAAGATGCGGCTGGTGCACGGCCAAATTTGGCGCCAGCCGGGCGCCAGCTGGGCGCCAGCCGAAAAAAGCCCCGGTCAATTACGGGCAAATGTTAGACTCAGATGTGCCGCAGCAGTAGATTGTCAAAACATACAATAACAGACAAATGTCCACAGAGAGGATATGAATGAGTTAATTCAGGATACTAATTGGAAAAGAATCCACTATAAGGATTATAGAATACATTTTTTTTTTGAGAAGATGTTAGGAGTGAATAAGAGATCTAAAGATATCTACACAATGTTTATAGCTGTCAACATCTATTTCCCAAATACTGTACATGGACACAATCAAAATCAATTTGATAAACATTTTGTCATCATATATTGAAATGAACTCAAGATTGTAATTAGGTGTATGCCAAGGGTCCCCTAATATTGTGTGTTTTAAGATGTGATATAGTTGAACATATATGTATAAATGTTCATTGATCTTTAACATCAAATGCATAACAAGATATTAAGTAGTCTCTCTACTCTCCAAGGAAATGGGTCAGATTCCATTCCACATTGATACCAATCTGGTGTTCAGAAGAAAAATCCATTTGGATTCTATACGATCTAAAAGTTTAATCATATCACCCCCTCGTTCTCTGGCTATGACTATCAATAACTAGAAAGGTAAGATCATCAATACCTCCATTTCTACATTCAGTGAAGTGTTTCGCCACTGGATGTGTAAGATCCCCCTTTTTTAATAAGCCTAACATGTTCCTGAATCCTCAGTTTCACCACTCTAGTGGTTCTACCCACATATCTCATCCCACAGCCACAAGTGATTTCGTATGTATAACAAATTTGGTATTGCAATTCATAAAGCTATCAATCTTAAAATTCCTTTGGGGACTGTGAGATGAGAAACACTTGGAAGGTAAAATAAATCTACATATATTACATGCTCCACGCCGATAGGAGCCCTTGGTAGAGAAATCCCTCTTCTTAAGGTTATTTTGAAAAATGTCACTCAGTGACACAAATCCTGCTATGGTCTTGGCTCTCCTAAAGACACATTTAGGGCCTGTTGGAAGATAATCTTTCAATGAGGGGTCCAGTTCTAACACGTTCCAATGTCTACGTAAGATGGTCTTAATTTGATTACTACTCCTATTAAATTGTGAAATAAAAAACGGTATATCAGAATCATTACTACCAAAATCAGTGCTACTAGGGTTTATTGTCACAGGATTTGCACTCATGTCTCTCCTCCATCTCCCCAGTTCTCCAGAGTTCAAAAAGGTTTCCCTATCTAAAATGGAAATCTCATTTAATACAGTCTGTAAAAAGTTGGGTTCATAACCCGTTTCTATAAATCTATTTTTAAATTCCTCTGACTGAGAAAGGAAGCCCTCCATAGTAGAGCAATTCCTTCTCAGTCTGAGGAACTGTCCCCTGGGAATCCCAGAGATCAAAGGGCGTGGGTGGCAGCTTTCTGCTCTAAGAAAGGAGTTCCGTGAATTCAACTTTCTATAAGTGTTAGTTTGGATGAATTGGTTGATATCAATATACAATAGAAGGTCCAGAAATTTAATTTGTTGAATATTATAATAAAAAGTAAATTTTAAGTCATAAGTGTTGGTGTTAACATATGTGAAAAATAATTTTAACGTGTGTATATCCCCCTTCCAAATTAAAATTAAATCGTCAATAAAACGCTTGTAAAAAATATTGTGCCTGAAGGGGTTAGTGCTACTATAAATAAAATGTGCTTCCCACCACCTCATAAATAAATTGGCATAAGAGGGGGCGAAACTCGTCCCCATTGCCGTGCCCTTACACTGTAAATAAAACTTGTGCTCAAACAAAAAATAATTATGTGTTAATAAAAAAGTGATTGCTTCTTTAATAAACGTAGTGTTAAAAAGTTAGTTTTCTGAACCTTCTTGTCATGGTTGTGCTCACCACAAACCAGGACCGGACCGCGGGGCTGAGGTGGGGTTGTATAATCACCGACCTTAGACCGCGCAGACTGGTCCGGAGTGCGCAGTTCGTAGTCGTACATAGCAGGGTCAGGATTGGAGAAGGCAGCATCGTCGTTATTCAGGCAGGAGTTCCCCACTTCAGCTTAGGAGCGTGAGTGCGGGAGTGGCCTCTGTGTGAGGAGCAGCCTCGGCCCATGACGCCGGTCTCAGCAGGGAGAGACAGCAGGCTGGCCGAATTACACCGCAGGGCAGCGTCGGGGAAAACCAACGCTTCAGCACCGATGACCGAAGCAGGCCTGTGCGTGGAGAAATGCAGCAGGCCTCAGGATACTCAGGACGTCAGGCCTCTGCGTAGAAGCATAGCAGCAGGCCTCAGGATACTCAGGCAATCAGGCCTCTGCGTAGAAGCATAGCAGCAGGCCTCAGGATACTCGGGAACTACTAACAAAAACCAGAGAAATTAGTATACAAGGAGACAAGCCTAGGGCTTATGGCAGAACACGAAACGTCCAGAAAGGAATTATGCTCGGCTCTGATTCAGAGCCAAAGCCCAACATATAAAGGGCGGAGATCCAATAACAGGAGGAGGGTGTGTGAGTATTTCTCTAATGATGGAGCACAGGGCAGAAGCTGCAATGAGAGGCAGCACATGTGCCATTGATAGCCAGAGGAAGCCTTTGTAACTGCAGAGGTCTGCAAGGCAAGAATCAAAGTCAGGAGCGGATTCCTTACACTTCTAGAAAAAATTTAACTGCTGCCACCCCCAGTTCGTGTTTGATTATTGTATACAAAGAGGTCACATCTAGTGTGACCCATACACACGATTTGTTCCATTTGATCTCCTGAATTTGTCTCAATAAGTCCCCAGAGTCAAGGATGAAAGAGGGTAAGGTTCTGACATAGGGCTGCAAAAATTTGTCTACATAACGTGATAAACCATCTCCCAAATATCTTATGCTAGAGACTATTGGTCTACCAGGGGGGTCGACCAATGTCTTGTGGATCTTTGGGAGATGGTGAAATATTGGGATTGTCGGGGTTGGGTTATAAATGTAATTATATTCATTTTTGGAAAGAACATTGGTTAACCTACCTAATTCAAAGAGATCCAATAAGGATCTCAAAAAAGGAGGGGTTGAATCACGCGGGAGTACAGAGTAAGAAGCAGCATCCCCCAGTTGGCGGTAAGCCTCCTTCAGATATCCCGTCCTGCTTTGCACTACCACGGCCCCCTTTTGTCTGCGGTTTTTATAACCAATGACTGATTATTCTGTAACGACCTCATTGCAACCCTCTCTTCTTTAGAAAGATTGTCTCTTCCACCGTGTCCAAAAGAAAAACCCTGTGACAATAATCTGAGGTTTCTGATGACCAAACTCTCATGCATTGCAATATAGGGACTCTTGGCATATGTGGGATTAAAAATTGATTTCTTCTTTAAGTGTCAATTCCATTCACTGAAAACCTGTGAACTTGTAATGTCCATCTGATCTTCCTGTTCCCCCCATAGCTCGTCTATGTCCCTCAGGGTACAGAATTCCCTGAAGGATGACAGACGAGCCACAGGGGATGAGAAAGAAACAGATGGACCCGATGGTATGAAATCAGAAATGAAAGGTATATTTGTTTCTATATTGGTATCACAACCGTCAGTGGCAGAGGGTGATATAACATCTGAATTTTTATGTTGATTAAATATATAGATGTTGACAGCTATAAACATTGTGTAGATATCTTTAGATCTCTTATTCACTCCATACTTCTTATTCTAAAAATGTATTCTATAATCCTTATAGTGGATTATTTTCCAATTAGTATCCTGAATGAACTAATTCATATCCTCTCTGTGGACATTTGTCTGTTATTGTATGTTTTGACAATCTATATGATTTTCATGTTCAAATGTATATGTCTGTGTTTATCTCTTTATCTCCTTATACATAAAGGGTTCTTCTAGATTTTTTGGTTAGATGGATTTCTTAAATGAGTATCATTAATTCTTGTTTGAGATTATTTTTTATATAATTACCAAAACATTTACTGCACAGTTTCTCTAGGAGACTATGGTATATCTGTATGTTTGTCATGTTTTTATTTTAATTTTTGCCCATTAACACGAGTAGAAATAATAATCTTTGGCTATATTTATGCTTTATATGAAGCTGTAATGCCTTTCTACACTCTGTTGGTATTATCCACCAGTGACGCAATGTGGGCGTGCCCACTCCTGGGGACATGCACCCATTGGCTTCCAGACCTCAGGGGGCATGTTTTCCATCTTCCTGCATTTGGACTTGAGAGTATGGTGGGGGTGGAGCTGGGGATCCGGTGATCGTCATGGCGAGCCGCCCCCGGTGATGATGCGGTAAACAGGGAATCACACCGTGTCTCCGCGCTCACCGGTGTAGCGGCTCAATACTGGTGAGTACAGGGTTGATGGGGGATGCCACCGTAGTACTCTCGTGCCCTTATTTATGCAGAGGTGGGGTTTAATGCTCCTTTTTATTTTGGAGCGACTGGGGGGGGTGTCTGATGGGTGCGTGATGTCATCACGCTTTGTGGGCGGTCCCACGTTGGCGTCTTTGGCACGAAAACGGGGCATTTTAAGTGTTATAAAAGGAAGTATTTTCTGATATAGTGTATACTCCTTGATAAAGTGTTTTTGTGACACGAAACGCGTAGGAGGGTTAGTGCCTCCACCATTTTAGATGGATTAAAAAAGGAATATTTTTAACATCAACTGTTTGGGACCCACTCTTGGCTGTTATGCCAGAATCACTTTATTTCTCAAGTTTGTATTTCTAGCGGGACGCCTGAGAGCACAGGCGCTACCGCGTTCCACTATGGACACAGCCTTAGCCTTACAAAGCGTATACAGCTTGGAGATACTGTACAGACCCAGCGTACACACTCAAATTGATGGTTTTTGTCACTTTACTCACCATACAGTAATATTTTTATATTTTTAATACGTAGTATTTCCAGCTATTTATATAGTTTGCTCGTGTAAAGCTATGAAGTGTACAGAAATTGTAACAAAGACATATTTCTGTAAGTCAGCAATAAACTGCAGATATAGGACGCTGCTTCTCTAAAATAAACTAATCTGAGATACTTTATTAATTAAACATAGTTTCAGTAATTTCACCAATACTTTTACTTACAGTATGCTAGGTCAGAATTTATATAAATAAGATATGGCACCAAGAAGCAAAATATACTTGGCCAACGTCACGTTTCAAAAACAAGAGACTGAGGTTCAAAATTGATTTAGGAGGGTTTAGGATTCGCAATCAATGAAGCCCCATTATTATTTAATTTTTAAACAAAATATGGTAATTTTGCCACTATGATCCTGATTACATTCGGTATTGTGTGAAATCTTCCAGAATATTTTTAAGAAAAAAATACTGTAGAGATGTTAAATATTTTGCTTTCTTAAGACTCCTTTATAATAAGACACTGCGACTTTCTCTGAGTTTTTCTTGTAGTATTTACTGCTTTGTTTTAGGCCAGCTACATGAGATTACACCTTTATTGTGTCATAGCGTGTCTAAATTGACATATGGTAATATACATTTGTGCAAATCAATCTCTCTTAATCAAATCTTGTAATACTACAATTTACAGTAATGTAATTATTCATATGAAATAAGGAATATGGAAACAATAATGGTCATATGAGGATGGTTTCAACTATTCTAAAATTGCAGGGATCAAAGATAACTTATTAGTCACTCATAAAAAAAATGAATTCCCATTGGTTATCATTCTTATGGAAGCTCTGCAGTAACTATTGTAATATATTGCTCTATATAATTGCATCCCTGTTATACAAAGCTGCTATACTCACCATGTATGAGGAATGCACCCAGCACGAGCAAGATAACAGCTGCTTTCATCTTGAGTCTCTGAGTCTGTATCACTATTCTTCCAAGTTCTGCCTTATAAAGCCCCTTCTGTCCTCTTTACTGCAGACGAGTTCGGTGAGTATCAAGGAATCTTTATTGCGAGTGCACAAGGAGATGACACATTAGCAAGCGGCTTCAATGTGATCTGGGGTGGGGTAATACCAACCCCAGTATTTATAGCCTAGGATACAGAAGATAAGGCGGCACTGCCCCATTACAATATAAAAACTCTACATATGCTTTATTTGAGCTTGGTTAGCATAAAATACCTCCCTCCCATATATTTGTTTTTACCAAAATTAAGTTTTAATCTCCTTAGGAAGCACATGATGTTCTGAAATAGTCTCAGAACAAACCTTGCCCACTCATACATTCTATCATACAGAAATGGTACAATAACAAAGTGCGTCAGGGTACTGATAAATTGTAGGAACAGTACATTACAGGACCTAGACAAAAACAATCAATATAAACACATTCTACACACATATACAATTATATATATACAGCTCAACCCCGTTATAGTGCGATCCGCTATAACGCGTATCCGCTTATAACGTGGTTTGAGCATGGACCCCAAATTAAATTATTTGTATTTTATTTATTTTTTTGCACACTGCACACTGCACAGCCCACTACACAGCCCACTACACAGCCCACTACACAGCCCACTACACAGCCCACTACACACACTACCATCACTCACTGCACACTGCACACTGCACAGCCAACTACACTGCACACTGCACAGCCCACTACACTGCACACTGCACAGCCCACTGCACACCCTACCAGCACTCACTGCACACTGCACAGCCCACTACACACACTACCAGCACACTGCACACTGCACAGCCCACTACACTGCACACTGCACAGCCCACTACACACACTACCAGCACTCACTGCACACACTTACTGCACACTGCACACACTCACAGCACACAGCACACTCTCACAGCACACTGCACTCACAGCACACTGCACTCACAGCACACTGCACTCACAGCACACTGCACTCACAGCACACTGCACTTACAGCACACCACACTCACACCCCCCTCCCACTCCCCCTCCCTACGTTTGGTGTCGGCTGCTGAGATCGGAGCGGAGCTGGCATCGGGAGGAGATGGGGGGGGTAACGGTAGGGGGTGGGGGCTGGTGTGGATGCCGGTAGGGGGGGTGAGTGAGGAGAAGGCTGGGACTCGGAGGGCCGCGTGGGCTAGGCCCAAAACAGCTTGTGCCGCGTAGGAGTTGTTGTGTCAGAGACACACAGACTGAGGGTGGGAGCGGAGGGTCTCTGGATGCCAGATGACGGCCGGTAGGTGTGGGGGCCTCGGGAGGGGGGGAGGAGGTGGATGCAAGTGGAGGGGGATGGATGCCGGTGGAGGGGAATGGATGCCGGTGGTGAGGGGGGGAAGAGGTAAGTAGCAGGCTCCTGCTGGAGTCGGGTGGCCGCTGTTGGTGGGCCTAGTGGCTGCTGGGGGATGTGTGGGGCTTCCGGCCACCCCCTCCCTCCCGATCGGGCGTGCGGCGGCCATTTTTTTAAAATGGCGATTCCGGTTCTAGCGCGGTCAGATCGGGTGGCCCCCGAGGACGGCGCTATAACGGGGTTCAGCTGTATATATATAAATATATCACAATTATTAAGGTTATGGAACATAACATTAACGAACATACAGGAATATTTACAGTTGCTATATATATATATATATATATTCATATTCATATGTATCCATATAATATAAAAATAATAGTGATTCATGAATAATAATGACATAATTATTTAAATAACATTTAATCTAAACATCATAAAAGATCATCACCTTTATAGTTAATATACTGTCTATACTATTAAAACATGATTAAAAATGACTGATTAATAAATATTTCCATACTATTTAAATAAAAGCATACAGTATATACAGCCGCTTTTATTTTAACACATTTCGGTTATTTTCCTGTGACTTTTTCCGAATGCCACGCGCTTGACCGCGTTTATGCCTCATTCATGCCGTATTCATGCCGCATTCATGCCAGCCATCACCTGCGCTCACCCGCGCTTGATCTGTTTAATGATAATGGTTCGGATTTTATTGGTTGCAATTCTTCACTTATCCGCCAGGTGGCCGATATTCATGAATTGTAATGAATTCTAAAGTACTGTACTGTACATGCGCTTCAGTAATGTGTCAACTTGCAGGTGTTTAAAAAATACCAGAGTGGGAGACTTCCGGTGACGTCATCGCGGATGGTTAGCTAGGAGAAGAGCTCACGGCACCCTCGCACAAAAGCCTATAGAACAAGCAATTTCCCCCAACCCAAACCCCCCGAATTCGACTCCCACCCCTGCCGCTAGCACCAGGGAGATGTCGGTGAAAGGCCAGAAAAGAAACCAAAACCCGGTCACGAAGTTTTTCGCCCCGGCACCGCGCCAGGCAGACCTGAGCCCTGGGGCACAAGATGGCGCCGAGGAAGAGCCGTAGCACGCGGCACCAAGCGATCAGCAGGAACAGCCCGACACAGATCCCCCTGTCCTCAATAAAGATTTTTTGATTCCCTGATAGCCAAAATGAGAAGAGGGGTGCAGGAGGACACAGAGAAGGCCATGCATAGCATCCGAGCCGAGGTAGGAGCCCTCACGGACAGGACAGAGGAACTCGAGGCCAAAATGGAGGGAGTTTCCAACGCCCAGGCCGAGACCAACGAGGAAGTCTCGAGATGCGGCGATGCAATCCGCGACTTACAAAATGCACTTGAAGACCTCGAGAACCGAGAGAGGAGACAGAACATCCGCCTCAGAAACATCCCAGAGGCCGTCTCCCACGAGGAACTACAAACTTACCTCTGCAGACTGTTCCTACAGCTGGTGCCAGGCCTATCCGACCACAAACTACTCATGGATCGAGCCCACCGGGCCCTGGGCCCAAAATCAACGGACCCCAACCGACACAGGGACGTGGTGCTCAGAATGCACGCCTACTCCACAAAAGAACGGATCATGGCGGCCGCCAGAGGTCTGCGCAACGTCACGATGGACGGAGTGGACATCCAGCTTTTTAACAACCTCTCCAGAATGACAGTCAATAAAAGGAGCGGGATGAAACCACTTACCAATTACCTCCGCGACCAGGGGGTCAAGTACCATTGGGGGTTCCCCTTTAAACTAGTGGTGCTCCGCAATGGGTGCCACTACACCATCTCAGCCCCTGAGGACGCGAGGGATTTCCTCAAAGCTCTTGGGATTCCCCCCCCACAGAATGACAACCGCCACCCCCCTCGCGTGGCTGCAGGATCGGATCCCTCGGATACCCCTCGAGCGTCGGAGAGGCTAGCCAGCCAGAGACTCCGCTGATCGACCCGCTCCCCCACCAATATGGTCCTGCCCCCCAGGTTGGAAGAAGACCGGAGGCGCCCTTTTAGGCGCCTTACACGCACCGAACCCTAACGGCAATCTCCCTCCCTCAAACATACCCTGCAGATTCCCCGAACATGAAAGCAAGCATGCGCAGGCTAAGAAGCACCCACTACATCAAAGCTCCCCTCCCCCCTCCCTCACTACTATTGACCACCCAAGACTGCCCAGCTGCAGAAGAGGATCCCCGACCACTTACCCCCTCATGCCATGCCTTCACCGTCGACTTCCCACAAACAGGGGCGGCAAATGGACCCAGCCTGCCTGGCATCCCTCCCTTGAGTCAGGCACAAGCGGGCACGGGGACACATTAAAGATGGCCACCAAGAAATCACCATACCCTCTGAAGCTCCGTTGGCCCAGAAGCACCATGGCGAAATACCCCCCTCCCCTCCCCTCACCACTCCTACCCCCCTCCCCCCCAACCTCTCTTACCCCCTCCCCCCCCACCACTCTTACCCCCCTACCCCTTCCGCCTCTCCTACCCCCCCACCTGCCACTCTTCCCCCCCACCCCTCTTCTCCACCCCCCCTCCCCCCACTCAGTAACTCACCTCCCCACACCCCTCCCCACACCCACCTCCTCCCCCCCCCACCTCCTCCCCCCCAAGAAACTTCTCTACTTTCCCCACTGGTTCGACCAGCGCGATGAGGATCCTCCCCACACCCATCGATACCAAGCATCCTATCGGGTAAATCCCCAACTACTCGCCTCCGGCTTCGCCCCGTGGAGGAATTCTGCTCCAGGTTCCAGTTGCTCAGCTCCCGACCTTCCCCTGTGGGAACCGGGTCCTGCCGCGAGAGACCATCGGCGCCTGGACCCAGACCTTACTTGAGACGCTCCTTATCCGGGGACAGCTACCCCGTGCCCCCTTCTCCTCCGAACCGCGGAGGACAGGTTGTATAAATGAGCCTTGACCCCCTCTCATTCTCTTACCCCCCCTAGGCCCAAAGTTTCCCCATTCCACAACAAGAGGGGACCATGCTCCCCACCACCGAGATTACCATCGGCAGCATTTCCCCCCCCCATAACGCATCCGACCGAATGCCAAGTCACCTACCCCTCCGGTATACCCCCTCTCGGACAAAGCGTCCAGCACCCCCCTCTCTCACCCCCTCCCCAGGTCCCCCCCCCTATGTCAAAGAGGGGTCTGGCTACTCCGATAGGTTCAGGGATGCCCCTGAGCCTAAAAACTGTGAACTGATGATGACTATGACATTTCACATGGAAGCACTCTCCCTGCCCTCCCCACCCCCTCACCACCGAGTATACCATCGGCAGCATTTCCCTCTCCCCCCCCCACACATGCCGGGTCGAGGAAAAGTTCTGTTTGAGCTAAACGGATATAGGGGGGTTCTAACATGACCTAAAGTGCGTATAAATGCTTCCGCATCTCTGAAACGGTGTATGTGCATGAACCCTGCCTCTCTCTATCTCCCCCTGCGATAATGTCAGCTCCCCCCCCTCCCTCACCCTCATGCTGAACTGTGAATACGGTTTATGTGTCTCCAGTATATTATACTACTGAAATGTCGCCGTGTTAGGACCTAAAATATGCATAAGTATCTCTACATTAACAAACCCAGTGTTCAACTGACCCCCTCCTGCTTGCTTGTGCTACAGATACTGATGTCTCCCCCGGGCAATCTCCCCTCCCCTCCCGCTTCATTCCTCCCCTCCCCCCCTTCCCTCCCCCCTCCCCACCTCCCCCATTCACTCCCACCCCCTCCCCCACCCCTTCCCCCTCCATCCCCCCTCCCACATGCCGGATTGAGAATTAGTTCTGTTTGAGCTAAACCCCCCCTCCCCCCGACCCCCCCCCCCCCCGACCTCTTCCCCTCACAGGCTGAAATGTGAATACGGTTTATTTGTCTCCGGTATATTATACTATTGCAATGTCGCTGTGTTAGGACCTAAAATATGCATGAATATCTCTACATTGACAAACCCAGTGTTCAACCCAAATAAGTTCTCAGACCCCCTCCTGTTTGCTTGTGCCACAGATATTGATGTTTACCCCGGGCAATCTCCCCCCCCTCCCCCTTAATTCTCCTCCCCTTCCCACTCCCCCCTCCCCCCTTCATTCCCCCCCTTCCCCCCTCCCCTCCCCCCTCCCCCTCCACCCCCCCCCCACATGCCGGATTGAGAAATAGTTCTGTTTGAGCTAAAAAAAAAAAACCTCCCCCTCCTTCCCCTCCCCCCACCCACCCCCCTACATCTTCCCCCTCTGCCCCCCCCCCCCCCCACATGCTGAACTGTGAATACGGTTTATTTGTCTCCGGTATATTATATTATTGCAATGTCGCTGTGTTAGAACCTAAAATACGCATGTTTATCTCTACATTAATAAACCCAGAGTTCAACTCAAATAAGATCTCTGACCCCCCCCCCCTGTTTGCTTGTGCCACAGATATTGATGTTTCCCCCGGGAAATCTTGTTGAAACTCATATGCGTGTCATCACATCTAGGCGCATGCGTGTATGTGAACAAGAGTCGCCCCCCCGAGAAAATTATTGTTGGGACTGACCGAGGGGACTGTGGGGACTGACTAATTTGAATCAACCATTACAGTAATACTTTTATTTTTCCTCAGAAATAAACTTTGTCATCAGGCGGAGAACGGCAAATGGAGGAATTTCGATGGATTGCTAAATCTGCACATTGCTGAATCCGTAGATAACAATTTAGTGGCAGTGCCATTTTTATAGATTAGGATAGAATAACTGTGAGCTTTATAGAAAACCTGAAACAGTATGCTGTTTTTTTTTCATACAGTATACAATACTTTTTTATATACTGTACTGTATAATAAATCCGCAAAATAAAAAGTATGCATTTATTCTACATGTATTACAGTGTGTATTCTATACCCCTACAGTACAGTATGTATTGTTTTAATACTGTTTTGATCTAATGCGCATGCTTACAGTATACAGTACAGTACTGTACAGTATGCCTCATGGAACTGTACGGTACAGTATGTTCTAGAAACACTGTATTTTGTTATAAAAGGAGACACAATGAAACAATTTAAAACAATCAACATATTTTTTATTGGTGTAGTAAGTCAAAAAACATTTATGGAGTACGGTAGGTAAAAACATTTATTTATGAATGCAATTTAAAACAAACAACATTTTTTTTTTATTGAAGTACTGCAAGTCAAACCATTTACATGTGTACTATATGGTGCAAGTAAAAACATTTATTTATTAATGCAATTTAAAACAAACAACATATTTTTTATTGAAATACAGCAAGTCAAAACATTTACAGGTGTATGGTGCAAGTAAAAACATTTATTTAGGAATACAATTTAAAACAATCAACAAGTCAAACATGAATCACGCAGCGAATTCGATCCCCAGCAGTGAGTCCTTCCAGAGACGATGCCTTGTATGCTGCAAAATGCCATTGATGGAGTCTCTCACGATTTTCATCAAATGATCTGTAATGGAATAATATTCCTCCACAATAGTCTTTCTTAAATTTTCAGGAAGAGCCCTTTTGACGTGATTCCCTTTGTAATTTACATTGTGGGCCCATCCGCAGAACACCTCATAAGTCACGTGGTGCTTGAAAATTACATGTCATGTTTCTTGGCTACACCACCACTTGCAAACCTATACTTCTCCCTGAGTGGCTGGGACAGCTCGTGCAAGATGATGTCGGGCACCGTCTCAATGCAAGCGTTTGTGGGTGTGCTTCTGGAAGCGGGTGTGTTTCTGGGAGCGGGTGTGCTTGTTGAAGCGGACGAGGGTAGGTGGTCTGCGAGGATGCTTTCCTCCTCCTGTCTTAGTCGCCTTGTCTCCTGGTGTGGTCTTGACAGGGTTTACTCAAGTGATTTGAATAGGCGCCAAAATTCCCATAAATAATTAATAAAAGTGATATACAACAAACAAATTAAACAAAATAAAACATGAAGTGTAACCCAAAAAGATACTTCTCAACCTTTCCAGGAAATATGCAGAAATTTCCCACAGATGCAGTCTTGGTTTGGGGGGGGAAGGGAGCGATCAGATCAGGAACACATCATGTAAATACAAAAACATAAAAACAATAATTGTGCAGTATATTCGTGTAATGAGGACTAGATGAATATCTTGGCTCTTTGTGATTTCCTACTTACAACAAGTGTAAAAAATATAGCGCAGTGATCTGACTCAGTCAGGATGTATGGAGATAGTTGTCACTTCTCTAGCTGTGTCCTGGCCCAGATAGGTTCCAGTGTAGAGGATCTTTTCAGCAGTGATTGTACTCAAATCCCGATATAATACATGCAATGGAAAACAGAACAGACCAATGGTCTAGATTGCAAAACAAAGTTTATATCTCAGGTAAAGAAATAGGAGATGTACTCACAATAAGTACAAATGAATTGTACATATATTGGTATCTTTCGACGAATATGTGTCAGTCCAAACAGTAGTGCTTCTCACGATCCTCCAGTACCTCCAACCTCGCCGCCGGCGGTGGCGTCTGACGTCACTTCCGACTCACGGGTGACCGCATCCGGTTGTGCTGGATGGCGACGCGCTGGGAGAGGGTCTGTATTGGAACTCAAGCGTCCGGCATCTTCTTGTCTAGGCAGCTGCAGCAACTTCTTTGGCTCTACGCGTTTCGCTGTGTAACATACAGCTTCCTCAGGAGCATAATGGCGTCTCTTATGGGTGTTACATATTTATATGGTATCGCTTAATTGGCTGTCTTATTCACCTTGTCTCCTGGTGTGGTCTTGACAGGGTTGTCATGTCATGTCATCCTCATCAACGGCATACATGAACACATATTCTTCTGATGGAGGGGGTGCGCTTGGTGATGGAAGGTTGAAGGTCCCATCCATCCCATCCATGCCACCCTCCTGCTCCTGCGGCCTACATAGAGGGGCAGAAACTCTGAGCCAATTATGTATCCCCGCTATGTCTGTCTCTATCTTCTCCATGCGCTTATCCATCTTCTCCATCCGTTGATCCATCTTCTCCATCCGTTGATCCATCTTCTCCATCCGTTGATCCATATTTAGCATGGTCTCTAAAAGAAGATCTATCTTTACCAGCATACCAGAGTTCTCAGGAATATTGACACTTAACCCATTCAGTATGCGGTCTAACGAGCTGGATCTTGTGCATGGGGTGCTGTGGACATCTGAGTGGATGGGTGCTGGAGCGGATGAGACACCTGTAGGGGTTCCCTGGAGAGAAGCGGCAGAATCGTCGAGGATGAGTGCACCAGAAGGTGTCCTGGGGCTTCCCTGGAGAGAAGCGGCAGCGTCGTCGAGTGCAGGAGAATGTGTCCTGGAGTTTCCCAGGAGAGTAGCGGCAGCATCATCGAGTGCAGGAGAAGGTGTCCTGGAGGTTCCCGGGGGAGACGCGGCAGCGTCGTCGAGTGCAGGAGAAGGTGTCCTGGAGGTTCCCGGGAGAGAAGCAGCAGCGTCGTCGAGTGCAGGAGAAGGTGTCCTGTAGGTTCCCGGGAGAGAAGCAGCAGCGTCGTCGAGTGCCGGACAATGTGTCCTGGAGGTTCCCGGGAGAGAAGCGGCAGCGTCGTCGCGGAGTGCACGAGAATGTGTCCTGGCGGTTCCCGGGAGAGAAGCGGCAGCGTCGTCGCGGAGTGCACGAGAATGTGTCCTGGCGGTTCGATGGGTTGGCTTCCATTTGTTTTGCTTTAAGGATATATCGGCCAATGTCTTCTTGACATAATAAGGCTTCTTAAAAGCCTTAGCCTTTGGGGTTGTCAGGGGTTTTCCTTTACTACTGGATCCACAAACAAAAACACGTCGCTCACCATACAGACAGATACAACACTTACAATAACTACCTGGTGCATGGGAGAAGCAAAGGCATAGCAAACACATGTAACCACAGCGATTACACAAAAGATCCCAGTAGTTGCACTCTATGTAGGTGACACCTAAATGGAGGGGTCATAACACTGAGGCCCAAAAAATAGCCTAAAGCCCAAAATAGGCTAAGCCGCAAAAAGGTCACACAAAAAATAATAAAGTTTTAATAATAAAGTTAAAAACCGACCAAACACCATAAAAATGCAAAAAAATGCATGGCTAAAATCCCCAACGTGAGTGAGAGGAGGGAGAAACTAGGCAATATGTATGCCTGAAGCTCAGAACACCATATGAAAATAAATGGGGATAGGACTGGCAGCGTAATGCAGCACAATGTACAGGTGCACACAAGCTATGTAAAGTGTAATGGTGACACAACCTCTGTATAAAAGTCTAACAGGGGTAAAGCTCAATGATAGCCGTAACACACATATATTAATGAAACCACCACCAGTCTACAAAGTTTAGTAGATGATGAAGCTCACAATGAGTAGCATACTGCACCGACACACTTTATTCGAGCAAATACCCAGTATGTACCTGGCAGATACCTGGAATGCGCCGCTCCTCACCTCTGACAAGCCCCGTTGCGTTTGCCTGCCCAGCCTGGGTTCATGCCTGGCTGACGGGCGGCTGATCTGTTAAATGATAATGATTAGGATTTAATAGGCTGCAATGCTTCGCGTGTCTACCAGATGGCATAAATTCATGAATTGTAATGCAGTATATATATATATACTGTGCAGTATTGCAGCCAGCGGGAATAAAATGCTTCAATCCCTGCCTGGAAAATAACCCAATATACTCGGGCAGAAAACAGTCACAAACCTCAATACACCCGGGTATACCCGAATTCGTGGGACTAGCCGAGCTCGAATAAAGTGTGTCGCCAGTGTAATGCAACGTAATGTGCAGACTCACACAAACTGTGTGTAGTAGGGTGGTGGAAAAAGCCTCTGTACACAGTAATGGCACAGATGCGAGAGTGTGTCACTCAAATGAAAACAGTGTCCCACATGTGTGGTGGGAACATCACCTGTAAACAGTATAAATGGTAAGGCTGGTAATAACGCCAAAAACCAAAGTTCCCACCGACTAGATATAGCATGGTGACACAGTTATAACATAACTGATGTGCGCAACATCAACACAGATCACGGGATCCCGAAACAATTGTAGAGATACAACCTGTCTGTGGCATAAAATAGGTAAGTATGCTGATAGTCACCGTCCTGGGATAGAAACGCAGCCCATCTCGCCTCCAAAACACCCACTGCGTGCACGCCAATGTAATGACGTCACACGTACCCCGACGTACGTTTCGCACGTCACAGCGCGCTTTCTCAAGGGGGAGGAGTGACTCGGAATACAAAATGTGGCCTAATATACCCTCCCACATGAAGGAGGGGCGGGTGAATAAGCCTATCGTATTGTGCCCTCATGAATACATAATAGGGATACGTATAAGCTACAAAAAACAACATGAAAGGGAATCGAGGAACGGGCATTGGAGGAACGGGGGGTGATGGGAAGGAAAGGGGGGATGATAATCACAAAAGTATAAATATTACGCGAGGCAAAGGGACATCAAAGCGTGACAGAAGGATAATGTGATACGGTGTAGAAATGATCTGACCTATTGGATCCGCCTAAAAAGTCAAAACGGAACCTGCTATGCTAAGTTAAATAGTAGGTCCTGTATACCTGGATCCCCTCTACCCATAATCAAAGGAAAGATGAAAATATAAATCCTTCATTAAGGCCATGCGGTGAAAGAGTATTAAGCATATAGATCCACCTGCATTCGCATTGTCTAAGTTTGATGTCCCAATTGCCTTTGCGTGGTCCCCAGGGTATATGTGCTATGCCCGTAAAACGTAAATGGGACGCATCTCCATGATGTGCATCATTAATATGTCGAGCTACCGGTGTGTCAAGTTTGTTCCGTACCGCACCTAGATGTTCCAAAACACGAACTTTAAACGCTCTATGGGTTTCTCCGACATACTGTATGCCGCAGGAGCACTGAATCACATATACCGCCCCAGTGGTAAGACAATTTATAAAATCTTTGGTGGTGAAGGTTTTCTGTAATGTGGTGCCCGAAAATGTTTTACTGACCTTTTGTTGAAGAACAGGCCTTACAGCGCCCGCATGTGTATGTGCCACTAGGTTTCGTGCCAAGCCCCGTACGTGTGGATTTGGTCTGAAAGTGGCTGTTGACTAACCGATCTCAAAGGTTGCGAGCCCTGCGGCTGACCATATTTGGTGTATGTTGTAAGATTTGTGATAAATCCTCATCCTGCAACAGGATATGCCAGTGTTTAGTAAGAATTTGGCGGATGGATTGCCATTGGCTACAGAATGTACCTACAGTATGAAGCGTATGGTTTGAGCTTTAGCATCATCACGTCTAGGTTGTTCAGTAAGTAGGCTAGGTCTAGGTGTATTAAGTGACCTATGGTATGCCTTTTTGATACAGGATATGGTATACCCTCTCTCCAGGAAACGTTTAGTTAGATCTTTGGCTTGGATCTTAAATTCTCTAAGATCGGAGCAATTTCGCTTAAGGCGAAGGAATTGACCTGTCGGGATGTTATGTATCAGTTGTTTTGGATGATGACTGTCTGCTTGAAGGAGACTATTTGTAGCTGTAGGCTTCCGGTAGATGGTAGTTGACAATGTGCCATCCTCCTGTTTAGTTATTGTGATGTCCAGAAAATTGATAGAGACTTTTTGAATATCAAATGTAAGTTTCAGGTTGTGTGCATTATGGTTAAGTTTACCAATAAACTCTATCAACAGTTGTTCTGTGCCATTCCACAGGAGGAGCACATCGTCAATGTACCGGGACCAAAGGTCAATATGATCTCTATACATAGAGAAGTCGTCCATGAACACCACGGTTTCCTCCCACCAGCCCAGATAGAGATTAGCGTAGGTGGGAGCACACGTGGTGCCATTGGCAGTACCCTGAATCTGGTGGTATATCTTCTTATTAAATAAAAAGAAGTTTTTGGTTAGAACGAAGTCCAGCAGTTGTAAAACAAAATCATTGTGTGCATGTGAATATGTGTCTCTAGCCCGTAGGAAATGTTTAACTGCTTGTAAACCAAAAGCGTGGGGAATGCTTGTGTATAGGCTCTCCACATCGCTGCCCACCGGTAGGGTATTATTACTTATGACAATATCTTATAGTCTGAGAAGGGCCGCTTTGGTGTCTCTCAAGTGTGAAGGAAGAGTGTCCACAAAGGGACGTAAGAAAGTATCTAAATAGATACTGGCGTTGGATGTGAGATTTCCAACGCCAGATACTATTGGTCTCCCTGGTGGGGGTCTGATGCCCTTGTGTACCTTAGGGAGATGGTAGAATGTGGCCAACGTGGGATGTTTAATAAAGATAAACTCGGACTCATTTTTTGTAATCACCTTGTTAGAGACCCCTCACTGAAGAATTACTGATAATTCACTCTGAAACAGTTCGGTCGGATCTTGTGATAGAACCCTATAGCATAGTTTATCAGATAATAGACGGAGACATTCATTCATGTATAATATCGTATCCATGACTACCACGTTGCCACCTTTATCAGATGGTTTAATGGTAACGTTGTCGTCACATTCAAGATCTTTTAGAGCTTGGTATTCATTAAAGCTCATGTTGTAATTGTGTGAGTCATTTGTCATGTTGGTAAGATCTTGAGTCACCAACTGAGTAAATACATCAACATTACTACAAGTCTGCAGTGAGGGTGTGAAACGTGATTTATTACGTAGTTGGGTAAATGGGCCCTCGCCTGGGTTTCTATGGTTGGCGTTGTCAGGAATCGGCGTTCTCCGCGCTCCCCACACAGAGCACTCCCTTCCCTCGGCGATTCCCCTGCTCAGCGCCGGGCATGCCCACGCTCTCCCCCGCGCACACCTGCACCATCCACTGGCTCGGTCCACACGCGTACACGCGTTACAGAGCGCGCTCAGTCTGCACACTCTTCTTCCCGTCCCCCAGACCTCAGGCTCCGCCCCCGCAAGCCGCACGGGCATACTCGGGTTACCAACAAGTCTCACCTGGCCTGTTATGCCTGCACCAATCTGCAGTGTCTCCCTGTAGTTCTTCCTGTCCTGCCTCCATTCCTAATTGGACCTTCCTGCTTTATCTAGCTACACTCTGCTCTCAGTCTTTGCTCGACATAGTCTCTGCATGGAAGTACTTCAGGATTCTCCTAGTGTTTTCATAGGTTCTGACACGGCTCGTACGACTACCCCCTCTGGCTCTCGATCTCGGCACTCCTTGGACAACGCTCACTCTGATACCCCTCGAACCCGGCTTGGACTACAACCTATCTCCGCTCTCCACTCCTTGACCTCGGAAAGGCATTCTTCACTCTATCTCTACAACCGGTACCGGCAAGTATTGTCTACATTACTACACCTGGCCTGGCAACACTTTATACCACACTCCGGACACGCTCCCTTTGCTGCAGGTGCGTGTATTACCACATCCCCCTTCAGCTCAGGGGACGGGTATGGTCTGCGGGCAGCACCGGCGTAACATTATGTCGAGCCCACAAGATGCAGACCAGACTGACATGGCCTCCATGATGACGGCTATGTATCAACAAGTCCAGGCCCTAACGGACCAAATGGCTCTTCTCACTCAACAGGTACAGGACATTTCATTTCAGGCACCACCTGTTGCCGCACCACCACTGTTGCCAGAACCAGTATGCGCTGCAACGTCGGGCCCAGAGATCCTGGCACCTAAACCATATGCGGGGGATCCGCACGCCTGCCGCGGTTTCCTCAATCAATGCCAGATCCAGTTTGAGATGGCTCCACAGCAGTATTCCACTGGTCGCAATAAAGTGGCATATGTCTACAGCCTGCTTACAGGGAAAGCGCTGGCATGGGCCTCCCCAATTTGGGAACTATGTCCCGATATCACCCGCGACTACATGGCCTTTAGACGAGACTTTCGACAGGTCTTCGATACCACCGCACACCAAGAAACTGCCTCTGACTCTTTGCTTGAGCTTTCTCAGGGATGTCGTTCCGTGGCCCAGTACGCCATGGAGTTCAGGACCATAGCAGCTGAGACACGATGGGACCAGGAGGCTTTGGTCTCAGTCTTCTGGCGAGGCTTAATGGATTCCATGAAGACGAGCTCGCCTCACAACCCAGACCAGGTACTCTGGAGGAACTCATCTCCCAAGCCAATCGAGTGGATCAGCGCCTTCAGGACGTCGCATCCAGCGCCATCTTCCCCGATGTATGCCCTTCCGTGCTCCTTCTCCTAGATTCTCTCCAACCCCAGGACCTGCTGTCTCCCCGCTACCCGCTCTGGAGGCTCCTGAGCCGATGCAACTTGGAGTCCAGCATTCCCGGACACTGATACAGCAAGCTCACCATGCCGGTGGATATGTTATTACTGCAGATCCTCCGAGCATCTGGTCCGTGAATGTCCACTATGCCCGGGAAACGACCAAACCCAGTGAGTACGAAGGGGCACTCCCTGGGTGTTAAATCTCCTTGTTCCCTTTCCAGGAGGGATCTTCCCAAAAAATTGACCATTCCTGTTTCTCTCTCGGGTCCTACCTTCCGCACCTCCACTGTGGCATTTATCGACTCCGGCGCAGGAGGAAATTTCATGGACCAAACCTTCTCTAAACAGAACCAGATTTCACTCGTTAGGAAGAAGTCTCCCGTTGCCTTGGTTGGGATCGAAGATCGTCCGCTCACCCCAGCATACATTTCCTTGGAGACTTGCCCCATCACCCTTTCCTCTCACTCCCACGAGGAGACCTTGGCCTTTGATGTAATCCACACTCCCGGAACTCCAGTCACTCTCGGTTTACCTTGGTTACAGAAGCACAATCCTCTCATCAACTGGACATCCCAAGACCCTATTACTTGGAGGTCAAGGTCAGAAGAGCCATCTCCACCAGCCATACTTCCGCCTCGACTGCTGGCCAATACCTCTGTTCCTGTTACGCCGGTGCTGCCCGCAGACCAGACCCGTCCCCTGTGCTGAGGTGGGACGTAGGGATACACGCACCCGCAGCAAAGGGAGCGCGTCCGGAGTGTGGTGTTAGTGTTGCCAGGCCAGGTATAGTAAGGAAGACAATACTTGCCGGTACCGGTAGTAGAGGAGGAGTAGTTATTGCCGTTGCCAAGATCAGGGATTGGAGAGTTGCGGATGGTCGAAGGTATAAGCCGTGTTACAGGGATGCCAGAAGTCACGAAGTCCAAGTAGAGCCAAAGTTGAGAGCCAGAGGGGGTAGTCGTCCAATCCGCGTCAATACCTGAGGAGTCACTGAGAGAGTAGTCAAATGCTTCCATACAGAACTATGTCGAGCGACGAGTGATGGGAAGCACAGGCATAATAAATCTGGGCAATCCAATGGGAAAAGGGGGCAGGCCTGGAGGACTGCAAGGAGTCCTCCCTGATAGGAGGGAGGTGTTACAGCCCAGCTGAGTGTAATCATTGATTTGCATGGAACTGTGTGATGCTTGGGGGCGACACCTCACTGCAGGAGCAGTGGTTAAAAGTGCTCTGTTAGGCGTGTGCTCTGTAAGCTGGGAATGCATGTACATAAAGTCTGTGGCTGGCGTGCGTGTGTGCGTGGATTCGGTGACTGACACGCGTATGCACATGGGGACAGAGACAGATGCACGTGTGCGCATAGAGTGCGGAGCTGGACACACACACAGAGGCTGCGGTTCAACAGGCACCTCTTTGGTTGGTGAAATCCTGTGATGGCGAGGAGCCAGAGTGCCAGTGGCAGACAACGGAGGTATGTGGGAATTGCGTTGCAGACGCTTGGACGCCTGAGTACCGACGGGAGGTGAGTAATGGTCGCGCTGACGGCGCTTAGACACCAGATTCCTTACAGTTCCTGAGTTTATACTACCTTCTGTTTACCACCAATTCCGTGATGTTTTCAATAATGTACAGTCAGACCTTTTGCCGCCACACAGAACTTACGATTGTCCAATTGATCTTGTTCCAGGTTACTCCCTACCCACCTTTCCCCCCCCCCCACCCTTCCCCTCCTCTCCCCCCCCTTCCTCATTCCCTTTCCCTTCTCTCCCTCCCCTTCTTCCCTCCCCTATTCCCATCCCCCCCTCACTCCCCTTCCCCCCCCCCTGTCTCTCCTCCCCTTTCCCCCTTCCCTTCCCCCTCCCTTTCCTTCACTCACACCCCCCCTCCACACCTCCCCATCCCCCCCTCCCCCCTCCCCCCCTCCCTCCCCTCGAATTTCCTCATTCATTAATTGTCACAGCAGTTATGTGGTATATGTGATATCATGTGGTTGTAATGCCAAATATGTAGGTAGGACCATACGATCATTACATATTCGTATTTCTGAACATATAAGACTAATTAGGAGAAGGGACCTACTACACCCGGTCTCCAAACACTTTACTATGTGTCCAAATGGTGGCTTGGAAAATGTCAGTTTTTTTGGCATTGCACATATTCCCACACATATTAGAGGGGGCAATCGATTAAACAAGTTAAATAAAACAGAGATGCAGTGGATTTTCCCATTAGATACCCTGCACCCCCGCGGTCTCAATGTGGATTGGGAATTGCAACATTTTTTGCATGAATGACCATTATGCACATTCATTGGTCCCCCTTCCCTCCCCTCTTCCATCCCCCCTCCCCCCCTCCCGCCTTCCCCCCCCCCACCCTTACCCTCCTCCCCCCCCCCTTTCTCATTCCCTTTCCCTTCTCTCCCTCCCCTTCTTCCCTCCCCTATTCCCATCCCCCCTCCCCTTCCCCCTCCCCCCTGTCTCTCCTCCCCTTTCCCCCTTCCCCCTCCCTTTCCTTCACTCCCACCCCCCCCCCCCCCTCCACACCTCCCCATCCCCCCCTCCCCCCTCCCCCCCTTCCCTCCCATCCCCCACCATTGTTAGTTTTCCTTGTCATTTTCCTTGTCCACTCTACTACTACTTGGTCAGTGTTTCAGTTATACTCATTTGCATAATAATCTCAATGGAGATGCATTTATCTTATAATATTGTGTTTTAATTATTTCTAACAGACCTATGTATCTTATATGTTGTTATCCAATAATGTGCCCGATTTTCATTATGTTTACATGTATCTCTTTTCATGCAATACATGTTCACTAAGCCCCATTATCATCTATTGATGGCACGTTTTTTAATTGGTTTTTAGCTTAGATTGATGGTAGGCGTATTACCCACCTTGTGACAGGCAAATATATCAAAAAGTGGCGCTCCAAAATTATAAACACATATGTGAAAAAATGTGATACTTATACAAACATGAATTAATGCTGCTTATCCCAGTGTGGGGTCGTTCTCTCGATCCCGTGGACAGTGAAGAAGTGAAGATCATCAGGAAGCGCAATGTCATGTAAAAAACAGAAGAAAATTCCCTGATGGTGCAGTATTGTGATTGGTATGTGATAAATATCAAGGTGCAGTGTGCTGGATACTCACAAGTGTAGAGTGAGCAATGTTCCCATAAAGGTTTCTTTATGTGTGTCAGCCCGTTGGACCATCAGACAGGTAAGTGGAATGGTAAGTGCTGGAGACCTTAAGTGAATAATAAAACGGACATAGTGCAGACTGTACGAAATATCTTTAAAAGTAAGTATATGTGCAATACACTCACATGGTTATAAAAGGTAACAAGCGTTTAGATCACACAGGTTGGATCTCAACAATGAATGAGCTGTTCTCTGTCCCCCCTCTGCCTCGGCAGGCGTGCGTGTCACCGGTGCGTCTCACCCTAACCGGAAACCGGAAGTGACGTCATCTGCTCTGGGGGACGCCGATCCTGTGGGGGTTTTTTCTCATCAGCCTCACTCTACGCGTTTCTCCGTATTGCGGTTTCTTCAGGAGTGTATGGCTGACATGCTCTAGGAGGATTTTATACGCTATGCTCATATGGGATCTGAGCATAGCGTAAAATCCTCCAAGAGCATGTCAGCCATACACTCCTGAAGAAACCGCAATACGGAGAAACGCGTAGAGTGAGGCTGATGAGAAAAAACTCCCACAGGATCGGCGTCCCCCGGAGCAGATGACGTCACTTCCGGTTTCCGGTTAGGGTGAGACGCACCGGTGACACGCACGCCTGCCGAGGCAGAGGGGGGACAGAGAACAGCTCATTCATTGCTGAGATCCAACCTGTGTGATCTAAACGCTTGTTACCTTTTATAACCATGTGAGTGTATTGCACATATACTTACTTTTAAAGATATTTCGTACAGTCTGCACTATGTCCGTTTTATTATTCACTTAAGGTCTCCAGCACTTACCATTCCACTTACCTGTCTGACGGTCCAACGGGCTGACACACATAAAGAAACCTTTATGGGAACATTGCTCACTCTACACTTGTGAGTATCCAGCACACTGCACCTTGATATTTATCACATACCAATCACAATACTGCACCATCAGGGAATTTTCTTCTGTATTACCCACCTTACCTGATTTGCTTCAGGGACAGGTGTTTTGTGTTAATGCTTGCCTATATATCTCTGTATCTTACAGCTGATGGATCACTCTTTGACGAAGGCCTGAGGGCCGAAACGCGTCAGAGGATCCACCAGCTACCTATGTCTGTTTAATAAACTTTTTTTAAGTCACCACCTTTGTTTATACCCTGTGTTCATGGCTGTGCAGCGCCATTCCTTCGGCTCTGCTGAATGATTTTTCCTGCTTCTACTGCTGCTTTGCACGCCGGATGACCCTACGCACAGAGGAGGAGACCGCAGGTCACGTGACGACCGTGCGTGAGACCGTTCACACGCCGGGAGCAGCGGTGCCTTCCGCATACAGGAGCTTAGCTGAGGTGCACATCGGGGCATCCCCCCCCCACCTCACCAACATTGAAGGCGATCACCGCCGGTCATTTGACCGCCCCACGTGACGCTGGAGCCACGGTGGGGTTGGCGGTGCAACATTGCGGTAACATCACTGAAGACCTCCAACAACCGAGATACCCTCCTCAAAACCGTGAGTCCTCATAGCAACCCTTGGTGCCCGGAGCTGGGCCAGTTGCTGACTGCTATTGATACTTTCATGTACATCGTGTAAAGGGTTATCTAACTGTTTCTGATGTACTTGATAGGATACATTGTATCCAACTCTACTCTGCTAGCATACAGGTTGCTCGAAATTGAATGTGGGACATTTATTGTTTATACTACGTCTATAGAGGATTACCCACACATTAACCAGGGTTGGTGGTGACCTTTTGTACAAGTTTAATATTTTATTGGACATCTCCACATTATTGCTTAGGATCTTTGTATCCATTTTTTACATTATGGATGAGGAACAAGAAACACTGACGGACATTCCCACCAGTTATGTTCAAAAATGTGGGAACAATTCTGAAAGAACTAAAAGAGCTTTGCACCTTTTTGATGAGACTTCAGCCCATATCACATGTGACAATGCTGTTGACTTGATTGATCATTTCGTGAAGTTAGAGAAACTGCTTACCCAAGACATCAGGATCTTCTGGGACATTACATCACTTGAGAACTATCTAAGGGTTAAACGCATCCCTAGGGGTTTGCGTGTGAAAAAAATGTCCTCTTTTGGTTTTCCTGACAAGGAATTTGAGTTACACTGGCGGAAAATATTAGATACATGTTCTAATGATCTTATGCAGTTGATTGTAAAGTATAAGGTTAAAGAAAAAAAGTCTTTGTCTACCGAAATTGAAACCTTAAAAAAAGAATTACATAAATTCAGTGACATGGATCGCTTTACACACAATGATAAGATTCTCTTACAGAATATAGAACAAATGGAAAAAGGGGTTGTTTCTAAAAAACAAGAAAAATTCTTTAGAGATAAATCAGATTATGATAGAAACCAGGTATATGCGTGGGAGAGATTGGGTATCAGCAGAGATTTTGATAGGCCTAGAGCTATGTCCCACTCTACGCCTCGCAAAATGTCTGCGGACAGTGACCAATCATTCTATCCTAAAACAGCTACCAAGTCTATTTTGAAGTCGCCATATACAGATAGAAGATCGAGTTTTGATACAGACTCATCTGATAATATGGACAGGCCTTCTGTGTCCTTTTCCAAACAGAATTCAAAAGATAATAGAGATTCTGAGGATGGCTACTTCAAAAATACATACTTGACTAATTCAAAAGAGGATAGATCAAAATCCAATCCTCCTACTACACAACAGGTACCGTCAAAAAACAGAAGGGGTGCAGAAGGGGGAAAAAGAGCAGAGAAAACATCAGGCTCAGACAACAAGAGGAAGAAATACTTCTAAATCCCTCCCTCAGTAACATCATTAACATCTCTGATACCCCCCTTACTCCCCGACAAATTGTTCTATTAAATAAGGGTCTTAATTTCGCGCCCCAGGAGGACTTTAATCTTTTTGAGACAATAATAGATCTCCAAAAATATACACGTAAACTTGCTTTAAAAAAATTGTTCTCCAAAAAGGGTCAGACACCATTGAATCCTATCTGTGACAATATAGTACCAAGTAACCGTCCTAAGGATATAGAATACTGTTCTTTTAAAGAACATACCTTTAACATGGATATGAATATACTGTATGATGAATGCTGTACAGATACCCCCTCTGAATCCCCCTTTTTTGGGCATGTTGATTCAGGGCTAAAAAATCGCTCATCCTTTATACCTAACAGTTCCAAAGGAACATCTATCTCTACTTTTGAGTCTTTAGTAGATAGAGATCTCAAACTATTGGCAAAGGGCTTCTCTTTTCCAGGGTCCTCACACACTATACATAACTTGACCAAACAAGAGAAACTAGATCTGGATATACTCAAAAATGACACCTCTATAGTCATCAAAAATGCCGATAAAGGGGGTGCTATCATTGTACAGTCATCCATTAAATATAGGAATGAAGCGATAAGACTGCTAAGTGACAGTACATTTTATTCAAGGTTAAGAACAGACCCTACTAAAAGATTTTTGACCCTTCTGGATCTGGGTGATATCCTGCAGGTCATAAGTAATAAAGAAAAAAAGTTTCTTATGTGTGATTTTCCCATCATCCCGGTGTTTCACCATCTCCCAAAGATCCACAAGTCATTGGAGAACCCTCCGGGGCGACCCATTGTCTCCAGCATTGGATCTTTGGGAGATGGTGTCTCCCGCTATGTTGACCACTTCTTGCAACCAATTGTGCGACAACTGCCTTCCTTTTTACAGGATACCACCACTTTACTTATTGAACTGGAGAAAATTACTTGGAAGGAGAGTTACAGGTGGGTCACCATGGATGTCACATCATTATACACCATCATTGCACATGAACACGGACTCAAAGCTATTTATCACTATTTACTATCTTCCACCCTTTCCACTGCACAGATCACTTTCATCAATGATGCCATTTTATTTTTACTCACACACAACTATTTTCTTTTTGATTCACTATTTTATCTTCAGACACAGGGCACGGCTATGGGGACGTCATTCGCGCCCTCATATGCCAATCTCTTTATGGGCCTTTGGGAGTCCACACACATTTTCGGTGATCATAATATCTATCGTTCTAATATTGTTTTTTATAAACGCTATATAGACGACCTGCTTTTCATTTGGGATGGGGATTTGCACACATTACACTCTTTTATAGACACTTTAAACACTAATGACATTAACTTAAAATTCACTTTCAATACAGATGCACATGATATCAACTACCTTGATGTGACACTCCATGGTGGCCCAGAAACGGTTATCTCTACAGATATCTTTACCAAGCCTCACTCTCGCAATTCATACCTGTATGCAAAAAGTTGCCATCCCAGATCCATGATCCGTGGGATTCCCAAGGGGCAGTTCTTACGCTATAAAAGACTTTGTTCTGACCCAAACAGTTTTCTCCAGCATTCAAGGGACTTGAGTCATAGATTTGCTGATAGGGGTTATTCAGAAAGGGACATAGAGCAAGCATTTGCACATGCAGACTCTACTGATAGAACCATGTTATTAAAAAAGAAAGACAAACACACATTGGTTAAGGATGGATGTATGGATAACCCTTTATTCATAACCAAATTCAGCAGACAGGCTACACAGATACAACACATTATATACAAACACTGGAATGTGTTGAAACTTGACCCAGACCTTGTACCATTTGTTTCCAGACCCAGATTTGCATTCAGAAAAGCAAACACTTTGGCAAGTTCACTTTCAAAAAGCCTATTTCAAACAGCCCCACCATCCAAGATTAGTAGTATCCCCAAAGGGTTTTTTAAATGTGGGTTTTGCAAATGCTGCCAGTATGCAACACCCACTAAAAGAGTGACTACTGTGTCTACAGGGAAGAAATTTCGAATTTCCTCATTCATTAATTGTCACAGCAGTTATGTGGTATATGTGATATCATGTGGTTGTAATGCCAAATATGTAGGTAGGACCATACGATCATTACATATTCGTATTTCTGAACATATAAGACTAATTAGGAGAAGGGACCTACTACACCCGGTCTCCAAACACTTTACTATGTGTCCAAATGGTGGCTTGGAAAATTTCAGTTTTTTTGGCATTGCACATATTCCCACACATATTAGAGGGGGCAATCGATTAAACAAGTTAAATAAAACAGAGATGCAGTGGATTTTCCAATTAGATACCCTGCACCCCCGCGGTCTCAATGTGGATTGGGAATTGCAACATTTTTTGCATGAATGACCATTATGCACATTCATTGGTCCCCCTTCCCTCCCCTCTTCCATCCCCCCTCCCCCCTCCCGCCTTCCCCCCCCCACCCTTCCCCTCCTCTCCCCCCCCTTCCTCATTCCCTTTCCCTTCTCTCCCTCCCCTTCTTCCCTCCCCTATTCCCATCCCCCCCTCCCCTTCCACCTCCCCCCTGTCTCTCCTCCCCTTTCCCCCTTCCCTTCCCCCTCCCTTTCCTTCACTCCCACCCCCCCCCCTCCACACCTCCCCATCCCCCCCTCCCCCCTCCCCCCCTTCCCTCCCATCCCCCACCATTATTAGTTTTCCTTGTCATTTTCCTTGTCCACTCTACTACTACTTGGTCAGTGTTTCAGTTATACTCATTTGCATAATAATCTCAATGGAGATGCATTTATCTTATAATATTGTGTTTTAATTATTTCTAACAGACCTATGTATCTTATATGTTGTTATCAAATAATGTGCCCGATTTTCATTATGTTTACATGTATCTCTTTTCATGCATTACATGTTCACTAAGCCCCATTATCATCTATTGATGGCACGTTTTTTAATTGGTTTTTAGCTTAGATTGATGTTAGGCGTATTACCCACCTTACCTGATTTGCTTCAGGGACAGGTGTTTTGTGTTAATGCTTGCCTATATATCTCTGTATCTTACAGCTGATGGATCACTCTTTGACGAAGGCCTGAGGGCCGAAACGCGTCAGAGGATCCACCAGCTACCTATGTCTGTTTAATAAACTTTTTTTTAAGTCACCATCTTTGTTTATACCCTGTGTTCATGGCTGTGCAGCGCCATTCCTTCGGCTCTGCTGAATGATTTTTCCTGCTTCTACTGCTGCTTTGCACTCCGGATGACCCTACGCACAGAGGAGGAGACCGCAGGTCACGTGACGACCGTGCGTGAGACCGTTCACACGCCGGGAGCAGCGGTGCCTTCCGCATACAGGAGCTTAGCTGAGGTGCACATTGGGGCATCCCCCCCCCCACCTCACCAACATTGAGGGCGATCACCACCGGTCATTTGACCGCCCCACGTGACGCTGGAGCCACGGTGGGGTTGGCGGTGCAACATTGCGGTAACATCACTGAAGACCTCCAACAACCGAGATACCCTCCTCTAAACCGTGAGTCCTCATAGCAACCCTTGGTGCCCGGAGCTGGGCCAGTTGCTGACTGCTATTGATACTTTCATGTACATCATGCATACATTGTATCCAACTCTACTCTACTCCCTACCCAAGTCCAAGACCTACCCCTTGTCGTTACCAGAATCTCCCGCTATGGATGAATATATCCAGGAGAATCTCAAGAAAGGCTTAATTCGTCACTCCAATTCCCCAGCAGGGGCTGTGTTTTTCTTCGTCAAGGAAAAGGACGGGTCGTTGAGGCCTTGCATCGATTACAGGGGTTTGAACCGCATAACTGTTAATAATTGTTATCCTCTCCCCCTTATTCTCGAACTGTTCGATAAATTACAGGGGGCCAAGATTTCTTCCAAGTTGGATCTACGTGGTGCCTATAACCTGGTGCGCATCAAGAAGGGGGATGAATGGAAGACGGCCTTCAACACGCGTAGCGGACACTACGAGTATCTGGTAATGCCCTTCGGCTTATGTAATGCTCCCGCTGTCTTCCAGGATTTCATCAACGACGTTTTTTGTAAGGTACTCAATATTTTTGTTATAGTATACTTGGATGAAATCCTGATTTTTTCCAAAGATCTCCAGGACCATATACGCCATACCTCCTACGTCCTTTCCCATCTCCGTGAACACCATTTGTACGCCAAACTGGAGAAGTGCACCTTTCATCAGACCTCTACTCCGTTCCTGAGGTACATCATTTCCTACGAGGGTTTTATGATGGATGCCGGTAAACTTCAAGCAGTCACTGAATGGCCAAGACCCAATTCTCTCAAGGCCATACAACGTTTTTTAGGGTTCGCTAATTACTATCGTAACTTTATACGGAGTTTTTCTACCATTGTGGCACCTCTCACTGCGCTCACCAAAAAAGGAGCTGATCCTTCTGCTTGGTCATACAGTGGCGACACTGTTTATTCTAACACGGCCATAACCGCGGTGTGGGGAAAGTCGCGACTAGCCGGCGGCTCGTTTGGGGGATTTCCCTGGCATGTGCGGCGCGTCACTCTGGCGCCGGTCACACGGTCCAGGGTTTCCCGGCATCCCCGAAGCCTGCAGAGGCAGCAGGGGTAAGGGGGAAGCTGCGCAAAGCTGCGCGCATCCAGGGGGAGCAGCCAGGGGGAGCAGCCAGGGGTTCGGGGAAGGGGAGGGGAAGGGGAGCATTTTTTTATTAAACGCGGGAAGGGGAAGAAAGGGGAAGATGCGGCCCGCTCGCGGCTCCATTTTGGCGCCAGCCGGGCGCCAGCTGAAAAATGCCCCGTTCATAACGGGCAAATGTTAGAATAAGATGTGTCGCTACAGTATGAGGCAATCTCCGCCTTCGAGACACTCAAGGAAGCTTTTATATCCGCACCTATTCTCCGTCATCCCAACATTGAACTTCCCTTCGTCCTGGAGGTCGACGCTTCTGATTGCGGCGCTAGGGCCGTTCTTTCTGGTGGCCAAGGATGTCTCAAGATATTCTGGAGTTTACCCGCGCCTGTCCCACGTGCGCTCAAAGCAAGACTCTCCGTCAAAAGCCTCAGGGTTTTCTGTTACCTCTTCCAGTTCCCAACCGCCCCTGGTCCCACATTTCGATGGACTTCATCGTGGAGTCGCCCAGGTCCAGAGGAATGAACACTATCTTGGTGGTCGTGGACAGGTTCTCAAAGATGTCCCATTTTATTCCATTTAAGGGATTACCCACCTCCCCCGCCCTTGCTGATATCTTTATGGAGAAGATTTTCCAGATTCATGGGATTCCTTTGTCCATTGTTTCTGTCAGAGGTTCGCAATTTGTATCCAAATTTTGGAGAACTTTCACCAAGAGATTGGGCATCTCTTCTTCTTTCTCTTCCACCTACAGTATCATCCACAGTCCAATGGACAAACAGAGAGAATCAATCAATCCCTGGACAAATACCTGAGATGTTTCATATCCGATTCCCAGGATGATTGGGCTCAACTCCTTCCTTGGGCAGAGTAGGCTGTCAATTCTGCAAAAAACGAAGCCACCCGGGAGTCACCCTTCTTTATAAATGATGGGTTCCACCCCCCCCGCCTACCCATCTCCAACATCCTTTCTGGAGTTCCAGCCGTTGATGAACACATTTCTGCCCCCCAAACCGCATGGTCTAGTATTCAGGCTACCCTTCTCGACTCCTCCCGCAGATCGAAACTACAGGCTGATCATCGTCGTCGTTTGGCGCCCAGTTACAAGCCAGGGGATTTGGTATGGCTCTCCTCTAAGAATAATTAGCACCTAAGTTCCTGGGTCCCTTCCCTATTAGTGAACAAATCAATCCTGTGACATTCCGGCTCCAACTACCACTCAGTATGAAGATTCCCAATGTCTTTCATGTGTCCCTCTTAAAACCATTCATCACCAGTCACTTCTTTCCGGATCAGACTCATAAACCGGACCCCATTACTGTCCAAAATAACGAGGAATACAAAGTTCACTCTCTTTTGGATTCTCGCCTATCCAGGGGCCAGCTCCAGTTCTTGGTGCAGTGGAAGAGCTTTCATCCTGAAGAGAGATCCTGGGTACCTTTAAAGGACATTCATGCCCCGGCCCTTCTTAAGTCCCTCAGGAAAAAGTTTCCAGAGAAACCATTCATGGACCGTCCTGAGGCTGTTCCTGAAGAGGGGGGTACTGTCAGGAATCGGCGTTCTCCGCGCTCCCCACACAGAGCACTCATTTCCCTCGGCGATTCCCCTGCTCAGCGCCGGGCGTGCCCACGCCCTCCCGCGTGCACACCTGCACCATCCACTGGCTTGGTCCACACGCGTACATGTGTTACAGAGCGTGCTCAGTCTGCACACTCTTCTTCCTGTCCCCCGGACCTCAGGCTCCGCCCCCGCTAGCCGCACGGGCATACTCAGGTTACCAACAAGTCTCACCTGGCCTGTTATACCTGCACCAATCTGCAGTGTCTCCCTGTAGTTCTTCCTGTCCTGCCTCCATTCCTAATTGGACCTTCCTGCTTTATCTAGCTCCTCTCTGCTCTCAGTCTTTGCTCGACATAGTCTCTGCATGGAAGTACTTCAGGATTCTCTTAGTGTTTTCACAGGTTCTGACACGGCTCGTATGACTACCCCCTCTGGCTCTCGATCTCGGCACTCCTTGGACAACGCTCACTCTGATACCCCTCGAACCCGGCTTGGACTACAACCTATCTCCGCTCTCCACTCCTTGACCTCGGAAAGGCATTCTTCACTCTATCTCTACAACCGGTACCGGCAAGTATTGTCTACATTACTACACCTGGCCTGGCAATACTTTATACCACACTCCGGACACGCTCCCTTTGCTGCAGGTGCGTGTATTACCACTTCCCCCTTCAGCTCAGGGGACGGGTCTGGTCTGCGGGCAGCACCGGCGTAACAGGCGTGCATGCAGTGTGTGTTTTGGAGGCGAGACGAGCTGCGTTTCTTTCCCAGGGCGGTGACTGCCAGCACACTTACCTATTTTATGCCACAGACAGGTTGTATCTCTGCAATTGTTTCGGGATCCCGCGATCTGTGTTGATGTTGCGCACATCAGTTATGTTATAACTGTGTCACCATGCTATATCTAGTCGGTGGGAACTTTGGTTTTTGGCGTTATTACCAGCCTTACCATTTATACTGTTCACAGGTGATGTTCCCACCACACATGTGGGACACTGTTTTCATTTGAGTAACACACTCTCGCATCTGTGCCATTACTGTGTACAGAGGCTTTTTCCACCACCCTACTACACACAGTTTGTGTGAGTCTGCACATTACGTTGCATTATGCTACTCATTGTGAGCTTCATCATCTACTAAACTTTGTAGACTGGTGGTGGTTTCATTAATATATGTGTGTTACGGCTATCATTGAGCTTTACCCCTGTTAGACTTTTATACAGAGGTTGTGTCACCATTACACTTTACATAGCTTGTGTGCACCTGTACATTGTGCTGCATTACGGTGCCAGTCCTATCCCCATTTATTTTCATATGGTGTTCTGAGCTTCAGGCATACATATTGCCTAGTTTCTCCCTCCTCTCACTCACGTTGGGGATTTTAGCCATGCATTTTTTTGCATTTTTATGGTGTTTGGTCGGTTTTTAACTTTATTATTAAAACTTTATTATTTTTTGTGTGACCTTTTTGCGGCTTAGCCTATTTTGGGCTTTAGGCTATTTTTTGGGCCTCAGTGTTATGACCCCTCCATTTAGGTGTCACCTACATAGAGTGCAACTACTGGGATCTTTTGTGTAATCGCTGTGGTTATGTGTGTTTGCTATCTTTTTCTTTATTAGCCTTAGCCTGTCGCTTTGGCCTTTGTTTGTAAACGGCTCCCGCCTTTCGCTTTTTCGGCACGGTAGAAGAAAGCGTATTCGTGCATCCGTAGTATCAGGGTTGATCCATGGGAGCAGATGGCACAATGCAGTATCTGGACATGGGCAAGTTCAGATACGGATCATCGAGTAGTAGACTATGCAATGTGTGTCACCTTTTTTGCATGGCGACGAGGTGCAGGTGTTAAAAGTGGGCGTACTCTAATGTGACTCATTAACGTATAAATACACCATCCATATTGTTGATTCCCTGCACATTGAATACACATCAACTAAACATCGAATATACATTCTTGTGCTTGTATTGCTTTCCACACGCAGCGATGCCTGTCCAAAAGATTTCTAAGGATCTCAGCATGAGAATAAAGGAGATGTACACGAGAGGACAATGAATTTCAGATAGTCAATGCTGGTTAAGTACTTCTGGCCTCGTTGTACCAGCAGCCACCGTGAGCTATCATGCCCACGGTTAGACCAAAAAAGTCACGAGGACAGCAACGGTAACTACCGCATAAGTACACATACTGTAAAGTATTTTTAATATGTTTTCTTTACCGTGAAGTACTGCAATAGCACTTTTATTGTTTAGATGGCTTATTGTTTTTAGCAGAACCATTTTCCTAGCAATTATTAGATACTGTATACTGTACTGTACAATTTGTTTTTGTGTTGCACCTCCTTCCTCAATTATCATAATTGCATTCTTGCAATCTTATAATCAATTCTATTTCAAAGTGAGTTGCACCTCTTTCCTTATTTATAACTCACTTCATTATTACTCATTATGAATCACGCAATCACAACCCCCCATTTTTGTGCACTGTAAACAGTATGACACACACACCTAAAGTACCAGTATATTTATATAAATATATTATATACAGTATATCTATTATAATTGTTATCGCTGTATATTTATATGACTATATTACTGTATACAGGTGTATATATATCTATTATTACTTATATCGCTGTATATTTATATAACTACAGTATACAGTATTATATATATTTAGCCATACTGTAGGCCTGAGCATAAATGATGTACTGTACTTGTGGCCTACTGTAACGTATTGTCGTTTTTTCTTTATACTGTAGGAGACAACTCTTCCGGTTGACCAAATAAGTGAAGAGAATGATGAGAAGAGTGCCTTAAGGGTCAAAGACACTCTGCATAAAAATCATAATTTAACCGTATCAGATACCAGCATCAAGAAGATGAGATGCAGGATGGAAATATGGACGTGTGAGGTTAGTACTGGACAGTACAGGCATTAAAAGTGTGGTTTAAGAAACTGTACTGTACCTATAAAATGATTCCTTGTCATTACAGAGCGTACCCTATGATAATGGACATCAACAAGATCAAGCAAGAGGTCCACGCACAGGCATGGATCGACAGTGGCGAAACGTTTCAGGATTGCATCTTTACTGACGAGTCTACTTTATCGCTGTATTGCATTCCACAATAATGGACGAATATCTATGAAGCCACGTCCAAAACACCCAGTGAAGATGCATGTGTGGGGTGCCATCTCTAGGCGTGGACCAGGATGCTTTGTCATCTTTGATGGTAAAATAATGCACAAAGTCACATGCTGTTGCCTTATGCACTGTACTGTACTACTGTAGTGTGCATTATTTTGAGCACTTTTCTTTTCTTGTTACAGGAATCATGAATAAAGTTTTTTCCAAGAGAAAATAGTGCCTGAGATTATGGAATACATCACATGTGAATTCCCAGATGGTCACCGTTTCTACCAGGACAAAGATCCCAAGCACATCATGTCAACTGAGCATATTCTTGCCTGCGGTATCATCTGGGTGAAGACGCCAGCGGACTAACTACGGTAACTGTGTCTCATTTTCTCCCACTGTTTACTGTGTTTCTCTTTAACTAATTCTTCTTTTTTTCCCCTCCAATGACAGATCGCCAGACTTCAATCCTATCGAAATGGTCTGTCATCAGCTGAAGGATCATATCCGTAAAGTGGTGATACCCTCAAAAAAGGATGCGTTGGCGAATGGCATACTGAGTGTTTGGAACGATGTACTCACCATGGAGCGATGTAATAAATATATCGACCATATTGCGACTGTGTTGCCCATTGTCATAGAACGTAATGGGCATGCATCAGGAAGGTAATATGGTACAGTACTGTACTGTAGTATGGTAATTACAGGCACACCAAGTACAGTATGATACAGGTAAGTATGGCACAGATTTTTTTACAGTATACAGCATGCACTTAACTGTACTCATTATTTCTTTTCAGAGAGAGCTGCATTGTATTTTACAGTAGTTATACAGTAGTTATAATGTATAATGAGTTCCAGTATACAGCAGTTTGACAGTAGTAACTGCATAGTCCAATATGGAGTAGTTATACTGTACACCAGGCCTGCACAACATACGGCCCGCAGCGGACCCCCTTCACCCCCTTTCCAGAAGGAGCGCGCTCCAGCATTAAGTAGGAGCACGCTCTAGCAGTGTGTGTGTAGCTAAATCCCCTCTGGAGATCCTAACAGCCCTATTCGCTAATACTGCCCACCTGATCGGGGCACCCCAGGGGATCCTGGGATACGTAGTTTCCTTGTGGAGAATTACCCAATATGGCCGCGGCTGGTCTATGGAACTGCACAAGCGGCAGCTTCCTGCTCACCACCGGTATCTATGTCAGGCACCCTTTCTGTCAACTGCTCTCTCCTCTCCCGCCCTAGCCTGGGGGGGGGAGGGAGCTGCTGACATGTGAGGAGGGGGCTGCTGACATGGGAGGAGGGGGCTGCTGACATGGGAGGAAGGGGCTGCTGACATGGGAGGAGGAGGCTGCTGACATGGGAGGAGGGGGAGGGTGCTGCTGACATGGGAGGAGGGGGGGGTGCTGACATGGGAGGAGGAGGGGGCTGCTGACATGGGAGGAGGGGGGGCTGCTGACATGGGAGGAGGGAGTGGCTGCTGACATGGGAGGAGGGGGGGGGGCTGCTGACATGGGAGGAGGGGGGGCTGCTGACATGGGAGGAGGAGGGGGCTGCTGACATGGGAGGAGGGGGGGCTGCTGACATGGGAGGAGGGGGGGGGGCTGCTGACATGGGAGGAGGGGGGGCTGCTGACATGGGAGGAGGAGGGGGCTGCTGACATGGGAGGAGGGGGGGCTGCTGACATGGGAGGAGGGGGGGCTGCTGACATGGGAGGAGGGGGGGGGGGCTGCTGACATGGGAGGAGGGGGGGCTGCTGACATGGGAGGAGGAGGGGGCTGCTGACATGGGAGGAGGGGGGGGGCTGCTGACATGGGAGGAGGGAGTGGCTGCTGACATGGGAGATGGGGGGGGCTGCTGACATGGGAGGAGGGGGGGCTGCTGACATGGGAGGAGTGGGGGGCTGCTGACATGGGAGGAGGGTGGGCTGCTGACATGGGAGGAGGGTGGGGGGGCTGCTGACATGGGAGGAGGGGGATGCTTACATGGGAGGAAGGTGGGGGTGCTGCTGACATGGGAGGAGGGGGGGGCTTCTGACATGGGAGGGGGGTGGGCTGCTGACATGGGAGGAGGGGGGGCTGCTGACAAGGGAGGAGGGGGGGCTGCTGACATGGGAGGAGGGGGGGACTGCTGACATGGGAGGAGGTGGGCTGCTGACATGGGAGGAGGGGGGGCTGCTGACATGGGGGGGCTGCTGAAATGGGGGGGCTGCTTAAATGGGCTATGGGGATTGTTGTGGGGGACTGCTGAAATGGGCTGTGGGGCTTTACTCTGTTTTCCTTGTGAGGTGGGAGAGTGGTGTGAGTTGCAGGGGGGGGAGTGATGTGAGTTGCAGGGGGGGAGAGTGATGTGATTTGCAGGGGGGGAGAGTGATGTGAGTTGCAGGGGGGAGAGTGATGTGAGTTGCAGGGGGGAGAGGGATGTGAGTTGCAGGGGGGGAGAGTGATGTGAGTTGCAGGGGGGGAGAGTGATGTGAGTTGAAGGGGGAGAGTGATGTGAGTTGCAGGGGGATAGCGATGTGAGTTGCCGGGGGGGAGAGTGATGTGAGTTGCAGAGGGGAGAGTGATGTGAGTAGCAGGGGGGAGTGATGTGAGTTGCAGGGGGGGAGAGTGATGTGAGTTGCAGGGGGAGGGAGAGTGATGTGAGTTGCAGGGGGGGAGAGTGATGTGAGTTGTAGGGGGAGAGTGATGTGAGTTGCAGGGGGGGAGAGTGATGTGAGGTGCAGGGGGGAGAATGATGTGAGGTGCAGGGGGGTGGGATGTGTGTGGTGTGCAGGGGGGTATTGTGTGTTTGATTTGGAGGGGGAGTATTATGTGTATGGGTGAGGGGGAGAGATCGGGGTATGAGAGATAGATGGGGAGTATCCCAAAGGTTGATAGTGAGGGCTTCTGGGGGAGATATGAGGATGATGATGAGGGCTTCTGGGGGAGATATGAGGATGATGATGAGGGCTTCTGGGGGAGATATGAGGATGATGATGAGGGCTTCTGGGGGAGATATGAGGATGATGATGAGGGCTTCTGGGGGAGATATGATGATGAGGATGATGATGATGATGATGATGATGAGGATGATGATGAGGGCTTCTGGGGGAGATATGATGATGATGATGATGATGATGATGATGATGATGATGATGATGATGATGATGAGGGCTTCTGGGGGAGATATGATGATGATGATGATGATGATGATGATGATGGCTTCTGGGGGAGAGATGATGAGGATGAGGATGATGAGGATGATGATGATGATGATGATGATGATGATGATGATGATGATGATGATGATGATGATGATGATGATTCTACCCGTGCTGCCCAATTTTTTTTTCCTTGGAGCAGTTCGGCCCTTCTCACTTTACGAGTTGTGCAGGCCTGCTGTACACAATGCCATTATATATACTTACAGTAACTGCACTCATTATTTCTTTTCAGAGGGAGCTGCACTACCAATCTTGTTACAAAGTATTTTACAGTAGTTTTTGCAGTAGTTATAATGTATAATGAGTTCCAGTATACAGCAGTTTGACAGTAGTAACTACATAGTCCAATATGGAGTAGTTATACTGTACACAATGATATTATATGCACTTAACTGCACTCATTTTTTTCTTTCCTTTTCAGAGAAATCTGCACAAATAAAGGGCGGGGGGAGGGTGGAAGCATGTGTAAATTGTGTGAACTGTGTGTATAGTGTATCTACAGCCATGATTTACACAAAAAAAACCCTCTCTCAATGAACTACAGAATGCAATGTGGCCATGACGAAGAAGAGAAAGACTAAAAATTTGTATTTCTGTTTGTATTATTATAAATTTGCATTATTCATGATTAATTGCATTTTTCATTCTTCCATGATTATCCACCGGCCCTCAATTTTCAACTGACAGAAGAACTACAGTACAAAGAAGATAAAGACTGAAATTTGTATTATTCATGATTATTTGTATTTTTTATTCCTGATTTAAAAAAAAAATATTTCTTTACATTCACGATAATCATAATCATTGAAACAATGATTATGATTATCGTGAATGTAAAGAAATATTTTTTTTTTAAATCAGGAATAAAAAATACAAATAATCATGAATAATACAAAGCGGAGCGCCGAGAAGCGGGGCCCTGCTGTACTGTATACATCTTCCCATTTACAATTACTGCGTGCACAGACAGACTTGCAGAAAATGTACGGCTATACTGTAGGTTGAATTGCTATTAGACTTTTAAGACAACAGCTCGTGATCGCCGTCTGAGTTTTTAGACGGTATTGCAGTATTGCGGCCAGCGCTAAAATCCAAGCACTAAAATATCACTAACATATCGCAAACCGCTCCGAAAAAAAAAAAACATACCGCATCTGGCCGCGATTATCAGAGCAACGCGACTACGGCCGCATTAGGATAAAGGTGGCCGCAGCTGTATATACACATAAATCAGTACGTATTTATAAGAGTATTTCTTGTCCTTATAATGATATCCATGTCTTCTCACTAAGCTCATTATCATCATATAATCCAAATAGACTACTACTCCAAATGAATCAAAGCTATCCTAAATTAGGAAATTAATGTATACTACTGTAGCATCACAAACCAAATATATGATATATATACACACACATCTTAAATACCAAATTAATAATTAAATATGAAAATTCTCAATACCAAATTGGTACAATTACCCAAAATGTAGTATATCTTCGTAAAAGTAAAACAAATATTAATTTACATTCTATTCTTAGAATTTTATCTTTATTTCACATTGCACTAATTAATTATGAAAATGTCTGATGTCTCTTAAATAGCTTAAATACACCAAGATAATTCATCAATCAAAAAGGTACATACCACAAAAACATACAGTATAAATTTTCCTACAATATATAAGGCCAATAATCCATATTCATATTATTACCCAAATAAACCAGTGGGTAAAAGAAAAGAAAAGGTGAGTAATTAACACTGATATTCCAAATCAACAGGGGACTACAAGTTCTCATTTGAGAAACGGGGCTAGTTCAATGAATTCATTTAGACCTCTGGGCGATTTACTTCCCAGGGAATATATCCAAATCTGTTCCCTTTGGAGAAGGACATTTTCCCTATCATCTCTCCTAGGGTCTCTGGGAAAAACTTCAATCCCCCCGGAAGTATAACTCATCAGCCTTTCCATCATGATGAGTTAAAAAATGTTGGGCCAAGTTGACATATGTTGTCAAAAAATTAATAAAATGTCCTATGTCATAGATTTTACCAGTGTTAGCATCACATACAGTTTTATCTTTCTTCATATGTTTACAGACATCTGTCACATGTATAGTTCCACACAAGTTTGGCAAGAAAATTACCATTTTGAACTTTCTTACTATAATCCTTTTTTAGAGCACTTGGAGCCAGGCGGTTCTTAATATTCTTTGCCTTCTTAAATGCTATTTTAGTATTAAGGGTTAAAATTTCTTGCAAAATGGGGTCCATCTTGGGGATACCCCAATGTTATTAAGGATTCTTCTTATTTCATTTTCTTGTTGACAGAACCCTGTCACAAATATGGGTGTATCATTAAAAGTATTACTCTTATGATGAACTTTTTCTTTTTTAGGGATTAATAGTTGTTCTGTAGAAAGTTCCCTGCTTTTCTTAATAGACTTATTGACAAGCTGTTCATCATATCCCTTGTCAGTGAATCTTTTAGCCAGGTTCCTTGTCTGTGTATCAAAATCAGTCTTCTGTGATCAGTTCCTGTGGACACGTAACATTTGGCCGTGAGGAATATTATCCAGCTATAAACTAGAATGATTGCTGTTACGATCCAAATAGAAATTTACATCGACTGTTTTGAAAAAAGTTTTTGTGATGATTCTATTATCAACAATCATCATTTTAAAGTCCAAGAAATATATTTCTTTATTACTGTTCTCGCCACTAAAAGTGAGATTCATATTGTTGATATTTAAATATCTTATGAAATGACCCAACTCATTAGGGGCCCCTGCCCAAATTATCATAATATCATCGATATACCGCTGGTAATATCTAAGATTATTTTTGAAATAATTTTTATTCTAGATAAAGTCAAGTTCCCACTTCCCCAAGAAAAGACCTGCATATTTAGGAGCAAAACAGGTCCCCATGGCCATCCCAGTGGTCTGGAGATAAAAGTGCCCCTCAAACATAAAATAATTGTGATGAAGAATAAAATTAACACTATCTACAATCAATTGTTATTGAGTGATTGATAGAGTGTTATCTACAAGTACAAAATTAGTGATAGCTTGTGACCTTGTGTGTGACATATGCAAGTGTACAGTAAAAAAGAAGGAAGTGCTGCCATGAGAGGTGCAAGAAAATAATCTACATATTGTGATAAATTAGCAGTACCAATTTGATATTGAGAATTTTCACATTTCATTATTAATTTGGTATTTAAGATGTGTGTGTGTGTATATATATATATATATCATATATTTGGTTTGTGATGCTACAGTAGTATACATTAATTTCCTAATTTAGCATAGCTTTGATTCATTTGGAGTAGTAGTCTATTTATATTATATGATGATGATGAGCTTAGCGAGAAGACATGGCTGTCATTTTAAGGACAAGAAATACTCTTTTAAATAGGTACTGATTTATGTGTGTTTATATATATATATGTTTTTATTTAAATAGTATGGAAATATTTATTAATCAGTCATTTTAAATCATGTTTTAATAGTATAGACAGTATATTAACTAAAAAGTTGATGATTTTTTATGATGTTTAGATTAAATGTTATTTAAATAATTATGTCATTATTATTCATAAATCACTATTATTTGTATATTATATAGGACCTCATGCAGTAAGCGCCGATATGGCTTTTTTTGCCATTTTTCCGCATAAAATGCCCGATTCAAAAAGAATACAATATACAAAAGCAAGCCTCACCATGACCTAAAGTACACCATACAAGACCAAAAATTACATCTATCTAATTAGAAAATACATTCACTATATATATATGAGGACTCATAAGATAGTACCATTAGTAAAGGGACCAGAAGTCTATATCTTCATTTAACCCTTCCGGGGAGAGGGAATCAAGCTTGTAAATCCAGAATGTCTCCTGATAGGAGAGACTCTTGACTCTATCTCCCCCTCTCCTCGTTCTAGGTACAATTCTAATTCCCCTAAACATTAGTGTTGAAGGGTCCTTATTGTGATGTGACGCAAAATTGCACGATAAACTATGTTTTTCATACCCACTTTTGATGTTTCTAATGTGCTCCTGAATTTGCACTTTTAAACATCTTTTAGTACGGCCTACATACTGAAGGCTGCAAGCGCAATTGATCAGGTACACTAGATGGGTCGAGTGGCAATTAATAAAATTGTCAACAGCGAAGCTCTCACCAGTAGAATACGACTTGAATGTTTTCTTTGCAGTGTGCAGATATTTGCACACTGAACAGTTCCCACAACTGAAGTTACTATGGGGTTTACTATTTAACCATGATTTGGTGTCTGTATGGTTCAGTTTTATTCACAACATCGCTAGGGGCAAGTGAATGTTTAAGATTCTTAGCTCTCCTATAGATACATTTTGGAATGTCTGTGATGTGGTCACCTAAAACCGGATCATTACACAAGATCCCCCGATGTTTTTTGACAATTTGTTCTATCTTACCATTCACAGAGTTAAAGGTAGTAACAAAGGGTATCTTTATAAAACAGCCGGGGTCCCTTGTATTTTTAACTCTGAGAACGAGCATCGACTGCCTGTCCATGTTTCTAACTATTTCAAGATCTTTAAGCAGACCATTTTCAGAGTACCCTCTCTCTATAAACTTGTTTAAAAGCTGATTGGCCTGTTCCTCGAAATCCTTCTCACCACTGCAGTTCCTTTTGATCCTTATAAATTGGCCTCTAGGGATGTTGGCAATCCACGATTTTTGTGGTTACTATAGGCCATTAGTAGATTGTAGCATCTACTTCTTTGAAAAAAAACCTTAGTGGAGATTTTCCCATTATCCACCACAGTTAACCTCAGATCCAAAAAGTCAATTGTCTTTGTACCTGTAACATTTGTAAAGATAAGGTTTTTCTCGTTGTCATTCAAATATGAAAGGAACCGACTTATAGTGGAATCATCCCCCTCCCAGACACAGAGGATGTCGTCAATACAGCGACGCCTGACAATGATGGATTATTAGTCCATATTCTCTGCGATTCCTATTCTCCCATGTACACGTTTAGGAAACTGGGCGCAAAGCGCGTCCCCATAGCAGTTCCGCAAACCTGCAGGAAGAATTCAGAGAGGAACATGAAATAATTATGAGCTAATATAAACTCGATGGATTTCAAAATTAATTCTGTGTTTAGATGGTGCAGTGATGTATCAGCTTCCAGGAAGGATTTCACCGCCTGCAGTCCCTTATCATGTGGAATATGAGTGTAAAGAGCATGTACATCACAGGTTAACCACCTGTACGTGCTTTTCCACTCAACCTCCTGAAAGGTCTGCAGGACAGAGGAAGTATCCTTCATATGGAATGGCAACCTACCTACATATACCTGGAGGAAGAAGTCTACATACTGCGACAGGTTTGCAATCAGTGATTGTATTCCCGAGATGATTGGGCGTCCAAGCGGGTTTTTTTTCGACTTATGTGTCTTCGGCAGATGATAAAAAATCGGGACCTTTGGAAACTCGGAATACAAAAAGTCAAACTCCAACTTAGTAATCACACATTTAGCCAAAGCATCCTCTAATAGACTTTTCAAAAGAGTAACATATTTGTTAGTGGGATCTTTGAGCATTCTTCTATATATTGTATATCTATAGTGTAGTTAATCTGTAGGACAATATCTCATATAAATACCCTAAGATATCTATGGTATGTCTAAGATATAGAACAGACGACAGAGAAGCCCAATGCTACATCCAACATGACAGAAATACACAGTAAAATACTTATATATTCTCTTGAAATAGGGTCATTTAGTTTAACCCTTTGGCCAAAGCATTGTAAGCTTGCGAGCCACGTCAAGGCAGACACCTGTTCGCAAGTCCTAACACTACCAGATAAAATAATAATATACCTCTATTAGGATTAAAATTCTCATTTACCTCTATTAGGAGGGAGAAAGACCACAGTGGGTCTATATCCAGCAGAATGAGGAACTTGCCAACTAGGGAAGTGGGGAGGGGCGGGCTTAAAACCTGGGAAGGAGGAGCCACTAACCTCCACCAGCTGGAACAGCTGAGAATGGGTTAACAAAACACAGAGCCCCAGCAAGCTCTTTTTGGAAACCCCTGAGCCCCCACAAAATATATATATGTATATGTGTCAAAATGGAGTGCTGTTGAGCGTGGTATATGTATAGAACAGACGACAGAGAAGCCCAATGCTACATCCAACATGACAGAAATACACAGTAAAATACTTATATATTCTCTTGAAATAGGGTCATTTAGTTTAACCCTTTGGCCAAAGCGTTGTAAGCTTTTGTGGGGGCTCAGGGGTTTCCAAAAAGAGCTTGCTGGGGCTCTGTGTTTTGTTAACCCATTCTCAGCTGTTCCAGCTGGTGGAGGTTAGTGGCTCCTCCTTCCCAGGTTTTAAGCCCGTCCCTCCCCACTTCCCTAGTTGGCAAGTTCCTCATTCTGCTGGATATAGACCACTGTGGTCTTTCTCCCTCCTAATAGAGGTAAATGAGAATTTTAATCCTAATAGAGGTATATTAGTATTTTATCTGGTAGTGTTAGGACTTGCGAACAGGTGTCTGCCTTGACATGGCTCGCAAGTTTACAACGCTTTGGCCAAAGGGTTAAACTAAATGACCCTATTTGAAGAGAATATATAAGTATTTTACTGTGTATTTCTGTCATGTTGGATGTAGCATTGGGCTTCTCTGTCGTCTGTTCTATACATATGCCACGCTCAATAGCACTCCATTTTGACAAATATACATATATATATATTGTGGGTGCTCAGGGGTTTCCAAAAAGAGCTTGCTGGGGCTCTGTGTTTTGTATGTCTAAGATATCTCTGATGTAGTGAGGGTGTTAACAACCATGTAATCAGTGGGAAAGGTTGTATATACTTGAATTCACAGTTGCTGACAAAGCCTGTAATTTAGCTGTTACTTTAGCTTGTTCAGATCTCTATACTGAGACAAAATAAAGCTCCCAACATGCTGGTTACATATAGAGCATTGCTAGTGTATGCAGTGAGTTTGGAGTGGTTCCACTACAATGCACTGTTGTTGGTCATTTAGTCCTGTATATTCACCGGTATTACATCTCCAAACCTGCATGAAATTTGGCAGACTGGGAGACTCCACTGATACTTAGTTGTTTAAACTAAGTAGTTTACCTCTTATATGCTCTTATCATTCACCTTATACTTTTTGATGACATATTATATAAATTAGGTTGTATCATGTAGCAGCAACAGCTGCAAGAACCTCCGGGATGGAATCAATGGATTAACATCACAGGGACCTTCAGACCTCGAACGCTGCCAGCGTGAGTCCTGTTGGCGCGATCGCAGACCCGCTGTGGCCGTCGCATGATATCACGCGCATGCGCCGTGAACGGAAAGGCCTGGTACACACTGCGCATGTAGTGCTAAAATGGTGAAACCGTCCAAAGTCCTTGTGGAGCTTACAGATAGCCAGAAATTGGCAAAAAAGCCACGATAGAACTAGACCAAGTCCACCAATGTGATCAACTCAAGAAATAAAACCACCCTACGCGTTTCATGACACTCGGTCACTTCGTCATCTGTTGCTGCTACATGCTGTTATATTATCTATCTCCTGTGAGTAGGTTTTCAGTTTTAACCCACTGGACATGATCCATTCAACAGTGCATTTTTCCTGTATTTCTAAGGATTTGATTGTTATTACTAGTACCATACTCATTTTTTTCATTAAATGTCATCAGTTTTTTTGTAGCTATTCTGGTATATGTGTTATGTGTTGTTAATATCTGTCTGTCCCTATCATCTGTATTTCAGTGTTGCACTATGATTTCTTCTTTTTATCCCCACATGTTATGAGACACCAAGGAAATCATCCTTTGGATACCACTTGGACTGTGAGGGCTGGACTATCATTGAGTTATCATGCAGGTGATATTAGTTTTATCTAGGCATCGTAATTATCTGTTTGCTGTACTGGTTAGTGAAAATGTCACACATATCTTACTGAATAGCATATAAATACATCATTTAGTGAATCTACTCATTCACAAACTGATAATTATTTGTGAGCAGACATTCCCTGATATGAATGAAGTGGCTTTGGATGTGTCCTCAACTTTATTTTGTATATATATATATATATATATATATATATATATATATATATATATATCGTATTTGCTGAGGTTCAACAATTTTTTTCCCATTAAACGTGTATTTTTATGTACTGTATCAGGAAATAATATTCCCATGTTTAGCAAATAGACAATGCAATTTGTAACAGTATGAGTAAAGCAACAAAAAAATATTTATACTATTTTTAGAAATATTACATACGCTGTTAGCAATACCTATTGCTTTGGTACTATTAATGGCCAGAGAAAAAGAATAAAGACAAATACAGAAAAAGTAAATACTGTATTTCAATAATTTTATTTATTGATTATCTTTTTTAAAGTAATGATTTCACTTTTTGTCAGATGGATGTTATGATAGAATGTCTTCAGCAGGTTTTGTTACTGTTACTGGCTCAGTTACAGAGATCACTTGTGCAGCATTGAGTTGATGGTTCCGAGTTCTTCATTTTCAAGCAGATTGACTCAGTAGCGCATCCCCGTAGCAATATAACTAGAACAAAAATATGTCATTTATTGACAGGTATAGTATAACAAATTAACATTATAACAGAGATGGGAGTCATTTAATTTGGGGGTTCTCATTTGAATTTTTTTTTACATATTTACTAAAATTTATGCCGTGAGGAACCTTCCAGCGCTGGAAGACATGTAGTGGTCTATTTACTAAAGTGTCCCGGCTGCCAAAGGTCGGGCAAAACCAGTGCAAAAAAACACAGCCTTTCTTTTTTATTATCATTATTTTCATTAAACAAAAGGACTCCCCCAAAAAACTATGGGAGCTTTTCCTTGAATAAATCTGGAGCAATACGTTTACCGAGAGATCCCTATAGTTCCATTCAGCTACAGGTAAAAACTAACGTTGCACTTATGGGTGGATTGCGGTTTTAAAAGTAAATCCTGCACCATATCTGATACGTTCATTTAGAACTTCTGAATTCAGTATTTTGGAGATGAGGCTTCCAGAACTGGGCCCAGCAGGTGAGATTTCATTAATGCTTTGTAAAGTGTTACCTCTGCCTCTTTCTTTCTGCTGGTTATACATTAGGTTCTTTGACACATGGATTGGTTGTTGATAAACAATGACACTATTTTAGGATAACTTGTTATTTAAAGTAACTTACACTTGGGGTGATACCTCATCAGAAGAATGCAATGATCAACACCTGAACCGCAGGTTTCAGCGCTGTGGGTGCACATGCTGTCGTTTAGGCAGACGCTCTTACGACACTGCAATGCATCCGCTGCAAATAAAACACCACATGAATCGTGATAAAGCCCAAATATATATATATATATATATATATATATATATATATATATATGAGAGAGCACAGAGGTTAATGCCACCATAGACTGGCAGATATACAGTATCTAATGCTAAGAGAAAGGATAACTGCAGATGCAAACTGATGTATTCCGTATAATATATAATATAATATATAATATATAATATATAATATATAATATATAATATATATATGGTTAATGCCACCATAGACTGGCAGATATACAGTATCTAATGCTAAGAGAGAGGTTAACTGCAGATACAAACTGATGTTTATAATATAATAATATAATTATAATGTTGCACCTGGCACCTTTTTCCCAAGCACTCCCTAATATAACTGCCTATAACCTCTAACCCAACTGCTCCAATAACCACTGACTACGGCACATCTCCTTCCCTATCAGCTCCCTATAACTTCTCCACTTGGAGCCTTTGGCAGCATCCATAGTGCAGGATACGGCGCGAGCTACGTAGCTCGCACCAAAAGAAATGCTATTACGCCAATGCATATGTGCATAGTGCGCGCGTGTTAGTGTGTGCACATGCGCTACAGGGAGAGCGGCGCTGCGCAATACAAACAACTTTGTATTTCTAGCGGGTCGTCTGAGAGCACGGAACCTAGCGCGTTCCACCATGGACACGGCCTTGGTCTTACAAAGCGTATACCGCTTGGAGATACAGACCCAGCGCACATACTCAAGTTGATGGTTGTTGTCACTTTACCCACCATAATATTTTTATATTTCTAATGCATATTTTCTCCAGCTATTTATATAGTTTGCTTGTATAAAATGTACTGAAATTGTAACAAAGACATATTTCTGTAAGTCAGCAATAAACTAGATATATAGGACGCTGCTTCTCAAAAAAAACTAATCTGAGATACTTTATTTATAAAACATCATTTCCGTGATTTCAACAATACTTTTACTTACAGTATGTTAGGTCCGAATTTATATAAACAAGATATGGCACCAAGAAGCAAAATATACTTGGCCAACGTCACGTTTCAAAAACAAGAGACTGAGATTCAAAATTGATTTAGGAGGATTTAGGATTCGCTTGCAATGAAGCCCAATTTGTATTTGATTTATAAACAAAATATGGTCATTTTGCCACTATGATCCTGATTACATTCGGTATTGTGTGAAATCTTCCAGAAATTTTTATGAAAAAAATACTGTAGAGATGTTAAATATTTTTCTTTCTTAAGACTCCCTTATAATAAGACACTGCAACTTTCTCTGAGTTCTTCTTGTAGAACTCTAAGAAAAATTACTGTAAGTACTTATTATGTAGTATTTACTGCTTTGTTTTAGGCCAGCTACATGGGATTACACCTTTATAGTTTCATAGCTTGTCTAAATTGACATATGGTAATATACATTTTGTGCAAATCAATCTCTCTTAACCAAATCTTCTAACACTACAATTTACAGTAATGTAATGATTCAAATTAAATAAGGAATATGGAAACAATAATGGTCATCTGACGATAGTTTCAACTATTCTAAAATTGTAGTGATCAAAGATAACTTATCAGTCACTAATAAAAAAAATGAATTCACATTGGTTATCATTCTTACGGAAAATCTACAGTAACTATTGTAATATATTGTTCCAAATAATTGCATCCCTGTTATACAAAGCTTCTATACTCACCATGTATGAGGAATGCACCCAGCATGAGCAAGATAACAGCTGCTTTCATCTTGAGTCTCCGGGTCTGTGCTCTGTATCACTATTCTTCCAAGTTCTGCCTTATAAAGCCCAGTCCTCTTTACTGCTGTTTACGCTGCCTTCTTAGGGGTACCCCAGGGGCACCAAGAACTACAGACGGTTCGGTAAGTATGAAGGAATCTTTATTGCGAGTGCACAAGGAGATGACACATTAGCAAGTGGCTTCAGCGTGATCTGGGGGGGGGGGGGGGGGTAATACCAACCCCAGTATTTATAGCCTTGGATACAGAAGATAAGGTGGCACTGCCCCATTACAAGCTAAAAACCTCTACATATGCTTTATTTGAGCTTGGTTAGCATAAAATACCTCCCTCCCATATATTTATTTTTACCAAAGTTAAGTTTTAATCTCCTTAGGAAGCACATGATATTCTGAAATAGTCTCAGAGCAAACCTTGCCCACTCATACATTCTATCATACAGAAATGGTACAATAACAAAGTGCGTCAGGGTACTGATAAATTGTAGGAACAGTACATTACAGGAGCTGGACAAAAACAACCAATATAAAAACATTGACATACATATAAAATAATATATATATATATATATATATATATATATATATATACACATATATACATGTAGCGGTATCAGTACCGTGTTAGCCGAGCTTCAATAATCAAAAAATAAATAGATGATACCGTTCTGTGGCTAACGAAATGCTTTAATTTGTGCGAGCTTTCGAGATACACTGATCTCTTCTTCCGGCGATGTTACAATGAATGAAGCAGTATCCCTGAGAAGCGCAATCACGTCACGAAGACGCTGCACACGCGCACGAGGCCATACCCAGCGCGGGAAGAATACAGCGGCCATTCGGAGTGGAGAGCTGAATTTGAACAGCATACAGACGGTGTAACGGCGTCCTTATCCAGTCGGTGGTGATTTGATCAGCTATCTGGAAGTGATTTCGCCCAGCAGTACCGGATGGTGGTGATATAATTCACAAACTGCCTTTTAAACCTTTTAATCTTGTGAGTGCGATTCCCCCCCCCCCTTCCATCCCTTCCCCAATTTTATAATAAACCACGCAGTATTATGCTATGGGGCGTGCGCTCTCTCTCTTTTTCTGTTTGTAGATATCCGTGGAGGTGGTTTATCCCTTGTGAGAGCAGCAGAAGATCCCTTTGCACACATCCTACACCTCCTATTATGGACTGATTATTGAAGGACTGGTTGGATTTTATATTATAACTTTATATATTTATCATTTTTCATTTTTTCATATTTGGTCACTTTTTAGCACTTTTTGCACACTTTTTATTTTTACCAATATTTATGTAATATCCTATGGTGTTGTTTAAAGTAGATTTGGTTTATTATGTTTAGTATTTAACAGTTCTATTGCACACTTTTATTTTGATCTTTAAACACATTTAGGATTTATACACACTTTCAATATACAAGATATAGCACTACAGTTCATTTATACACATAGCAATATAGTAATATTTTGGCGCCACAATTTTTGTTTATATATATATATATATATATATGACTAAAAAGGAGGGAGAGTAGGGTCAAAAAGGTGCACTCAAATGCTGAATTATGAAAAATAGAAATGGACTTTATTAACAAAGAGTATAAAAAACACAAAAGACAGACCCACACAATTCACATGTCAGATCGCTATGCGACACAGCGTAAAAACATCAAAGAGGTACAATTGGTCTGATAAGAGCCAAAGCAGGGTAACAATATATCATTACAAATATAACATAACAGAACTAGGGGAAAAATATTTCTCCCAAGTAATGTTTACTGAGATCGGCCGATCCAGAACAAGAGTAGCAATGAATATAAATGGTAAGTAGATACAGACCACAAGAGAAAAATTGGATATATATTGTAGTAAATGTACATAAACCTCTTAATGATGATGAAAGATAATTAGACACATAGCTAGAAATACATACAGTTGTGACCCTTAAATGTGCTGTAAATCAGCTGAATAAAGTGATGCCCAGATTGAGCTGCACATGTAAAATAAGTAGCAGCAGTGGTAGATCTATAACGTGCACTGGTAGCGCTCATACAGTATAAAGTCCCCTGAGATACAGAGCTCAAAGATAATGAGCAGTGGTGGTGTGTGAATAACACAGGGACATAGAGCACTGCTGTGTGTGGTGTGCACAAGGCACTGGGGAAATCCAGTGATAAATACCAGCGTTACTCAATCAGGCAGCAGGAGAATCAGATGATAAAGACCAAAGTCTTGCAGTGGGACATCAACAGTAAAACGGATGAAAGTCTCACGCAGTATGGTAAGGCACACGGGTCACAGGATGGAGGGGTGCTGTCACAGCTCTGCTCCTACGGCCGTTTCGCCAAAAAGGCTTCTTCCGGGAGCATACAGTGTCAGCATAAACAAACACTCTTAAAGGGCTCCGTTTTCCCGCCAAAAGTTCACTCGTGACCAACAGCCAATAAGAAATTCTGAAAAATAGAACCGTGTCAGCTGTTGCTATGTGGAAGTGAGCAGAAATTTGGAGGCAGTAATCCTTAAAGAGACAGACATAAAAAGACACAGGAAGTGGCATAATGTGATTAAAAATCAGCATAATTGCTAAGCAGAGTGTTGTAAAGCAAAGAGGCATGAATAAAAATATAAGTAAAGCTAATTTAAAGAGTGATTAAATTGACAATATCTTGAAGAATGTCCAATGAAATGGCATTATACTAAGTTAGATACCAAGTATTGACAATACTACACAGAGACATAAAATATGGAGGATCAAAGGAGAGATGAACTATAAGCTGTGATTGAGACTTAATAAAAGATTTACAACACTCTGCTTAGCAATTATGCTGATTTTTAATCACATTATGCCACTTCCTGTGTCTTTTTATGTCTGTCTCTTTAAGGATTACTGCCTCCAAATTTCTGCTCACTTCCACATAGCAACAGCTGACACGGTTCTATTTTTCAGAATTTCTTATTGGCTGTTGGTCACGAGTGAACTTTTGGCGGGAAAACAGAGCCCTTTAAGAGTGTTTGTTTATGCTGACACTGTATGCTCCCGGAAGAAGCCTTTTTGGCGAAACGGCCGTAGGAGCAGAGCTGTGACAGCACCCCTCCATCCTGTGACCCGTGTGCCTTACCATACTGCGTGAGACTTTCCTCCGTTTTACTGCTGATGTCCCACTGCAAGACTTTGGTCTTTATCATCTGATTCTCCTGCTGCCTGACTGAGTAACGCTGGTATTTATCACTGGATTTCCCCAGTGCCTTGTGCACACCACACATAGCAGTGCTCTATGTCCCTGTGTTATTCACACACCACCACTGCTCATTATCTTTGAGCTCTGTATCTCAGGGGACTTTATACTGTATGAGCGCTACCAGTGCACTTTATAGATCTACCACTGCTGCTACTTATTTTACATGTGCAGCTCAATCTGGGCATCACTTTATTCAGCTGATTTACAGCACATTTAAGGGTCACAACTGTATGTATTTCTAGCTATGTGTCTAATTATCTTTCATCATCATTAAGAGGTTTATGTACATTTACTACAATATATATCCAATTTTTCTCTTGTGGTCTGTATCTACTTACCATTTATATTCATTGCTACTCTTGTTCTGGATCGGCTGATCTCAGTAAACATTACTTGGGGAGAAATATTTTTCCCCTAGTTCTGTTATGTTATATTTGTAATGATATATTGTTACCCTGCTTTGGCTCTTATCAGACCAATTGTACCTCTTTGATGTTTTTACGCTGTGTCGCATAGCGATCTGACATGTGAATTGTGTGGGTCTGTCTTTTGTGTTTTTTATACTCTTTGTTAATAAAGTCCATTTCTATTTTTCATAATTCAGCATTTGAGTGCACCTTTTTGACCCTACTCTCCCTCCTTTTTAGTCATATTATTCCCTTCGGTCGGTAGCACCACCAGAGGGTTACCTTTTACCTTGACTTCTGGTTAACTGATTATTTAATCACACAAGGGTGATTTGATTGCGGCATCTATTGTGTGTTCCATATACTAATTTAGACTGGCCTTTCAGTCATTTCCAGGTGCCTGCTCAATCATCCCAGTGTGATATTAAATTTTTATAATGGACTTTGCTGGCAAAGAGTCTAAGCGTCTTGCTAATGCTGCAAGGATTTTCTCTATTACTGACAATATTGTGGATTTGACACAGCATCCCAGTGTGACTTCAGACCAGGATCAAATCAGGGAACTTACGTTATTAATGAGGAAAAGATTAAGAGTCTGGTGGAATAAAATAGCCCTATGTAATTATCTAGATTATAAAATGATACCTAGAGGGCTCAGAATACAAACTTTTCCATCATTCGCCTTTAATGACCCTGGTCTGAAAGAACGCTGGGAATGTGCTCTTAACACTTGTTCTGTTGAACTTATCAATACATTAATTGTTAATGATGAGGCAAGTCTCACAGAAACCACATCTGCAATTGATTCTTTACGTAAGGATATGGAATATATGGATAAAAGTGTTTTTGATACAATTGAAATTGAACTCGATAAATATGAAGGTGAAATCGAATTGATGAAAAAGGGTAAATTTGATCGAGACCTATCTGATTATAAGTTAGGTAAAGTCTATAAATGGAGCCATTCCAAACCAGGCTACCGCAAGAAAAAGAGGAATCTCAAATCAGGAACCTCTGTATCAGCAGGATCTACTACCTCAGAAATGGACTCCTCTGATTGTGACACAGTGAATCCAGCATCTACGGCAACGGGATCAGTTCCTTTTTTATACCAAGGACCAATGGGCACAGGAGGAGGAGGACGAGGCGGGGGAGCAAGAAGCCTAAGGGACAGGGACCAGTTTGGTTACAAGTTCCAGAGGGGCAAGCATCAACGGAAGTAAAACCCCTTGCTGTCGTTAATCTATCTGAAACAACGCTCAGTCCAATTCAGATCCAAGTGTTAGAACGTGGCTTATCGTTTGCTCCCACACACTATTGTGACGCTTTTGAATGGATTAAGGATGTCCAGCTTTTTTGCAGGAAACTTCTGCTTCACAAGCATTTCCTTAAAGTACCTACTGAGGAGGAATTATTAGAATCTGGGAAAGTTATTTCATCCTTAGGTTCCCTGCCGTCCCTGCAAGATCCAGATGTGGTGATCCCTGATACCAATGAACTCGGTCCTGTGTCTAACTTCAAGGCAAAATCTGTCTTCTGCCCTCCTATCCAGGCAGTATCACAGGTGGAGGTATTTTCCAACATGGTAATCCGTGATATTAATGATTTATCTGATTTTGCAGGTTCAAGTAACATTTCTAGGCAAGAATGGTTAGCAATTAAAGAACTTCAATCTCTGCCAGACATAATAATTAAGCCTTCCGATAAGGGGGGCAATATTGTTTTATGGCCTAGAAGGTTATATGAAGCGGAGGCATTCAAACAGCTTCGTAACAAACAGTGTTATAGGGAATTGCAGGGTGACCCTACTACCAAGTTCAAGGAAGAGCTTGACGCTCTGGTTCATGAGGCATTGACTGAGGGTGTAATTACTAGACGTCATTATGACGGTCTAATTACTAAGTACCCAATTACACCGACACTATATCTTCTGCCCAAGATCCACAAAAATCTCTCCCACCCCCCAGGAAGACCAATCGTATCAGGTATAGGAGGGCTATGTGAGCCCATAAGCCGTTTCATTGATGCATTTTTACGCTCATCTGTAGAAACTTTACCTTCGTATCTCAGGGACAGCATGGATATACTCTCAAGGCTTGATAACGTGTTTGTTGACAACGAAACTATATTAGCCACCTGTGACGTTGAAACGTTATATACTTGTATCCGCCATGAAGATGGCATCTTTGCCACAAAATTCTTTATATCCATGCTGAACCTGAGTACAAATTTAACGAATACATTAATACATCTCCTGGATTTTGTACTAAGACATAATTATTTTTTATTTAAAAATACTTATTATTTACAGATCAGAGGAACGGCTATGGGTGCAACATGTGCGCCCTCCTATGCGAATCTTTTCCTGGGGTGGTGGGAACGTGAAGAGGTCTTTTCTGAAGCCAATAGTGAGTACACGTCCCATCTGCTGTTGTGGTTGAGATACATCGATGATATTTTCATTCTATGGCAGGGCACTGCATTAATGTTGCAACAGTTCATCGATGTTCTCAATCACAACAGCATTAACATCAGGCTCACCTACACCTCGAGTACTACTAATGTTAAATATCTTGACCTCAGTATTAGCATTGCCTCTGATGGTCGTGTAGTGACTGACATTTTCCGTAAAACGACATCTTGTAACACCCTACTGCACGCCAGCAGCTTTCATCCTGCTCATCAGATAAGGGGCATCCCCAATGGCGAATTTATCAGACTTCGCCGTAATTGCTCAACTATGGAGACATTTAATACCCAATCCATAGATATGAGCAAAAGATTTAAGGCCATAAAACGGGGTCTTAACAACAGTCAAAAACTAAACAGACAAACTCTATTGCAACCTAAACCTAAACCAACACTAACTAAAACAATAAGGTTCATTGGAACTTACAATAATAAATGGAACAGTCTCAAAAACATCCTTCAAAAACACTAGGACATACTTTTGGCAGATCAAGATCTCCGGGCTATTCTGGGTGACAGAGTTAGCCTCACTAGTAGGAGAGCACCTAACCTAAAGAACCTGCTGGTCAGGAGTCATTACACTACCCCTCCAAAAGTTACTTTCCTCAACCAAGTAAACTTAAAAGGTTTCTACAAATGTGGACATTGTTCCGCGTGTAGACACATGAAGCAGACTGATGTCTTTCATAACTCTAAAGGCACCAGAAACTTCAGAATCTTTTATTTTTTAAATTGTAAATCCAAGAATGTCATCTACCATCTGAACTGTCCCTGCGGTCTGATTTACATTGGCATGACCACCAGGGAATTTCGTGTAAGGGTTTTGGAGCACACACGTAACATTAAAAATGCAACTAAAGACCTGGCGTGCTTCAAAAAAATCACCAGTGTGGCACGCCATTTTCGTGATGTTCACAACTCTGACCCCTCATCCCTGGTGGCCTTTGCCATTGATAAAATCAACATAGACATCCGCGGCGGTAATGTGGAGCAGCTCCTACTGCAAAAAGAATGCAGATGGATAGTTCAATTAGGGACCATGATTCCAACTGGATTAAATGATTACCTCAGTTTTGCAATGTTCCTTTAGCTTTTCACTCATTTAGAGACTCTGTCTTGTTTTATGTAACTTACCCTGCTTTCCCTAGAAATCTTTTATTAAGTCTCAATCACAGCTTATAGTTCATCTCTCCTTTGATCCTCCATATTTTATGTCTCTGTGTAGTATTGTCAATACTTGGTATCTAACTTAGTATAATGCCATTTCATTGGACATTCTTCAAGATATTGTCAATTTAATCACTCTTTAAATTAGCTTTACTTATATTTTTATTCATGCCTCCTTGCTTTACAACACTCTGCTTAGCAATTATGCTGATTTTTAATCACATTATGCCACTTCCTGTGTCTTTTTATGTCTGTCTCTTTAAGGATTACTGCCTCCAAATTTCTGCTCACTTCCACATAGCAACAGCTGACACGGTTCTATTTTTCAGAATTTCTTATTGGCTGTTGGTCACGAGTGAACTTTTGGCGGGAAAACGGAGCCCTTTAAGAGTGTTTGTTTATGCTGACACTGTATGCTCCCGGAAGAAGCCTTTTTGGCGAAACGGCCGTAGGAGCAGAGCTGTGACAGCACCCCTCCATCCTGTGACCCGTGTGCCTTACCATACTGCGTGAGACTTTCATCCGTTTTACTGTTGATGTCCCACTGCAAGACTTTGGTCTTTATCATCTGATTCTCCTGCTGCCTGACTGAGTAACGCTGGTATTTATCACTGGATTTCCCCAGTGCCTTGTGCACACCACACACAGCAGTGCTCTATGTCCCTGTGTTATTCACACACCACCACTGCTCATTATCTTTGAGCTCTGTATCTCAGGGGACTTTATACTGTATGAGCGCTACCAGTGCACTTTATAGATCTACCACTGCTGCTACTTATTTTACATGTGCAGCTCAATCTGGGCATCACTTTATTCAGCTGATTTACAGCACATTTAAGGGTCACAACTGTATGTATTTCTAGCTATGTGTCTAATTATCTTTCATCATCATTAAGAGGTTTATGTACATTTACTACAATATATATCCAATTTTTCTCTTGTGGTCTGTATCTACTTACCATTTATATTCATTGCTACTCTTGTTCTGGATCGGCCGATCTCAGTAAACATTACTTGGGGAGAAATATTTTTCCCCTAGTTCTGTTATGTTATATTTGTAATGATATATTGTTACCCTGCTTTGGCTCTTATCAGACCAATTGTACCTCTTTGATGTTTTTACGCTGTGTCGCATAGCGATCTGACATGTGAATTGTGTGGGTCTGTCTTTTGTGTTTTTTATACTCTTTGTTAATAAAGTCCATTTCTATTTTTCATAATTCAGCATTTGAGTGCACCTTTTTGACCCTACTCTCCCTCCTTTTTAGTCATATTATTCCCTTCGGTCGGTAGCACCACCAGAGGGTTACCTTTTACCTTGACTTCTGGTTAACTGATTATTTAATCACACAAGGGTGATTTGATTGCGGCATCTATTGTGTGTTCCATATATATATATATATATATAAACATATAAATCAGTACCTATTTAAAAGAGTATTTCTTGTCCTTAAAATGACAGCCATGTCTTCTCACTAAGCTTATTATCATCATATAATATAAATAGACTACTACTCCAAATGAATGAAAGCTATCCTAAATTAGGAAATTAATGTATACTACATCACAAACCAAATATATGATATATATATGATATATATACATGTAGCCAGGTCCCCTCTGCGTGCTTTCTGCCCCGCGACCCCTCCCTCGTTTCCTCTGCTGCCGCGGGTCATTCAATGGATCGCCGGCACTTCTGGAGGGTGGGGGCCAGTACAGGGAGTGCTTTGGCGTTCCGGCGGCTCCCGAGCAGGGCGCCGCCATCTTGCTGTAGATCGCGCATGCGCAGTGAGTCCCGACGGCCCTGCAGAGTTGCGCATGCGCGAGAAAAGCATGAGGAAAGCCCGCAAAAACCCTAGCCTACCAGGGAAGGCTTTTGAAAAAGACTACAAGTCCCATGAGCCTCAGCCATGCCCCACGTGAAGCCAGGGAGCCAATAGGGCTGAAGGATTGCCCTGGAGCCAGAACTAGATACATTTTGCGCGCTGAGCAACGGCAGTTGAAGCTGGGAGCAAGAAGGGGAAGGAATGGTGTTGTGAGCAGGTGGCTCCTACACCAGGTAAGGTTCCCCATGTCACAGACAGGCCCAAATCCCCACCAGGTTAGTGGGTAATTAATTAGGGACGACCCCTAGGTTAGGGACTCTGCCCTTGGGTGCGTGTGAGGTACATTCTTGTCAGGTCACAGCGGTCAGTGCTGTGAGGGCGGACAAGAGGGCATCGTGTAAAGTTGCAGTGTGTTGCTGCAGGTGTTGGGGATATTAGGTAGAAGTTAGTCAGAGGGGATCCGGGTGGTACGGGAGAGTTAGTGTGCTTGCAGGGGGTCAGTGACCCACATGCATAGGACAGGCAACCCCGTAGGCCCCTATGAGTTTTCCCCTTAAGACACTTAAGGTTGCTGTGCTTTAGGGATGGCCTATAGTAGCAACGAGCATCACCTTAGTTCACTGAGTCAGTTAGGGACTCAGCAGACGCTGCGCATCTGTTCAGGAGGTGGAGCGTAGGCCTCCGCTGCCGCTGCAGAGGCTTTCCGCGTGGGATCATCCTGGATGGTGGTTCCGGTGTTCTCTGTCATCGGATCCTTTGTGAAGCCAGTTGCAGGCCCGAGCCCTGGAGTGCTCGGCAAGTAATCCTTATCAACAAGTGCACCAACGATCCTATTAGCTTCGCTAGTGACTGCGCAATCACACATATCCTCTCTCTGTAAGAGTGCTGGACATTGTGTGGGGATTATTGGACACAGGGTGGGATCACCTGGTGTAGGGGGGGAGCGTCCTGCGAGACACCATAGTCAGTGTCTCCTCTAGAGAGGGACAACTGTTGTTCTGGTGATGTTATATGGTTCCTATGCTCACAAGTAAAGGTATTGGTTATTACACATACGGTGTTCTGAGTATTTATATGTGTCCTGCGAGGAACAATTTCCGCTCTGCTGGGAACCATCGCAGGTGGAGGCGCTGCACCGAGTACAGAGTTACTCATAATATACTTGCCCCAGGTTCCCTGTGTCGGAAGCTCAGCCCTCCTGTGAGCCTAACAGGTAAAGCACCACACCTAGGTTCTCCGCACTCACACTATATCTGCTATTGGGTGGGGGAATACGGGTTACATTTGAAGGCGCTGCTGAAATCAGACCTGGGGTGCCCTGTTCCATTTTTTTGTCAAATTGTCCCTAAATGTTTGTAAAGTCCGGCCACGAGGTCCTCGCCTTGGCCTTGAGGCTAGAGCTTAGCCCCTGCCGTGTGGTGGCAGTAGAAGGCCTTCCCGCAAAGATATCAGATGAGGAAGTCTGTGACCATATGCGTAGAATCCCCGGGTGGTCGTACGCCTGTATTATAGATGAAGATCAAGACCTCGCGTCCAGATCACTGCTTTTTGTGGTGACACCCACGTGGGATATATGCCTGTCAGAGGTACCGTCCACATTGTTTATGCCTGGGTGCCCCCCTGAGGGTTACCCGTTAGTCTACTCTGACCCAGCGCCATGGCAACTTTCCCCAAGTCGGAAGCGTGCACGTGGTGCTGCGCTCAAGGCGCAGAATGACTTTGCAGAAAACCGTCCGGGATTGGCGGGAAAACCTAAGCCCCACCCCCGTCGAATGAGTGACGCAGTGCAGAGCCCGAAACCCCTCCCTGATAGAAAGCTCCCCTCCTCTTGAGTCCACCAGGGGAAGAGAGCGCCTTGAGCAGCCATCAGCCACTTCTGTTCACCATAGAAGAAGTAACGGATGCAGTATATCCCACCCTCAGTTATATGGTGAGTGGCGAATAAGTGCCGGGAACATATTCGTTCTTTTGTGTCCCTGCTTACAAAAGGACTTGGATATACCGGCTGGTGCGGAATTTCATCCCTCTAAGTTACCAACCGGGACTTTAATGGTAAAAGTGGAAGGGAAGGCGTTTCTCAGATGTCCCTATTTCAAATGTGATTTATCAGGTTGTGAGTTGACCTGGGGACCCCGGTGTGACTACTGCGGGGTACAGTTCCTGCTTCCCAAGCTGCAGCAGCCTACAGAACTGTCAGAAGAGGAGGGGGGCACTGTTGCAGAAACGGATTATCCTTCCTCCGAGAATGAGATAGATTGTCAGGGGGTACACCCTAATGTGTATGTGCCCTGGCGCGCGCCAGGAGTAGATGTCTTTGCACTAATGTGCCCCTGCCTGCAAGAAGCCTATGTCCAGGGAGCCGACCTGTCTCAGTTACCGCTAGACTTCAAGACTACCGAGGTGGGCGGAGAACCGGGTACACAGTGTTTTAGCCCCACCTGTGACTGTTCTAGAGGCGCACTGGCGTGGGAGCCCGAATGTGACTGCTGCGGTGAATGGTTCTTGAAGCCTATTATACCCCAGCCTACGGAACCAGCCGAGGAAGAAGAGGAGGAGCCTGAACTCTCTACTAAAGTGAGTTATGCTGATAATCAGTCTGTTCTAATTCCAGAAGTCTCAGGGGACCCGTGTGTCCAAACCCATGTTGCAGACACGGTTCCAGATCCTCTCAAAGGGGACGTCCTAGTGGTAGAGCAGGAACCTCTGATGCGGAACCCGTGGAGAAAGAGGCGCCTGATGTCTCTATCCCGGTGGTCAATGCCGCTGCTGGTCCACCTACCTCAGCTGTGGAGGTTGTGGAGGGCCCGTGTGCCCAAATGGACATTTTAGATTCAGGTCCTGAGCCGGAGCCGCCAAAGGCCGAGCTACAGATGTTGGAACCTCAGATGTTGGTTCCAGACCCGGTTCCTGAGCAGGAACCACAGAGCCCAGACCAGCAGATTCCGGAATCACAGGGTAAGGTGTCTATACCCCCATCTTCTTTTGGTGATTCCAGCGATCAACCACTCGTGGTGATGCGCCTGCCGGTGGACCACTCTAGTGACGTCACCGAGCCAACTATCTCGGCGGATACAGAGCCTGCTGTGGGTCCGTTTGCCCTAGACGAGATGTATCCAGATGCTGCCGCTTGCTCGGATGTGGCCCATGTGCCCTAATGTGGCCAGTCCGGTCCGCTACGATGGTACCATCAGTCCCCAGCTTGGGATCAGTGCCTGCTGATGACGACAAGGGTGAGTTGACTGCCCCGAGGGTGCAGGGTGTGAGCCTCCAGGTGACCGCGGAGCACAATAGCTTCTAAAGTCTGACCACCAGGGTGAATGGCTCCACTCGGCATCGCATCCTGGCGGAGGTGTCCCCCTTAGCAGATAGCTGTCCAGTGGTGCTAATGGACCAGTACCTACCATCTATCGTCCCGGCGAAGAGAACAGTCAGTCCCATTGTGATGTCCCGTGAAGCACAGATGGTACCTGACAGTGTTCCAGAGAAAGAGGAACCCTTGGCAAGCCAGCAGAGTGGTGAGGAACCTCCCTACTCCCCACAGGCTCCTGATCTGAGTGTGAGCCCATGCGCTCCAACCCCAGGGGTCCCAGGACTGGGATCCAACGCTCCCGAGGTTTCAGCAAGTAAGTGGACTGCCCCAGAAGTGCCGGGGACAGGTCCCAAGACAGCCGAGGTGGGAACTGACAGCGTCCCCGAGGGCCTGTTGGCCACTGTGAATCACCACAGTGGTAAGGTATCTACCCTTTACCCCCTGCAGGGTGAAACCGAGACATTGCCCATTGCTCGCTTCCCAGTGGAAGCCTCGCAAGTATGTAGGGACAAGGACTGTGTGGCGAGGGATTTAGTGAACATTGCCTTCGTTAAGCCCAAAAAGGAGCGCCCCATTCACCATGTGGTGGACCGTGGAAAAGGGCAAGACCTCCTAGCCTATCGCATCCATGCTGCGGATGGCCGGGTAAAGGTCTGGCACAGAGACATGGTACTATTCCATCCACCAGGGGGAGAAAGTAGTAAGAACCCTGTGACTGTTATCCCCGAGAGTGCTCGAAAAGAGATTCTCCCGGGGGAAGCTCACAAACGCAAAAGTGAGGTACCCCCACATGATCAGTTAGGGGCACCCCACAAATGGTCTCAGTTGGCCTCGGTTATCATGTGTGACCTGCCTTGTACCCTGTTGTGTAAAGTCAGAAGTGATAAGTTGTACATATCATGCTCTGCATTTGTATTGTATAACCTTATGCCGAGTGACGTTGTTCCCCAAGCGGGGACGTTGAATTTTTCACCAGGGGGAGGATGTAGCCATTTCCCCTCTGCATGCCTGCTGCCCCACGACCCCTCCCTCGTTTCCTCCAGTGCCGCGGGTCACTTGATGGACCCGCCGGCACTTCTGGTGGGTGGGGGCTAGTACAGGGAGTGCTTGGCGTTCCGGCAGTCCCCGGCGGCTCCCGAGCAGGGCGCCGCCATCCTGCTGTAGATCTCACATGCGCAGTGAGTCCCGATGGCCCTGCAGAGTTGCGCATGCGCGAGGAAAGCATGAGGAGAGCTCGCGAAAACCTAACCTACCAGGGAAAACTCTTGGAAGGGACTACAAATCCCATGAGCCTCAGCCGCGCCCGACATGATGCCAGGGAGCCAATAGGGCTGAAGGATTGCCCTGGAGCCAGAACTAGATACATTTTGCGCACTGAGCAACGGCAGTTGAAGCTGGGAGCAAGAAGGGGAAGGAATGGTGTTGTGAGCAGGTGGCTCCTACACCAGGTAAGGTTCCCCAGGTCCCAGACAGGCCCAAATCCCCACCAGGTTAGTGGGTAATTAATAAGGGACGGCCCCTAGGTTAGGTACTCTGCCCTTAGGTGTGTGTGAGGTGCATTCTTGTCAGGTCACAGCGGTCAGTGCTGTGAGGGCGGACAAGAGGGCATCGTGTAAGGTTGCAGTGTGTTACTGCAGGTGTTGGGGATATTAGGTAGGAGTTAGTCAGAGGGGATCCGGGTGATACAGGAGAGTTAGTGTGGGTGCAGGAGGTCAGTGACCCACCTGCATAGGACAGGCAACCCCGTAGGCCCCTATGAGTTTTCCCCTGAAGACACTTAAGGTTGCTGTGCTGTAGGGATGGCCTATAGTAGCAGCGAGCATCACCTTAGTTCACCGAGTCAGTTAGGGACTCAGCAGACGCTGCACATCTGTTCAGGAGGTGGAGCGTAGGCCTCCGCTGCCGCTGCAGAGGCTTTCCGCGTGGGATCGTCCTGGATGGTGGTTCCGGTGTTCTCTGTCATCGGATCCTTTGTGAAGCCAGTTGCAGGCCCGAGCACTGGAGTGCTCGGCAGGTAATCCTTATCAACAAGTGCACCAACGATCCTATTAGTTTCACTAGTGACTGCGCAGTCACACATATCCTCTCTCTGTAAGAGTGCTGGACATTGTGTGGGGATTATTGGACACAGGGTTGGATCACCCGGTGTAGGGGGGGAGCGTCCTGCGAGACGCCGTAGTCAGTGTCTCCTCTAGAGAGGGACACCTGTTGCTCTAGTGATGTTATATGATTCCTATGCTCACAAGTAAAGGTATTGGTTATTACACATACAGTGTGCTGAGTATTTGTATGTGTCCTGCGAGGAACAATTCCCGCTCTGCTGGGAACCATCTCAGGTGGAGGCGCTGCACCGAGTACAGGGTTACTCATAATATACTTGCCCCAGGTTCCCCGTGGCGGAAGCTCAGCCCTCCTGTGAGCCTAACAGGTAAAGCACCACACCTGGTAACTGTAGGTTCTCTGCACTCACACTATATCTGCGATTGGGTGGGGGAATACGGGTTACATACACAAACATCTTAAATACCAAATTAATAATTAAATGTGAAAATTAGATCCATTTTTATATTAGTGTTATTTGTTCCCAATCTTTCATATATAAAATCATTACTGTGTTTTAACCTGGGCTTTTGTTTCTTTCCATGCGCTCCTATTTTTGTGTTTTTTTGTCCCACTGATCACGGGACATTGGGAGCAGCAGGGAAGATCTAATCTAATAAGAAATCCAAGGGAGAGAAGAGGGACAGCGCGCACTGTGTACTTTTTTCTACTGATAAATTGTATCACTACAATTCTAGGCGTAAAGCCACAGGCACAGCCTTGGAACTTCAATTATTCTCCAAACCACAAGGGAGCGGTGGGGAAAGCCATGGAAAAGAAAAAATCACATAGTGCAATAATGCAAACACAATAAATAATAAGTGAAACAAAGGCTATACATTTCCTACCCACAATGGAGCAGAAATAATAAAGCAGAAATCCAAACAGTGGCAATGTGGCCACTCATCCACTTATCCATATTATCCATGTTTTTTAGCGTTCATGATTTTATTTGATGTATTTCTCTTCCCTTACACTGTTCTCAAGTACATTGTGTACTCCATATATTGGTGCTACATTTGCTCTCCAGTTCATCACCAGTGTCACTCGCTTAATGTACTTGTGTAATACACTATCTCTAATGAATCTATTCCAACACTAATCACTGACTTGTCAGTATTGCGCTGTGAGCCTTGTTTCTTAGCTTCTGCTGTATGCCGATTGGCTTATTATTCAACCAATCGCCCAACAGCATGGGGCTGAATACTACAGCCGTGACGTCATCATTGCCCCGCCCCCAAACAATCTTATTGGAGGGCGCTCTGTCGAGCCACCTCTCAGTGCAGTTAAATGTAGGGCTAAGGCCCCGCTCCCTCAGTCAGAGCGCCCGCACTGCAGACAGGCGGGGCGCTGACAGACACAGACCGCGATATGCGGTCTGTAGGGAGCGGGAGCCGGAGTGGGAGGGCTCGGTCTGCAGGACAGGAGGGAGCTGCTCTGAGACACACACACACCACCCCCTACCTTGTAGGAAGCTGTCTGACAGTTCCCGCTCCCGCCGCTGATTTGCTCATCAGCGCACCACGTGACCGCTCGGGATCACAATTTTCTTCCCCCTGGCGGCTGACGCGTCACAGTGCGTAGTGAGCCAGCAGCGAGGGGGGACTGGGACCAGCTAGGAAGGATTTCCCTGCTGGTGGGGAACGCTCTCGTGGCCGCCCGTGCCGCCAGGTGCAGCGGGTCCCAGCCCGCGACTGACTACTAATTACATCCATTGAAGAAGCGCCTCCGCGAAACGGCCGTCGGGATCGCTGCATTAGTCTACCATGGGCATCTAAGTGCTATTGGAAGCATTTGCTTAATAGCTTATTGAGTCTGCAAGCACAATGCATGGCTTGTGAGATTACTGTGATAAAGCTGATATGAGCACTTCTCACAGTACAACAGTACTGCAAGTTTCCTAATATCTTCCACTCACCTCATAGTTGTTATTGTGTACTAATGAGGTTTAGCACAGCTTACTTTGAGTGTTATCCTTTCAACACTCATGCAGCCACAGTAGTTGCACCCTGTTATATATGCTTAAGGGTACAAAGTCTATCCCTAAAAGGATCTTAGGGACACATTGGGCCTAATGGGGAAGTACAGATGTACTAAGTGCAAGATTTGTCCTAAAATGCTTCAAAACAAAAGCATAAAATCGCATGTTACAGGGATTGAATATCCAATCACCAATTATTTTGATTGTCTGTCTACATACGTGGTCTACATCCTACAATGTGGCTGTGCCCTACCGTATACTGTATAGGCAGAACGAAACATAATCTAAAACTGAGGATAATGGAGCATCTGAGGAATATCCTTAATATCCCTAAATTGGAAAAACTATCAAAACCCCATACTCACCTTCTGACTCATTTTAGAGATGACCATGGATGTAGTACAGAGGGAGTACAGTATATGGGCATAGAGAAGATTATGGATAAAGTTCGAGCGGGTAATCGTGATCTCCATATTGCAAAAAGGAACAATTTTGTATCTTCACTTTACAGAGTAGATTTCCAGGAGGTCTAAATGACTTTATAGAGATTACATCATTTCTTGCCCATTTCTCACCCCCCCCCCCCACCTCTTTCCTCCCTCACTTCCTTCTTTTTCCCTATCTTCTTTTTTCCTGTTTCGGCCCCCTCCTCCTATATTTCTTGTCATCCCCCTCCCCTTCCCTTTTTTTCACTCCCACCCTTCTCTTTCCCCCCTTTTTTCCCCCTTGTCTCTTTTTCCCTTTCTTTTTTTTTCTTTCCTTTTTCTTCACTTAGTTATTTGTATATATTTGTCGTCTGGGTTAACGTTATGTCATGTATTCTATTGTATTTATATATATATATATATATATATTTTTTTTTTCAAATTGAATATTGTCACGCTTGTGCTCTCCTCACAAGCGCAGGGAAAAAGGGGTAGGACCCGATAGCGAGGTGGGGAGGCCGCAGGGGATACGAAGGGAGTAAGTTGCCGCGCAGCTGGGGATCGACGCACGTAGTCACGTGACCGCGCCGCGCGCATGAGAATGCGCGACATGTCCGGAAGTGCGGTGCCTACTCAGAGACACGAGTGATCCAGCTGCATGTGCGCGCAGGCTGTGACAGCAGAGCGGGAGTGCGCGCGTTCTCAGGCACCAACGCGGGGTTTGCTGGGAAGCCAACGCTTCAGCACGGGAGTCTGGAAACGGAAACCAGAAACATGATACAGGAACATGGACATGGAGTCCAGAGCACAAGGTAACATCCAGAGAAGAGAAGCTTGTGGGGAGCGCAGGTATCACCATATATATGCAAAGGAAAAAATGTATATAGTGTATTATATCTAAACAAATACAGCAACTTCAACAGGAATCATGAATGGGAACTCACATTCTGCCAGTTGTAATACAGCATTTGGAATAGCAATAGATGCAGTGGATGGATTCAGCACTGTGGGGGGGGGGGTGGGGTCTGGCTGGTATACACTCCCTGATGTCAGCAGGACAAACCCTCAATAGAATGGAAAAGACAACTCTAGTGCAACATTGTATGTTCACTATTGATATATTTAAAATAGGCAATTTCTATTGCACTTACATGAGCAATATGTGCTTAGACACATAAAAATCGATGCGCAGCATTGGTGTGTATCATCCACCCCACTCCCGAAGTTGCGTCGCGTCACTTCCGGTCTGGCCCGTCGCGTCACTTCCGGTTTCGTCGGCGATCACAGAATGGATCAAAACGGGGTCTGGGGTATGCTGGGCACACGTCTGGACTGCTGCAAGGTTCACTCAACGTGTTTCGCTGGCGTGGCAGCTTCGTCAGGAGTCCGATCTGTAGCTTAAGCCTCATTGTCCATATAAATACCCTTTACTGGTTTCTGATTGGATGGCTGAACAATTTTATACTTCTCATTGGCTAAAATGGTACTTGCTGATTGGCCAATGGGCGGGACTACCCGTGCATACTAATATCAATGTGTAATACATATAAATGACACCATTTTATTAAATACAGACAGAATAAAATCTTTATACACAATATAAATAAATAAATAATATTACTGCTACTCTAACTATTATACTAACTAATACATAGAAAAACTAACTGGTTCACAGAGACAGGTATTTAAAGGCTAAATTCTGCACCAATGTGTTTAAATTGGTGTGTTATACCCCTCAGTAATATTTTATGCATCAAATTGAGGACAAAGGTATGGGAGAGAAAAGCAGAAAAATCACAAGTTAGTGTGACCCATATAAATGCATACATATATAAATAACATGATAACTATTGGGTATCTAAAAAATATTATTTAAAAAATATTATTAAAAATATTAAAACATTATTAATAAAAAGCAACAAAATGATAAAGTTAAAGGAATTGAAAAGAATTGACACATATAATTTGATTATATAAAAACACTGATTTCTATATCTGAATTAAGTCCATCTGGAATTAATGTTTTTAACCGGTGAATCCAGAATGTCTCTCTTTTAATTAATTATTTAGTTCTGTCACCGCCTCTCCAATTCAATGGGACATGTTCGATTCCTTTAATAGTTAGATCTTTTGGGTTAGATGCATGAAAACGGGTAAAATGTTTTGGGACACTGTGTGTGTCCAACATACGCCGTATATTACCCACATGTTCCAATGCTCTCACTTTCAGGGCACGCGTGGTCTGACCCACATATTGAAAACCACAACTGCATTCCAGCAAATAAATGACAAGTAGTAGTAAGTTCCTTTTTGTTCTTCAAGACACTCGGTGCTAATTTTTGTTTAAGATTGCTTGCTTTAGTGAATATAACATTTGGCGTAGCTGGTAGTACCCTCCCCAACACAGGATCATTTAGTAAAATGTGCCAATGTTTTTTTATAGCGTTCTTGATTTTACTTGCATCCTTATTGTATTGTGTCATAAAACTGGTGGTAAAATCTAACTCTGTTATATTTGTTTTAATCACATTTGGTTTAATTAAAAGTTTCCTATCAAGCAAATCTACTTTAGATTTAGCTTCTTTTATTTTTGTGGGGCTACTTCTCAAGAAATTTATTGGTTAATGCAAGTGATTGTTCCTCATAAACCTCCTTTTTACTGCAATTCCTTTTTATCCGCATGAATTGACTCTGAGGTACATTAGAAATCCACCTTCTATGATGGCAACTATTTCTTAATATATAATTGTTGCCATCTACAGATTTAAAAAAAGTTTTTGTTAAAATAGTGTTGTTTTCAATGTAAATTTCAAGGTCTAAAAATTCTACTTTTGTTTTACTAAAATTAGATACAAATTTTAAATTAAAATTATTAGTGTTAATATAGTCCAAAAATTGTTTTAATAAAATTTCGTCGCCATTCCAAATAAAAAGCACATCATCAATATATCTTTTCCAGAGGACCAGATTTGCGCCAAATCCATGCGAGGACCAAATGTGGTCTAATTCCCACATGTTCATAAATAAATTCGCATAGCTTGGCGCAAATCTGGGCCCCATCGCGGTGCCGCAGAGTTGTAAAAAGAATTCCTTGTTAAACCAAAAATAATTGTTAGTAAGTATAAAATGTATTCCCTTTAAAATGAAATCTCTTTGTTCCACATACATAGTCACATCCTCAGTTAAAAACCTCTCTATCGCATTTAACCCTTTTTTGTGGTCTATAGACGTGTATAATGAGGAGACATCACAGGTTACGAGCATAAAACCATCTTCCCATTTAATTTCTTCTAAAATAGATAAAACCTGCGCTGTGTCTTTAAGGTGCGATCTGCCGGTGACCACATATTTTTGTAAAAACTTGTCTATATACTCCGACAGTTTGGAACACATTGATTCAATGCCTGATATTATTGGCCTTCCAGGGGGATTGCATAGGTCCTTATGAATTTTTGGTAAAAAATAGAATACCGGCACTTTTGGTGAATCCATCCAAAGATATTTGAACTCCTCCTCTTTGAGTATACACTTACTTTTACCATCTGTTAAATTTTTTTGCAATTCTACAAGGAAGGTGGTTGTGGGATCCTTTTTTAATTTCTTATACGTATTAGTATCACCGAGTATTCTATTTGCTTCATTAATATAGTACTCTCTGCTCATTACGACTCCTCCTCCTCCCTTGTCTGCCTGTTTTATAACCAGTTCTACATCTTTCATTAGTATTTTCAGGGCTTCTCTCTCTTTAAAACTTAAATTATTTTTAAAAGGTTTATCATTCTTAACAATGGCTTCAAATTCTCTATTTAACAATTGATTAAAAACTTCTAAATGATGACCTTTAATGAAACTTCGATAAAATTTAGATTTAGGTCTTAAATTAGTGTGTAAAAATGTATCTTTAACTGGTGGATTAATAATAGAGTTGTTCTTTAAAATTGCATTATCTGAATTTTTACCTAAGAAGAATTTTTTAACAGTCAATTTTCTTAAAAATTTGTTGGCATCAATAAATAGGTCAAAACCACTTGGCCCTGCAGTGGTAGCAAAGGATAAGCCCTTGCTAATGACTCTTAATTGAACATCATTTAATTCTTTGTTACTAATATTAAAAACTCTCAATGGTTTGTTCTTGATATCTTTGCTTTTTTCCCCTCCTCTGCTTCCTCTGAATCTCTTTTCCTTCTTGGATTCTGATATGTCTCTGTCAATGGTGCATATTTGTTTTTGGTCTCCCATACAGTTGGAGACTTCCCATCTAAAAAAGTGGTTTTTTTCTTTGTCCCTCCAACTGTTCCCTCTTGTGCAGGCGAGCCATTTGAGCAATAGATTTCCCAATCTTTCATTTGTTTTTCATAATCTAAATCTTTTTTTTGTTTTTGTTGTAGAGGTTGAGGCCTCTTGCTCATCAACTATAGATGATCTTTCTATTCTATCTTTTTGGCCTGATTTCCTTTCCACTTTTTTAGTTGGGTTTAGGTCTTCCTTTTTAGGGATCTCCTCTATCCTGATTGGTTGGTAATTAATGGGTCTATTATAATTTTGTTTGTATGCACCCCCTTTCCATTCTTTATGTTTATAATTATCGGATCTTTTTGGTTTACTGGGATCTCCCCTATATTCTCTATTGGGTTCCCTAGATCTCGAGTGGTGGAAATTCTTTCTTCCCCAGTTTTTATAATTACCTTTAGTATAGTCTTCTATGTCTCTGTTAAATTTTTTCTTTTTATTTAAAACTATGGCATCGGTCAGTCCGTCTACCTTTCTCTGTAACTCCATGTCATTTCTCTTGTAATGACCGGTGTTTTCAAATGGTTCCATTTTAACTTTAATTCTGTTGATTTCCTCATCCAATAATATTAGATTCTTAGCATGTTGTTTTAAAATCAATTTTATCAGATCGTTAGAACATTTGTCTAATATAGCATGCCATGTTGCTAAAAATTCTTTGTCGTCAATATCACATGTGGGGGTTTTTGTTAGTCTTAGACCTCTAGGTATAAAATTGTCTTTTAGATATTTCTCTAAAAATTCTTGGTCTAACCAGCGAAACGCGTTGAGTGAACCTTGCAGCAGTCCAGACGTGTGCCCAGCATACCCCAGAACTCGTTTTGATCCATTCTGGGATCGCCGACGAAACCGGAAGTGACGCGCCGGGCCAGACCGGAAGTGACGCGACGCAACTTCGGGAGTGGGGTGGATGATACACACCAATGCTGCGCATCGATTTTTATGTGTCTAAGCACATATTGCTCATGTAAGTGCAATAGAAATTGCCTATTTTAAATATATCAATAGTGAACATACAATGTTGCACTAGAGTTGTCTTTTCCATTCTATTGAGGGTTTATCCTGCTGACATCAGGGAGTGTATACCAGCCAGACCCCCCCACACACTGCTGAATCCATCCACTGCATCTATTGCTATTCCAAATGCTGTATTACAACTGGCAGAACGTGAGTTCCCATTCATGATTCCAGTTGAAGTTGCTGTATTTGTTTAGATATACTACACTATATACATTTTTTCCTTTGCATATATATGGTGATACCTGCGCTCCCCACAAGCTTCTCTTCAACATTCAAGATAGGAGAAACTGGAACTTTTCCAAAGAGGGTTGAGCAGCAAAGTTTGCCATTCTTATCACATTTGAGCACTTTTAGATATATCACATATCTTTATTAATTTTATTAATTCATTGATTTATTTATTTATTTTTACCTTCACTAGTAGCGCCTCACATTTTTTGTTTTGCAACATCCAACATTAAAGGCATAGTAACAAAAACAGCAAGGTGCAGTGAAACTAAACATAACATAAGGGTTCTTAGTCTAATCCATTGGCCAAGGAATTATAAGCCTGCTACCACGTCAAGGTTAACCCTACTAAGCAGGTACCTACACTACCCGACGGTAAACTAACCTCAGTAGTATAAGAGTGACTTTCCCAGTCTTCCGGAATCCACAGGAGATAAGTAAAGGTCCCAAGGAGGTCCAGGCAGGAGCAGTATGCGATGAGTACCAGCAGGCACCAGGGCAGGCAGCAAAAGACTAATAGCAGAGAGAAAGTCAAAGAGAGGCTTACTTCCTGTCAGGAGGAAGAGGGCAGGGTTTGCCAGAAAGCAAGATGGCGTTGCTTGCTTCAGAATCCTTAAAGACACAGGATCTTGACTCGCAGCTAGAGGGCGGCGATCAGAAGTAAACAGGTAAGGAAGGGACACGCCGCAGGGGGCGTGTTCCACGCATCGTTACAAATATAACTCTAACATCAGATACCTTTAATCCACATACAGTACAACAAGAACTATCGATTTTTATTTTTTATTCTTGGTGCATATGAACAAATGCAATGTTAAATGGATTCCTATTATTTATTATTTTTTGATTCCAACATGTATTTAATTTTGGGTTTTTTATTCTATAACATGTATACAAGGGGTTAAATTATTACTATCAATTAGTGATGTTTATCCACCCCTTTGTTGTGGAGTGGATATTTAAAGAATGAGTTATTTCATTATTGAGTCTACTTGATATTGCCCCTATGCTGCATTGTATGTGCTTTGCTGGTTTGGCTATCCTGCTAGAGACTGCCTAGCGCGGGTTGCAGGTTTATAAGAACTTCTACTTCTTGCCACTACATATTGGTTATGCTACCTTGCGCGAACCCGGAAGTGGCTGAGTGAGGCTGTGAGACGTGAAGTTTCAGCTGTTCCCATTGGGCATGAGCACGAGTCTGTACCAGCAGATGCCGCAGAGCTAGACACTCACGGAGCAGGGACACAAGAAGATTGACTCACTGGATTTTATTGGATTACAGATCTTTGAACATGTAAGTTGTGATATTTACATGTATCTGCTATGGTTAATACAATTATTTCACCCTTGGTGCCCCTTGTGCTTTCTTCTTTTTATGATTGATCCATCTACGGATTTACCCTTTGGTGGACACCTGTGGAGGAGGGGAATACCTCCATGCACAAGAGCTGTAAGAGGGGAGAGCTGGCCATTTTCATGGTCCACAAAGAAGCAAGAGCGTGGATACAAATCTCCACACCTGTTATATATGCTGTGATGTGCTGAAGCAGGTGTTTGAGGGGAGGTACATAGGACCCAGCACCTTCCAGGGTGTGTTCCCTTCCCTCTCACCTGAACCTTAATTTATCAGGTACCATGTAAAAGGCAGCACAGACAGTTTCCTGTGCTGCTGCTGTGCTGATCTGAAGGCATATACACAGACAGCCCTGTGAGAGACTGCAAGTGGAAAGCTGCAGGTAAAGAGTGTAAAGTGGGGAAAGAGGTTAGTTCTCCCACTGTTAGTTTGGGACTAAGCTGTATTAGTCAGAACTCCTGAAAGGAGTTAGGTCTTTTGTTTCTGTTTTGTGTTATGAGTTAATCCTGTAGCTGATTTGTACCATGTAAATAAACCCTCCTGTGCACAAAAGCTAAGTTTTCCTGCCTTTAATCTGGATATAAGAACCTACGCTGGGACAGAGACGTCACAATGCATATACAGGGCATAACAGCTGACAGGATACTTACCTTCTACTGTTTATGTGGCTAAGGGAGGGGGAGTTGGTATATTCAGCTCTTTGTATTCCCTCAGTTGGTTCTCACTGTTTTACTACCTACTACTGTGCTATTTCCAGTTCCCTACCTGCTATCTATCTATGGATACTACATGTTTAGCATACTTGTTATGAATGAGCATGGATATCCTTTAATATAGTACCAATTGTAGAGTGGTCGTGGGAGGGGGGAGTTTGCCTAGGAGCTCCCTTCCTCTTACTAAGCTCAACCGCCTATTTTTGTGAGGCTCTCCAGCCTGGTTACTACCCTATCCTAAGGGACAGTTACGATAATACTGTGTTTGAGCTTCCATTTTTGTAGCTCCATTTTTTGCAAACTGGAGCCTCTTTTAACACCCTATATTTTAACTTTGTATTATGATTAAAATAGTTTTTATATTAGTTATCATATCATCACACCTTTTGGATGTTCCGAGATCTGCCCTTTCCTATTTTGGCTTTATTACACTATTGTACTATGTAGTGGGATTGAGTGCTGTTATATAGGGGACCTCAATGGTCTACTGGCCCTTCTTGGGTCTGTTGCTTATCAGTATCTGACTATATTGTCTATTACTTGCTTTCCCCTATTGCACCGTTCACCCTACAGTATGTGACTTACATTTAAATAAGTAAGGAGTGAATTTTGTGAATTTTGCTATGACAGGTAATCAACGCTTTCTGAATACCGTGATAGCAACGCTCACAAAGACGGCGATTTAAATGGCTCGGCGATTTTTTTTATGAACCCTTAGTGCATAGGCCCCTAAGTCTCACACACAATAACATACATTTAGAACCTATGTCTGTGTGACAAAGGAGTCATTTGGTTGCATCTTTTGATGAAAACATGACACAAACCAGCCAACCTCATCACGGTAGACTCAGTTTAGCAGCTACCTACACTGAATATATGTTATTTCTTATTGTCCTATGGACTAAACTTTGGGAAAGTATGTGAAAGTGCCCTGTAGGTTCCTGCTAATCGGAGGTTACCTTGATGAGGTTGTCGGCTTGAATCATGTTTGATCAAAACAGATCCAACCAAACGACTCCTTTGTTACACAGACTTAGGTTTTAAATGTCAAAAAATCACTAGTATCCTCTCAATTGGGAGGCGCACAGGAATTGTTCTTTGTTTTCCATAACTATAAGGCTAATCATTTTACCAGCTGCATATTTCACAAAGAGAGCAGAGCAGGTAATATGTACAGTATTTTACTTCCATAAATGTTCGGCCAATTCTTATCCGTGCTGCATCGTGCTTCAGCCTGAGGAACATTGCATCCAGAGGGACATTCATCATTTCACAGACGCTTTTATACAAATATCCATATCCAAATATCCATATATATATATATATATATATATATATATATATATGGATATATATATGGATATTTAGTACGTCTTGTATAAAAGCGTCTGTGAAATGATGAATGTTTTATTTATATCCATCCATACTGATTATATTAGTATGCTGTGGACCAGGCAGACAGCCGGATGTGTTCTCCATTTTCTCCTTTCCAGTAGCTTTGGGATTGGGGAAGAAAAGGATTTCCCTGATTGACAGCAGATATTGTACAAGATCAATGAGATGAGCATGAAACTCAAGAGAAGAAAAGTGTGAGTTTGAACTCTATAGAACTACAAGTAAAGTTCCAATTATTTGATCATATTACACTATTTGTGTTCTCCCGTTTTTTGTTTCCACACATTCCCTGGACTGACCCATGATGCCCAAGAGAACCATCAACATACAATGACACTTTTGGGTTTTAGAGACACCCTTGTTTTTTTATGCTGAAACCACCTGTTTCCACCTTGAGACACCACGGTCACTATACCTATCTTTCAATATCATTACTATCACAGCTCAATGAATAGGTCACTGTTGAGCTTGTTGCGATGACTGGTTGCTTTTTCTGTTCGCTTATACTGCTCCGCTTAGCTTTATCATAAAGAGACTCCTGGTTGGACCTAATCAGCTCATGTGCAGATGCAGCAAATGGGTGTCTGTTTCTCAATTTCTGCTCTTAGGACGCTCTCTATACAGGGTTGGTCCGAGGAAAGCATCCCAAGCTAAAGGAAAGGCCCATTGTTTTTCAGTGATTCCAAGTAAGTAAAACAGGCCACAGCTGCAGTTGCCAAATAGATCTCTTTATCCCCCAACTATGTGAAATAAATTGGGGAACTGCAGGGCTGTCACATCCTTAATGCTGTTTAATAGAGGCATTTAGCAAAATCAGGAATATGTGTAAAAAGTTAGACTTTTGTAAGGGTTTTTATTTTGCAAGAATTATGCCAGTTTTCACAATATTATTTGAATTGTTGCCAGAATTTTATAACAATTGCACCATTTTTTGTACCTACATTTAGGATTATTTTACCATAAAATTGCATTTTAATGTTTGACAAATGTTACCTGGTTAGTGAAAATGTCACACATATCTTACTGAGTAGCAAATAAATGCATAATTTAGTGAATATACTCATTCACAAACTGATAATCATTTGTGAGTAGATATTCCCTGATATGAATGAAGCGGCTTTGGAAGTGTCCTCAACTTTTTTTTATATGTATATATATATAATGTATTTGCTGGGTTTCAACAATTTTTTTCCCATTAAATGTGTATTTTTATGTATCTAACACGTATTCTTGTATTGAAATAATATTCCCATGTTTAACAACTTTACAATGCAATTTGTAACAGTATGAGTATAGCAAAAAAAAGAATAATTTATACTATTTTTTAGACAGAGAGAAAAGAACCCCAATAAAAGCACTCTATCACCTTGTGAGATGATTGGTTCGTTAAAACGTAATTTTATATATATATATATATATATATCTACTGTATATAAATTTATATATATATATATATATATATATATATATATATATATATATATATATATATATATATATATATATATATCACAACAAGAGAAAAAGTATTAGCGCCAACCTACCACTATATAATATCTCTATAAAAATAAAAGGTGATTGTAAAAATAAAAGTAAAAATAATACAGATAAGAATAAAAAACCTATGCTAAGCACAGTGGATATAATAAAAATTAATGTATTAAACTAATAAAATACATAAAAAATACATAAAAAATATATAAAATAAAGAAAATGTCCAGAAAAATATATATAAAAAATATATACAAATCCCAAGATATTCCAATTGCTATCCAAAAGAGTCTCTGCAGCCCGAATGAAGGGAACACCACTTCCTTGAGGATATCTACAAAAACACAGAAAAAACAGGCGCACTCATAGCGTAAAATTGTATAACAATAAATTTATGGAATAAGGGATAAAAATACACACTCACAAACAGAGCTGAATAAAATGCATTTTTGAGTACAACTCAGCCCGTTCAGGAGAACCTGATGAAGTCTCGTTCGAGACGAAACGCGTAGAGATTGCTGTGGAGCCTACTGTCCAGTTTGTATATTTTATTCTGACACTCATCTGCATATATTGCACTTTTGCTGCGTTGCTAGCATTTTGCTACCAGCCATTCAGACATTCAAGTTCCTGTTTACACTGTGAACTCTCTCCGGCTGAAACCTCGCTGACGTCATTGAGCTCACGCGAGATTTGATTCAGTGTATGCTCTGTGTAGCGCCGGAGCAAGGGGAAGGCGGCGTCCCTCGTGGCTTTCGGTCCCTGCTGGGACATAGAGGGGCTATTGTGGCAAGACACACCGCGGACATCACACCGAAGTCCTCCTCTTTGGATTCCTGCGTCTGAACGGGCTGAGTTGTACTCAAAAATGCATTTTATTCAGCTCTGTTTGTGAGTGTGTATTTTTATCCCTTATTCCATAAATTTATTGTTATACAATTTTACACTATGAGTGCGCCTGTTTTTTCTGTGTTTTTGTAGATATATATATATATATATATATATATATATATATATATATATATATATATATATATATATATATATATATATATATATATATATATATATATATGCAATACGATACCGTTTGAAGATGAATATCAGAGGTAGCACTCCAGGTAAGTGGTCAAAAGAAATTTGTATTAACAAGACATCTTATCCAACATTTCGTGCGGGACCTTTCTCAAGGTGATGTGAGTTACAGAGTGAATAAGAACACATATATATACCCTCAAAACCCATGACTTACCTGGAGTGCTGCCTCTGATATTCGTCTTCAAACGGTATCGTATTGGGTTTCAACAATTTTTTTCCCATTAAATGTGTATTTTTATTTATCAGGAAATAATATTCCCATATTTAGCAAATAGACAATGCAATTTGTAACAGTATGAGTGTAGCAAAAACAGAATAATTTATACTATTTTTAGAAATATTACATATGTTGTTATCAATACTTATTACTTTGGTATTATTAATGGAAAGAGAAAAATAATAAAGACAAATACAGAAAAAAAGTAAATATTTAAATGAATTTGATTTATTGATTTTCTTTTTTAAAGCAATGAAATTTAGTTTTCAAAATCTGACAGCAGATAGGAATCACTTGGCCAGCATTGTCTGCCCATTTTCCTCTCTGGATTGGAAATGATATAGTGTAGCAGTTGGCATTTTCACTTTTTGTCAGATGGATGTTATTATAAGAATGTCTTCAGCAGGTATTGTTACTGTTACTGGCTCAGTTACAGAGATCACTTGTGCAACATCGAGTTGATGGTTCTGAGATCTTAAGTTTCGAGCAGAATGACTTAGTAATGCATCCCTGTGTCATCATAACTAGAATAAAAAGATGCAATTTATTGACAGGTATAGTATAACAACTTAACATTATATCAAATTTGGGAGTCATTTAATTTGTTAGTTCTCATATTTTAAAAAAGTCATATATTTTACAACTTGCCGTGAGGTAGGTACCTTCCAGCGCTGGAAGACACGTAGTGGTCTATTTACTAAAGAGTCCCGGCTGCCAAAGGTTGGGCAAAACCAGTGCAAAAAAACACAGCCTTTCTGTTTTATTATCATTATTTTCATTAAACAAAAGGAATCCCCCAAAAAACTATGGGAGCTTTTCCTTGAATAAATTTGGAGCAATACATTTACAGAGGGATCCCTATAGTTCCATTCAGCTACAGGTAAAAACTAAAATTGCACTTATGGGCGGATTGCGGTTTTAAAAGTAAATCCTGCACCATATCTGATACGTTCATTTAGAACAGGCCTGCACAACTTGTAAAGTGAGAAGGGCCGAAATGCTCCAAGGAAAACAGATTTGGGCCGCATGAGTAAAACAGCATTTATTCTTCAAAATTATGCATTTCTTTTTTAAAAGCCTGTCACGGAAGCACTTTTAACACGTTTTATACCTTCTTGGATCAATCCAATTCATGTCCCCCAGCTCCCTTCAACTCCCCCAGCACCCTTCATGTCCCCCAGCACCCTTCATGTCCCCCAGCTCCCTTCAACTCCCCCAGCACACTTCAACTCCCCCAGCACCCTTCATGTCCCCCAGCACCCTTCATGTCCCCCAGCACCCTTCATGTCCCCCAGCACCCTTCAACTCCCCCAGCTCCCTTCAACTCCCTCAGCTCCCTTCAACTCCAACAGCACCCTTCAACTCCCCCAGCCCACTTCAGCTCCCTTCAACTCCCCCAGCTGCCTTCAACTCCCCCAGCCCACTTCAACTCCCCCAGCTCCCTTCAACTTCCCCAGCTCCCTTCAACTCCCCCAGCTCCCTTCAACTCCACCAGCTCCCTTCATGTCCCCCAGCTCCCTTCAACTCACCCAGCTCACTTCAACTCCCCCAGCTCCCTTCATGTCCCCCAGCTCCCTTCAACTCACCCAGCTCACTTCAACTCACCCAGCTCCCTTCAACTCCCCCAGCACCCTTCATGTCCCCCAGCACCCTTCATGTCCCCCAGCTCCCTTCAACTCCCCCAGCTCCCTTCAACTCCCCCAGCTCCCTTCAACTCCCCCAGCTCCCTTCAACTCCCCCAGCTCCCTTCATGTCCCCAGCACCCTTCATGTCCCCCAGCACCCTTCAACTCCCCCAGCTCCCTTCAACTCCCTCAGCTCCCTTCAACTCCCCCAGCGCCCTTCAACTCCCCCAGCCCACTTCAGCTCCCTTCAACTCCCCCAGCTCCCTTCATGTCCCCCAGCACCCTTCATGTCCCCCAGCTCCCTTCAACTCCCCCAGCACCCTTCATGTCCCCCAGCACCCTTCATGTCCCCCAGCTCCCTTCAACTCCCCCAGCACCCTTCAACTCCCCCAGCACCCTTCATGTCCCCCAGCACCCTTCATGTCCCCCAGCACCCTTCATGTCCCCCAGCACCCTTCAACTCCCCCAGCTCCCTTCAACTCCCTCAGCTCCCTTCAACTCCCCCAGCACCCTTCAACTCCCCCAGCCCACTTCAGCTCCCTTCAATTCCCCCAGCTCCCTTCAACTCCCCCAGCCCACTTCAACTCCCCCAGCTCCCTTCATGTCCCCCAGCACCCTTCATGTCCCCCAGCTCCCTTCAACTCCCCCAGCACCCTTCATGTCCCCCAGCACCCTTCATGTCCCCCAGCTCCCTTCAACTCCCCCAGCACCCTTCAACTCCCCCAGCTCCCTTCAACTCCCCCAATTACATTCAACTTCCCCAGCTCCCTTCAACTCCCCCAGCTCCCTTCAACTGCCCCAGCTCCCTTCAACAAACCCAGCTTTCTTCAACTCACCCAGCACCCTTCATCTACCCCAACACCCTTCGTTATCTCCCCCAGTCCCTTTCACTCTCCCTCATCATCACCTCCCCTCCATGCCAACCTGATTGTGGCAGCGGCGGTGGGGGAAGAAGCGACGGCGGGGAAAGATGCGGCGGCGGGCCTCAGCCTTGAGGACGGGGGGGGGGGAGCGCAGCGCATCAGTGCGTTAGTGCTAGAGCTGGCTCGGTGGGGGGAAAGCACGTTAGAGTGAAAGGAGCGGGCTCGCGGGGGAGGGAGAGGGGGAGAGCGTCAGCACGTTAGCCCTGTAGTAGAGCACCTCAAGGGAGGGAAGCGCTTTACCGCGTCATACTGGGGGGGGGGAGCGTGTCAGCATCAGCCCTATACTGGAGTGGGCTCGGGGGGGGGGAGCATGTCACACCGCTGGAGCGCACTCCTTCCCTACCAAGAAAGGGAAGGGGGAGTTGAGGGGGCCATCGCGGGCCACACAGGGAGTCGCGGGCCGTATGTTGTGCAGGCCGGATTTAGAACATCTGAATTCAGTATTTTGGAGATGAGGCTTGCAGAACTGGGCCCAGCAGGTGAGATTTCCTTAATGCTTTGTAAAGTGTTACCTCTAAAGAAAACATAAATACAGACTGGTGCCTTGGAAAATAAAGTCCAACAAATATCCAGACACACTGACAAGAGCTATGCTCCTTGTGAGACAGTCCTGTTCATCCAGATCAACCTTGTAACTTCGTGGAAGGCATCCGAGATATATGGAATAAAGCACAAAGATATTACATAGTGTACTGCAGGCCTGCACATCATGCGGCCCGCCTGGACTCACTGTGCGGAACCTCCTCCCCCCCAGCTCCCCCCCAGCCCGCTCTGCAGACACAGGAGGGAAGGACCGCCAGCATTTTTACACGCTCCCCACCCCCTCCTGAGCGCAAGCATTGTGCCCCCCCTCCAACCCCCTCTGCCTATTAGGGAAGGATCGGCAGCAGTTTATATATTACATAGTGTGTACTGCTGTAAACATAGGACAAACTAACATATAACACTAATGAACAACACTGACTGACAAAAAACAGCAAACAAACAACATTTTACATACAAACACAATGCTTTAAACACAGCTTTAACTTGCCCTGTTGTAAGTAGGATTCTGGTTTTAACCATCAGATCGCCTTCAACAGAGAACCTTCTTTTTATGGAACTTTTGTGTCCATTGTTATTTTAATAAATTAGTTTAAATTGTGTTTACAGCCTTGTGTTTGTATGGTAAATGTTGTTTGTTTGCTGTTTTTTGTCAGTCAGTGTTGTTCATTAGTGGTATGTTAGTTTGTCCTATGTTTACAGCAGTATACAGTACACCAGGCCTACACAACTTGTAAAGCAAGAAGGGCCAAACTGCTCCAAGAAAAACAGATTCGAGCAGCACGGGTAAAATAATCATCAATCATCATCATCATCATCATATCTCCCCCAGCACCTCTCATCATCATCATCATCCTCATATCTCTTCCAGCACCCCTCATCAATTTCTCCCAGCACTCCTCATCATCCTCATATCTCCCCCAGCACTCATCATCTTAAGCAATACTTATTACTGTGGTATTATTAATGGAAAGAGAAAAAGAATAAAGACAAATACAGAAAAAAGTAAATATTTCAATACATTTGATTTATTGATTTTCTTTTTTAAAGCAATGAAATTTAGTTTTCAAAATATGACAGCAGATAGGAATCACTTGACCAACATTGTCTGCCCATTTTCCTCTCTGGATTTGAAATGATATACTGTAGCAGTTGCCCTTTTCACTTTTTGTCAGATGGATGTTATTATAAGAATGTCTTCAGCAGGTATTGTTACTGTTACTGGCTGTTACAGAGATCACTTGTGCAGCATAGAGTTGATGGTTCTGAGATCTTAAGTTTCGAGCAGTTTGACTTAGTAATGCATCCCCGTGTCAACAAAACTAGAAAAAAAAGATGTTATTTATTGACAGGTATAGTACTGTATAACAACTTAACATTATAACAGAGATGGGAGTCATTTAATTTGGGGGTTCTCCTATTTTAAAAAAAATTACATATTTACTAAACTTTGTTATGCCGTGAGATACCTTCCCGCGCTGGAAGACACGTAGTGGTCTATTTACTAAAGTGTTTCCCGGCTGCCAAAGGTCGGGCAAAACCAGTGCAAAAAAAACACAGCCTTTCTGTTTTATTATCATTATTTTCATTAAACAAAAGGAATCCCCCTAAAAACTATGGGAGCTTTTCCTTGAATAAATCTGGAGCAATACATTTACAGAGGGATCCCTATAGTTACATTCAGCTACAGGTAAAAACTAACATTGCACTTATGGGTGGATTGCGGTTTTAAAAGTAAATCCTGCACCATATCTGATACGTTCATTTAGAACAGGCCTGCACAACTTGTAAAGTGAGAAGGGCCGAAATGCTCCAAGGAAAACAGATTTGGGCCGCACGAGTAAAACAGCATTTATTATTCAAAATTATACATTTCTTTTTTTAAAAGCCTGTCACGGAAGCACTTTTAACACCTTTTATATCTTCTTGGATCAATCCACCAGGCAGGACAACATTGTTGAATAAAATGGTGTTTATTTGGTGAGACCGCATACAAAAAATGCACAAAACATACACCCTTCAGCTCCCTTCATGTCCCCCAGCTCCCTTCATGTCCCCCAGCACCCTTCATCTCCCCCAGCTCCCTTCATGTCCCCCAGCACCCTTCAACTCTCCCAGCTCCCTTCAACTCCCCCAGCTCGCTTCAACTCCCCCAGCTCCCTTCAACTCCCCCAGCTCCCTTCAACTCCCCCAGCTCCCTTCAACTCCCCCAGCTCCCTTCAACTCCCCCAGCTCCCTTCAACTCCCCCAGCTCCCTTCATGTCCCCCAGCTCCCTTCAACTCCCCCAGCTCCCTTCAACTCCCCCAGCTCCCTTCAACTCCCCCAGCTCCCTTCAACTCCCCCAGCTCCCTTCAACTCCCCCAGCTTTCTTCAACTCCCCCAGATTTCTTCAACTCCCCCAGCACCCTTCATCAACCCCAGCACCCTTCGTCTTCTCCCCCAGTCCCTTTCACAATCCCTCATAATCACTTCCCCCCGCCCCCCACCATGCTTACCCGATTGTGGCAGCGGCGGCGGCAAAAGAAGCTGCGGTGGGGGAAGAGGCGACGGCGGGGGAAGATGCGGCGGCGGGCCTCATTCTTGAGGATGGGGAGGAGCGCATCAGTGCCTTAGTGCTAGAGCGGGCTCGGGGGGTGGGGGAGCATGTTAACGTGTCAGGAGCGGGCTCGGGGGGAGAGAGAGGGGGAGAGCTCAGCACGTTAGCCCTGTAGTAGAGCACCTCAAGGGAGGGAAGCGCATTACCGCGTCATACTGGGGGGAGGGGGGGGGGGTTGGGGGAGCGTGTCAGCATCAGCCCTATACTGGAGCAGGCTCGGGGGGGAGCATGTCACACCGCTGGAGTGCACTCCTTCCCTACCAAGGAAGGGAAGGGGGAGTTGAGGGGGCCATCGCTGGCCACACAGGGAGTCGCGGGCCGTATGTTGTGCAGGCCGGATTTAGAACATCTGAATTCAGTATTTTGGAGATGAGGCTTGCAGAACTGGGCCCAGCAGGTGAGATTTCCTTAATGCTTTGTAAAGTGTTACCTCTAAAGAAAACATAAATACAGACTGGTGCCTTGGAAAATAAAGTCCAACAAATATCCAGACACACTGACAAGAGCTATGCTCCTTGTGAGACAGTCCTGTTCATCCAGATCAACCTTGTAACTTCGTGGAAGGCATCCGAGATATATGGAATAAAGCACAAATATATTACATAGTGTGTACTGCTGTAAACATAGGACAAACTAACATATAACACTAATGAACAACACTGACTGACAAAAAACAGCAAACAAACAACATTTAACATACAAACACAAGGCTGTAAACACAGCTTTAACTTGCCCTGTTGTAAGTAGGATTCTGGTTTTAACCATCAGATCGCCTTCAACAGAGAACTTTCTTTTTATGGAACTTTTGTGTCCATTGTTATTTTAACAACCCCTGTACCTCACCGCCCTGCACCTCACCCCCTCTGCATCTCCCCCTCCTGCACCTCACCTCACATTACTCTCCCCCCTGTATCTCACATCACATCACTCCCCTGCACCTCACATCACCCCACTACACCTCCCCCCTGCACCTCACTCCCCCCCCTGGACCTCACCTCACATCACTCCTCCCCCTGCATCTCACATCACATCACTCCCCTGCAGCTCACATCACCCCACTACACCTCCCCCCCGCACCTCACCTCACCCCACTACACCTCCCCCCTGAACATCACCTCACCCCCTGCACCTCACCTCACCCCACTACACCTCCCCCCCTGCACCTCACCTCACCCCACTACACCTCCCCTCTGAACATCACCTCACCCCCTGCACCTCACCCCACTAAACCTCCCCCCTGCACCTCACCTCACTCCCATGCACCTCCCCCCCTGCACCTCACCTCACTCCCCTGTACCTCACCTCACTCTCCCCCTGCACCTCACCTCACTCTCCCCTTGCACCTCACATCACCCCATTGACACTCTGCCACACTGCCACTCTGACACTAGCTCTGAGGAGCAGCTGCAGGGGGGGGGGGGGCGTATGATGTGCAGGCCTGCAGTACACTATGTAATATCTTTGTGCTTTATTCCATATATCTCGGATGCCTTCAACGAAGTTACAAGGTTGATCTGGATGAACAGGACTGTCTCACAAGGAGCATAGCTCTTGCCAATAGCTCTGGATATTTGTTGAACTTTATTTTCCAAGGCGCCGGTCTGTATTTATGTTTCCCTGTAGTTTTTCAGTCAGTGTTATCAGGCTGCCTATCTCACACATACATGTGAGCTTCTTTGAACTCTTGTTTTAGATTAATTTTATTTTTATCACATTGAGTACTGTATACACATATTTTATGCATTATATTTAAGCGCTTTTTCCAGCACTTTTTCTTTTTTCTGGTAAAGTGTTACCTCTGCCTCTTTCTTTCTGCTGGTTATACATCATTTAAAGGTTCTTCGACACTTATGGATTGGTTGTTGATAAACAATGACACTATTTTAGGATCACTTGTTATTTCAAGTAACTTACAGTTGGGTTGATCCTTCTTCAGAATTAAGCAATGATCAGCAAATGATGCGCAGGTGACATTTCTGTAGGTGCACGGCTTGTCTCTGTAGCAGAAGCTCTTATAACACTGCAATGCATCCGCTGCAAATAAAACAGCACATGAATCCTGAGAGAACACAGTATTGACTGAAAGCACAAAGGGGAAATGTTTTGAGATAATAACATTTGCTCCTGTAGCACTGTTTCCCCCACCCTCTGGAAGATGTTACTCTGCTACTGGTGCTGTGGTGCTGTGGCATACCTGTGAGGGTCCAGGAGAGCTGAGATGCCTGTGATGATAAGGAGACCAGTACAGCCTTTTGCTAGTTCTTTATGGTGTCTGCGCCTCCAGTTGTAGTGGCTCCAGAGTCTCCTCTACAATATACTCCAGCCATACTCCCTGCCCAAATGACTGATACCCAGGCAGGAGTATAAAAAACGGATTCTTTATTGGAGCAGTCACTGAGATGGTATATACAGCGGTGCAGATGAAGATGAATGCGAATGGTCCCCAGACATCTGGATTGTGCGGGAACTCTGATAGTGATGAGGCCCAGGTATAATTCAGGTGTTCTGACAGCTACACAGAGGCTGTGGGGCATGCTCATCCCTGATGGGAGAGACTCACAGCCCTTCCAGTCTCTCCAACCTCCAGACCAGAACTGACTGTAACTTTGGCACTCCTCCCTGACATAAAGGAGGGAAGTGTGCTAAGTGAAGGTGAAAAAAACGGCGCTAACTCTATTAGTGTACACTTGTGTTATACAGTGATTTATAAGTGTAATCAATTGATTAATAAGCAATAGTGACGTGATAAAACAACGTGCAAACAATAATAAGTTCAAACCCCCTGCTCAGACCCAGCTGGTGGGGACTGGTTCCACTAGTCCCACAAATCGTCACTCTCCAGTTGCATTCCAGGGGGAGCATAAAGGGAAATAGAACAAAAAACAAAACAATCTAAGTGCAGACAGTTTTATAACTGGTGTATGAAATCTATATTGGATCTTGGCTCATAAGTGTTGCCTACTTACAAGATGTAAGTCAAAAACAAGCGGTTTTGACACAATGGTCTCAGCAAGGAGGATTTCTCAACCAGGGATGTGGAGACTCCAAATCTCAGCTCAGCAGCAATGTGTATGCAAAAGAAAAGATAACCATAGTGCAGACCAGTACTATAAAAAAACTCGACTTTATAGGGTTAAAAATGAACACACAATAAAAACAAGTAATTTATGCGTGTATCACATTCGATGTGATCAAGGAGAGAAAGCTGTTAGCTTCAGGCTCACCCGCCTCCTCCGGTGTGACTCTGCGTGGGACACCACTCTCTGGGACTCTCCACCTCTGGTGTGGACTCTGCGTTGGACACCGTCTTCTAGGACTCTCCCCGTCGTGGGCTCCCTCTGGAGTATGTTGTTCCTGTCCAAATCGTTGGTGTTATAGGATGCTGTGAGGGTCTCTGCATGGAGCTCCCTCTCGGGTGGATGGTCCTGCCCGGCTGGCTCCGATACGTCACTTCCGTCTAGTCCCGATACGTCACTTCCGGTCGCGGGTGTGTAAGTTCTGCTACAAATTCTCTCCTCTCAGGGCGGCTACCACTCTACGCGTTTCGCCAATAGGGTGCGTGGCTTCCTCAGAGAGAATTTGTCTCACGCAGAGTCACACCGGAGGAGGCGGGTGAGCCTGAAGCTAACAGCTTTCTCTCCTTGATCACATCGAATGTGATACACGCATAAATTACTTGTTTTTATTGTGTATTCATTTTTAACCCTATAAAGTCGAGTTTTTTTTATAGTACTGGTCTGCACTATGGTTATCTTTTCTTTTGCATACACATTGCTGCTGAGCTGAGATTTGGAGTCTCCACATCCCTGGTTGAGAAATCCTCCTTGCTGAGACCATTGTGTCAAAACCGCTTGTTTTTGACTTACAACTTGTAAGTAGGCAACACTTATGAGCCAAGATAAAGGAGGGAAGGGCATAGTGTCTGTACCGCGATTGGCTACACACAACCACTATGACACCGCCTCTCCTATCAATCAGAGAGCAGCATGAGGGGGGTCAAAGCCCCAGGATAACTTCTCACAGGCTGCAGGGTATCAGGACTTACATAACAAGCGACAAAGAGGCAACCTAGACCAGCTAGGCTATACTCCATTACATTGTGTATTTTTGCCAGCATCAAACATATACACTTTTGATATATATATATATATATATATATATATATATATATATATATATATATATATATATATATATATATACTGCACTGACACAGTTTATTCTCACATTTGCCCGTTATGAACGGGGCTTTTTTCAGCTGGAGCCCGCCAAAACGGAGCCGCGAGCGAGCCGCATCTTCCCCTTCCCACGTGTTTAATTTAAATTCTTCCCATCCCCTTCCCCTCCCCTTCCCCGAATCCCTGGCTCCTCCCCCTGGCTGCGCGCAAATTTGCGCAGCTTCCCCCTTTCCCTGCTGCCTCTGCAGCCTTCGGGGATGCTGGGGAACCCTGGAACGCGTGACCGGCGCCAAAGTGACATGCCGCACGCGCCAGGGAAAGCCCCAAACGAGCAGCCGGCTAGCCGACAATTTCCCCCACACCGCGGTTACGGCTGTATTAGAAAAAACCAGTGTCGCCACTATATATATATATATATATATATATATATATATATATATATATATATATATATATATATATACTAGCTTATATACCCGGTATTTCCTGCTCATGTGGTGTCTCTCTCTCCTGGCTGCCCAGACGGGAGGTGGTAGCGGGGGGTGTTCCTCCCCCCTGGTACTCCTTCTCCCCGCCCCCCTGGCACTCCTTCCTTCCCCCCCCCGGGCTCTTGCGCTCCTTCCCCCCCGGCGATCTTCCCCCCCGCCCCAGTCCCTGACTCGCCTCGCCTCCTGGCACTCCTTCCCTGTCCCCCCCCCCCCGGTCCCCGGCACTCCTTCCTTCCACCCCCCGGCACACTCCTTCCCTCCAATCCCCTTCTTCCCCCGGCGCTCCTTCCCTGTCACCCCCTCCCTCCCCCCCCCGGTCCCCAGTGCTCCTCCCCAGTCCCCGGCGCTCATTCCCCCCGCTCCCTTCCCCCCTCCCCCCCGGTCGCCGGCGCTCCTTCACCCCGTCCCCGGCACAGGTTGTGACGTCACTACCACAGCATTGCTGTGACGATTCGGGGATTGCGTCCCTTGCGGTGCTGTTCCTCCTCTCTACATAACAGTACTGCAGCGGCTGCTGTCTCCGATCTGCCCCCCGCTGGTGCGCGCACCCCCGCTCTGTTTACAGAGCACGTGTGTATCCGCTCCTCTTCTACCAGGTCACAGACCTTAGCTCCGCCCCCTCGGTCACGCCGCGCCTCCACTGCGCGCGGCTTGCACGCGTGACGTGGCGCAACGAGCCCCAGCTGCGAGTCAAGATTGCTGTGAGCCCTTGTCTCCTGCAGCCTATCCTTGGCATCTGCAGAGGCTCCGCCTCCACTCCGCCCCCTCTCCTACTGGTTCCTGTCTCCTATAAGAAACTTCCTCTTCCTGTCATACCTTGCTGAACATAACCTTGTGTAGCCTTTGCGTGTACCTGTCTTGTCCAGCCCAGTCTTGTCTTGTTCTCTGCAGTTAACCTCTCGTGTACCGACCTGGCTTTGCATTTGGATTCTCTCTGGCTCTTGACCCCTGGCATACGGATAACGACTACAAGTACCTCTCCAACCCCAGACCACAGGCCTACGGACTCCAACTACGTGTACCTCTCCAACCCACGGACCCCGGAAAGTATTGGATTAACCCTTTCTACATACCCAGACCCAGCAACACTACAAACCACCTTCTGGGCTCGCCCCCGCTACTGTGGGTGTGTGGCACAGTCCTTCCCACCTCAGTGCCGGGGTCAGGACTTGTTTGTGGGCTCATGCAAGCGTTGTGAGGGGCTATGTCTTTATTGTGGCCTAGCTGGTCATTTGGCATACCGCTGTCCTACGCGTCCGGGAGAATGCCAGCGGCCTTTAAGGTATGATGGAGTTTCTACAAGGTTCCATTTTCTCCAAACTTGATCTCCGGGGTGCCTACAACCTGATACGCATAAGGGTAGGAGACGAATGGAAAACGGCTTTTAACATATCTTCTTGTCCTCCTTCCAAGAAAAATATGCCAAAAATGATCCTTCTACCTATCATAATGGAGGGTACAGACTTTCATATTTCTGCACTTGCCTTCATCGACTCTGGGTCTGGAGGAAATTTTGTGGATCAGAATTTTGCAATAAAACACCGGATCCCACTGCTTAGGAAGTCCACTCCCATAGGACTCGAAGCGATAGACGGTCGTCCACTCCAGCCTGCCTTTATCACCCTGGAGACCGTGATCTTCACCCTTTCCAGCAAGGATGGACACAAGGAACAAATCTCGTTGGACGTCATTCATTCACCATCTGTACGGGTTATCTTGGGCCTCCCCTGGTTACAACTGCACAATCCCGTGATTGATTGGACTGATAAACAACCCCTACGTTGGTCTACCCCATGTGCCATTCCTTGTGTTCTCACTTCACTCTCTCTTGCCGGTTTAGAGACTGCGGATCCTTCCAAAGGGTCCCTTCCAGAAGTCTACCATGAGTTTATTGATGTTTTCGACAAGGTCCGTTCAGAGATTCTTCCTCCACATCGTCCCTTCGATTGTCCCATTGATCTGATCCCTGGTGCCTGGTGCCGTTCTGCCTAAAGGCAAGTCTTACCCCATGTCCCTTCCAGAGTCCCGCGCCATGTCCGAGTATATCCAGGAGAACTTAAAAAAGGGCTTTATTAAGAACTCCACCTCTCCTGCTGGGTCATGGTTCTTCTTTGTAAAGAAAAAGGATGTATCTCTTCGCCCCTGCATAGATTATAGAGGCTTGAATAAGATAACACAGAAGAACCATTACCCTTTACCACTCATATCAGAATTGTTTGACCATCTACAAGGTTCCATTTTCTCCAAACTTGATCTCCGGGGTGCCTACAACCTGATACGCATAAGGGTAGGAGACGAATGGAAAACGGCTTTTAACACCCGCGACGGCCATTATGAGTACCTGGTAATGCCGTTTGTAACGGCACTGCGGTCTTTCAAGAGTTTGTTAATGAGGTTTTTCGTGATGTTCTCAATTTATTCGTCATTGTATACCTTGATGATATACTAATTTTTTCTAAATCCTTGCCTGAACATATCCAGCATACCAAACTAGTACTCTCTCGTCTTTGTCAGAATCGTCTGTATGCCATGTTTCATAAAAATTCTACTTCCTTCCTGGGTTATATAATCTCCGAGAACGGATTTTCCATGGATCCTGAGAAACTAAAGGCGGTATTAGATTGGCCCCAGCCCACGTCTCTTAAAGCCATCCAGCGATTCCTTGGCTTTGCCAATTATTATCGTAACTTCATCCCTAAATTCTCCACATTGGTTGCTCCTATTACCGCTTTGACCAAGAAAGATGCTGATCCTTCCTCCTGGCCTCCAGAGGCTTGTCTTGCTTTCAAGTCTTTAAAGAAGGCCTTCACCACCGCTCCCATTTTGCATCACCCCGACCCCTTCCTTCCCTTCACGTTGGAGGTCGATGCTTCGGATATTGGAGCCGGGGCAGTGCTCTCCCAAAGACGTTCTCCTCAAGATCACCTGCATCCATGCGGCTACTTTTCCAAGAAATTCTCCCCCGCGGAGATCAACTATGATGTAGGTAATAGAGAACTTTTGGCTATCAAACTTGCACTTCAAGAGTGGAGACACCTTCTTGAAGGTACCGAGAAACCGATCCTTATTCTTACTGACCACAAGAATTTATTGTATATTGAAGGTGCTCAACGCCTTGGTTCCCGTCAAGCTTGCTGGGCTCTCTTTTTCTCAAGATTCAATTATGTAATCTCTTACATTCCTGGAACAAAGAATTTGAAGGCTGATGCTTTGTCCCGTCAATTAATTTCCGAACATCAATCCGGCGACATTCCAGAGACTATTCTTCCTTCAAGATTTATCATTGCAGCACATTCCTTCGATATTTTGGACAAAATTCTGGACTCTCAAAAACAGATTTCAGAGGGCCTGAGGTACCTGAGGGCTGCCTATATGCGGCAACCAAATTCCGTCAAAAAATTCTTGAGTAGGGTCATGCTTCCAGGTCGGCCGGTCACCCTGGGATCAGAAGAACCACCGATTTAATCAGACGTACTTTCTGGTGGCCAGAGATGTTGAACGACATTAAGGAATTTGTTTCATCTTGTTCCATCTGTGCTCGTAATAAGTCCGTTCGAAAAAAGCCTTCTGGTCTGCTAGGCCCACTCCCCATTCCTGAACGTCTCTGGTCCCATTTATCAATGGAATTCATTGTGGAGCTGCCCATTTCCAATGGCATGAATACCATATTGGTCACTGTGGATAGGTTCTCCAAGCAGGCCCATTTCATACCCCTCAAGGGCGTCCCTAACTCTGCAACTCTAGCTGATATCTACGTCAAAGAAGTCTTTCGTATACATGGGGTTCCTGTTTCAATTGTATCCGACCGTGGATCCCAATTTGTATCAAAGTTTTTTTTTTTCTTCCGGGTATCACCCGCAAACCAATGGACAGACTCAAAGGGTAAATCAATCATTAGAACAATATCTAAGATTTTTGTTTCTGATACACAAGATAATTGGGCTGATCTCTTACCATGGGCTGAGTTCGCACATAACTCTCTTAGAAACGAATCCATCCAAGAGTCGCCCTTCTTCGTCAATAATGGCTACCACCCTAAGTCTCTTCCTATTTCTTCTAATATCTCTGGAGTCCCTGCTGCTGATGCCAGTGTCAATGCTCTTCAAGAGTCATGGAATAAGATTCGGAGAACTCTCCAGGAATCCGTTCGGAGACAAAAGACCCAGGCAGATCGATATCGTCTAGAGGCGCCCAGGTTTAAGACAAAAGACAAGGTAGGACTCTCATCAAAGAACATCAGATTAAAGACACCTACCTTAAAATTGGCACCCAGATTCTTGGGACCATTCAAGATCCTGGAACAGGTTAATCCTGTGGCGTACCGCCTGGACTTACCTCCCTCTATGAAGATACCATCGGTATTCCATGTCTCTCTTCTGAAACCTGTCAAACAGAGTTCCAGGTATCCTGATGTTGTTTCCCCTCCTCCTCCTGTGTTGGTGCATGGTCAAGAGGAATTCGAAATCCGCTCTATCATTGAATCAAGAATCTCCAGAGGAAAGGTGCAGTTCTTTGTACACTGGAGGGGTTTTGGTCCTGAAGAATGTTCTTGGGTCTCCAGTGACCAGATTAACGCTCCCGGCTTGCTCAGACACTTCCACGCCAGGTACCCAGACAAGCCATTTATGGATCGTCCGGAGTTTGATCTTCAAGGGGGGGTGTACTGTGAGGATTCGGGGATTGTGTCCCTTGCGGCGCGGTTCCTCCTCTCTACATAACAGTACTGCAGCGGCTGCTGCCTCCGATTTGCCCCCTGCTGGTGCGCGCACCCTAGCTCTGATTACAGACCTTAGCTCCGCCCCCTCGGTCACGCCTCGCCTCCGCTGCGCGCGGCATGCACGCGTGACATCGCGCAACGAGCCCCAGCTGTGAGTCAAGATTGCTGTGAGCCCTTGTCTCCTGCAGCCTATCCTTGGCATCTGGAGAGGCTCCGCCTCCACTCTGCCCCCTCTCCTACTGGTTCCTGTCATACCTTGCTGAACATAACCTTGTGTAGCCTTTGCGTGTGCCTGTCTTGTCCTGCCCAGTCTTGTCGTGTACCGACCTGGCTTTGCATTTGGATTCTCTCTGGCTTTTGACCCCTGGCATACAGATAACGACTACGAGTACCTCTCCAACCCCAGACCACAGGCTTACGGACTCCAACTACGTGTACCTCTCCAACCCATGGACCCCGGCAAGTATTGGATTAACCCTTTCTACATACCCAGACCCAGCAACGCTACAAACCACCTTCTGGGCTCGCCCCCGCTACTATGGGTATGTGGCACAGTCCTTCCTACCTCAGTGCCGGTGACAGGTCTTGTTTGTGGGCTCGTGCAAGCGTTACAATTGCACAGGCCGGCAGGTGTGACAGAGGCCCGGACTCTTGCTCTGAGCAGTAAGGATGAGAAGCGCGGGGTGAGGATGAGAAGCGCGGGGTGAGGATGAGAAGCGCGGGGTGAGGATGAGAAGTGCAGGGTGAAGATGAGAAGCGCGGGGTGAGGTTGAGAAGCACAGGGTGAGGAGGAGAAGCATGGGGTGAGTAGGAGATGTGCGGGGTGAGGAGAAGAAGCACGGGTTGAGGAGGAGAAGCACGGGGTGAGTAGAAGATGTGCGGGGTGAGGAGGAGAAGCACGGGGTGAGGAGGAGAAGCATGGGGTGAGGAGGAGAAGCACGGGGTGAGGAGGAGAAGTGTTCAACATTACCTCTTGCTCCGAGCAGTTAGGGGGGGGGTCCGCGGGATAAGGAGGAGAACCGCTGAGTGAGGAGGAGAACCGGCGGGTGACGTTTCCGCCGCCTGTCTCCGCGAACCGAACAATCCCTGTGAAGCGCTGTTTGTGACGTCACCCCGCCCCTGAAGTCAGCCAATGGGAGTGCGTGACAGCGAGTAGTGTGGTTGGCTGGCGGCCAATGAGAGCGCGCACAAACCCGCAGACAAACATCTTTTGAGTTTAATATATACTGTAGATAAGCAATACGATACCGTTAGGGAACAAAATCAAAAGGCAGCACTCCAAAATTGATCAAACAAGTGTATTGAATGAATACACACAAAACTGACACTTCGGTCCATGAGTGGGACCTTTCTCAAGGTGGTGCATAATGATTTGATCCCTACACCCCCAAATAAATAAAATAAAAATCGCATAAAGCATGTGCAGTCAAAAGTACAGTGTCGCAGTCAAAAGCTACAGCACCGATTGAATATCATAATATCAAGATGTTTTAGGCAGGCACATGTCGAGAAAATAAAAATAAAAAATTACGGCAAAAAAATATTTTTTTTGTCAGTCTTGAACTTTTTGTCCCTCAATGAGCATTAATAATCAACACAGAAGAAGAAATCAAACCAGGCTCTGCAGTGTATGTTATACACGCAGGGATGTGATGACAAGAATGTGAGTGAAGCCAGAAAGCCATCCATTCAAAGGAATGGTGTGGAAGAGGTGTACTGTAGATAAGAAGTTGAAATACTGCAGTGCAGTACATTAGCCTGTGTGTGTGGGGGAGAGCGCTGTATACGCCGAAATGTGATACTGTTACAGTACACACCTATGCGTTTCAACAATGTTCAAATGAGACATACAGTACAGTACACGCATGTATAAATATGCAAATTTACAATTACTGCGCGCGCACACAGACTGTGTACTGACGTAGGTTGAACTGCTACAGTATTTGACTTTAAAGACAACATCTCGCGAACGCCCACCTTAGTTTTTAGACGGTATTGCAGTATTGCAGACAGCGCTAATAATACGAGCGCTAAAATACCGGAACATATTCCCGGAAAAAAAAATATACCGCATCTGCCCGCGGTTATCAGAGTTACGCCGCTATGGCCGCACTAGCATAAAGGGGGTCGCAGCTGTATTGTACAAGGTAGAGCAAAAATATATTCTAAAGTCCTATTAGGACTAGGTAGTAGTCAAATAACGTATTATCAAAAAGTGAACATTGCCACTGAGTAGGTGTGCAGTCTGTCTGAAATCCTGATATAAACCAGGTACTACTACTCCTTATTAGCAAGAAGCGATGTTCACCACAAATAGAGAATATAGTGTTAAGTGATTTAAAAAACCTTATCTCTAGTAGGTTTGGCTTTGTAAAATACAATGCCCTGCAAATTACCTATTAGTGACCCCTGGTGGAGCAGGTTGTAATTTTTGGTGCTCTAGTTGTCTAGAGTTTCATAATTAGGTGACTTTAAAATGTCGCCCTATATACAGTATATGGGTGTATGTTTGTATTATAGTCTCATTCTCACTGTTGTGGGGTAATGGAGGAGTTTGTCATGAGGGCATAGGATTGAGATAGCGTCATCAGACACAAAACAGCCTTCGGTGCACTACGCCGCTACATCATACTGTTATGGATTACAGGTAGCATAAGGTACATATATAGCATAATTGTTATAGGTTACAGGTAGCATAAGGTACATATATAGCATAATTATATGTCTTAGTACAGGGTAGGGCATACTGTCAAAATATTAACTACTTTTTCTTGCTTTGGGAATAATACCAGTTACCAGAAATTTGCAGATAGAATTTCTTTGATATGCCTGGAAATAGCCAGGATGTATTATTGTAACATATGTCGCTAAGAGGCAGGTATTTAGCAGAAAGAAAAGTTAGTTGAACTGCAGGCATCCTGCAATGCCAGTAAGTCAGAAGTTATTTCCACACGTGCACCACGTACGACACGAACGATAAACGTACAATAAAAGGTTAGCATAGCGCCATGTTAAATTAGAACCGAGTGGCGAGCCTACTGAGACTGGCGTGACATATCATATTACCTTTTGTTCGTGAGTATGACAGGCATACTAAGTAAATAATCTCTGCATAGGTAGATATGGATTGTTAGCTTATTTTTGCTATTTTGCTTATCATATTTTCTTGTTATTTTGTTGTATTACAATAAACAACAACCTTATCTTATACAAACTCTGAGCAACCTCTCTTTATAATAATCTCACAATACCCTAACATTAAAAGGGTGTGGGACCGTTTCTGCAGGTGAAAAATTGGGGTGAATGCTTCTGCTTAGTGCAGAAAATAACTTACCACAAGACGTGACCTGGGAGAAGAGGGTATGGCCTTTTGACCCCATATTAATACATGTGACCCCGGAAGTCACTGGTTGTATACGAGTTTATCTAAACTATGTGTATTGTGAACCACTGAGCCCTCCATGTGTTTTTCCCAGTAACATATCAAGGGGACAAGACACAACTAATATCTATCAGTTTTAGCTATAGTTTATTAGAGCAAAGTGGAGAAATCTTGTAACACGGAGGCTGGGGAAGTATTAATGTGGAGCCATCATGATAGCCATGGTCAGTCTAAGACTGGGGTATTTGTGAGTCAACATGATATACAGTACATGAGGTACAATATAGCAGCACTATCCAGCAGCTATGCTAGCCACATTGATACCATCTGAATGTAAGAACTACAGAACCCACTATCCTATGTGTTTTTTATAAAGGTCTGATTTGTCATTGGCTAGTACCTTAGTAAACGTGCACATACATATGGATGTTGAAGACATTATATCTGTTAGGGTAATGTTTATATATCTACCTAACTAGGCTAGCTAATGTTAGTGGGTCACTAGCAGAGGATCTTAAAGCTGCAATATTCTATCATCCATAAACATAGCAGCAATAGAAACATATCAGCATACAGGATAGACTGATCTATCCACCCTGCGTCGAATAAACATTTATAAATGTTACTAGCAAAGCAGCATTCCTATGCCCTCATGAGAAATTCCTCCATTACACCACAACAGTGAGAATGAGACTATAATACAAACATACACCCATATACTGTATATAGGGCGACATTTTTAAGTCACCCAATCTTGACACTCTAGACAACTAGAGCAACAAAAATTACAACCTGCTCCACCAAGGGTCACTAATAGGTAACTTACCGGGCATTGTATTTTACAAAGCCAAACCTACTAGGTTTTTTAAATCACTTACACTATATTCTCAATTTGTGGTGAACATCGCTTCTTGCTAATAAGGAGTAGAAGTACCTTATTTTTTTTTTATTTTTTTTATTTATAAAAATATTTTACCAGGAAGTAATACATTGAGAGTTACCTCTCGTTTTCAAGTATGTCCTGGGCACAGAGTAAAACAAAATAATACATGGTTACAAATACAGTTACATAAATGAACAAGGTATACATTATATACAAGACATTGCATGCACAGTTAAAGAAAATATATATTATGAGCGTATGAAACAGTTACAGACCAGATTAAAGTGTGAGACAGCCTTAGATTTGAAAGAACTTAAGCTGGTGGTGGATATGAGAGTCTCTGGTAGGTTGTTCCAGTTTTGGGGTGCACGGAAAGAGAAGGAGGAACGTCTGGATACTTTGTTGAGTCTTGGGACCATGAATAGTATTTTGGAGTCTGATCTCAGGTGATAGGTACTGCATGTGGTAGGGGTGAGGAGCTTGTTCAGGTAGCTGGGTAGCTTGCCCAGAAAGTATTTGAGGGTGAGACAGGAAAGGTAAACTTTGCGCCTAGACTCTAGTGATGACCAATCTAGTTCTTTGAGCATTTCGCAGTGATGTGTGTTGTAGTTGCATTGGAGAACAAAATGACAAATTGAATTGTAGAGGGTGTCAAGTTTGCTAAAGTGGGTTTGAGGAGCCGAGCCATATACTATGTCTCCATAGTCAATAATTGGCATTAGCATCTGCTGTGCAATACGCTTTCTGACCAGGAGACTTAGGGAGGATTTATTGCTGTAAAGTACCCCTAGTTTGGCATAGGTCTTGGTTGTCAGGGTATCAATGTGCATCCCGAATGTTAAGTGGGAGTCAAACCATAAGCCCAGGTATTTAAAACTAGTGACAGGTGTTAGGGTGGTTTTAGCGTTGGTTCTAATCAGGAGCTCAGTCACTGGAAGCTTTACAAATTTAGTCTTGGTCCCAAATACCATTGTTACCGTCTTGTCAGTGTTTAAAAACAGTTTGTTTTGGGAAATCCAGTTTTCGAGTCTCAAAAAGTCAGACTGAAGTATGTGTTGAAGGTCAGAGAGGCTATGGCTGTGTGCATACAGGATTGTGTCATCTGCATACATGTGTATTGAGGCTTCCTTACAAGCTGTGGGAAGATCATTAATGAACACTGAGAAGAGTAGGGGCCCCAGAACAGAGCCTTGCGGGACACCACAGGTGATATCCAGGGGGTTGGAGTTAGAGCCTGAGATGGACACATGTACCTGGTTCTTATCAGGATTTCAGACAGACTGCACACCTTCTCAGTGGCAATGTTCACATTTTGATAATACGGTATTTGACTACTACCTAGTCCTAAAAGGACTTTAGGAGAATATATTTTTGCTCTACTGTACCTTGAACCGTCGTATCATTCAGATATGAGGTTGAGATACATTACTAAGTATAGTGATTCGATTAGGGATTTTTTGTTGTTTAGTCCACCTATATTTTATGATTACTACATTAATAAAGGTTTATTTTAATTATTCCGCCATTAAAATTTGGGAGTACTACACTAGGGGCCTTCTTTATCTACTCCTGTGTTCTTGCATATTTTTCCTGTGATTATATATTAACCAGTCCCAGCACCCCAATCTCATCCAGACAGTAGCGAGAGTGTTCCCCTTTCCACTTTTCCCTCCCCTCTTATATCTAGCACTTATTAAGTAGTATTTACTGCTTTGTTTTAAGCCAGCTACATGGGATTACACCTTTATAGTGTCATAGCTTGTCTAAATTGATATACGTTATATACATTTTGTGCAAATCAATCTCTCTTAATCAAATCTTCTAATACTACAATTTACAGTAATGTAATGATTCAAATTAAATAAGGAATATGGAAACAATAATGGTCATATGAGGAAGGTTTCAACTATTCTAAAATTGCAGTGATCAAAGATAACTTATCAGTCACTAATAAAAAAATTAATTCACATTGGTTATCATTCTTACGGAAAATCTACAGTAATTATTGTAATATATTGCTCCAAATAATTGCATCCCTATTATACAAAGCTGCTATACTCACCATGTATGAGGAATGCACCCAGCACGAGCAAGATAACAGCTGCTTTCATCTTGAGTCTCTGAGTCTGTGCTCTGTATCACTATTCTTCTTAGTTCTGCCTTATAAAGCCCCTCCAGTCCTCTTTACTGCTGTGACCGCTGCCTGCTCAGGGGTACCCCAGGGGCTCCAAGAACGGCAGACGTTTCAGTGAGTATCAAAGAATCTTTATTGCGAGTGCACAAGGAGATGACACATTAGCAAGCGGCTTCAGTGTGATCTGGGGTGGGTAATACCAACCCTAGTATTTATAGTCTTGGTTACATGAGATAAAGCGGCACTGCCCTATTACAATCTAAAAACTCTATATATGCTTTATTTGAGCTTGATTAGCATAAAATACCTCCCTCCCATATATTTGTTTTTACAAAAGTTAAGTTTTAATCTCTTTAGGAAGCACATGATATTCTGAAATAGTCTCAGAGCAAACCTTGCCCACTCATACATTCTATCATACAGAAATGGTACAATAATAAAGTGCGTCAGGGTACTGATAAATTGTATCACTATAATTCTGGGCATAAAGCCATAGACACAGCCCTGGAACTTCAATTATTCTCCAAACCATAGGGGAGCGGTGGTGAAAGCCATGTAAAGAAAAAATCACATAGTACAATAATGGAAATACAATAAATAATAAGTGAAAAAAAGGCTATACATTTCCTACTCACAATGGAGCAGAGATAATAAAGCAGAAATACAAACATTGGCAATGTGGCCACTCATCCACTTATCCAAATTATACATGTTATCCATGTTTTTTAGCGTTCATGATTTGATGTATTCCTCTTCCCTTACAATGTTCTCCAGTACATTGTGTATTCCATATGTTGGTGCTACATTTGCTCCCCAGTTCATCCCCAGTGTCACTCGCTTAATGTACTTGTGTAATACAGTATCACTAATTAATCTATTCCAACACTAATCACTAACTTGTCAGTATTGCACTGTGAGCCTTGTTTGTTAGCTACTGCTGTATGCTGATTGGCTTATCAGTCAACCAATCGCGCAACAGCATGGGGCTGAGAACTACAGCCGTGACATCATCACGGCCCCGACCCCAAACAATTTTATTGGAGGGTGCTCGGTTGAGCCCCCTCTAAGTGCAGTTAAATGACTAAGAGCAACTGGCCACTAATTACAACCCTTGAAGAAGCGCCTCTGCGAAACGGATGTCGGGATCGCTGCATTAGACTTCCATGTGCATCTAACTGCTATTGGAAGCATTTGCTTAATAGCTTGTTGAGTCTGCGAGCACAATGCATGGCTTGTGAGATTACTGTGATACAGCTGATATGAGCACTTCTCATACTACAACAGTACTGCAAGTATCCTAATAGCTTCTAGTCACCTCATAGTTGTTGTTGTGTACTAATGAGGTTTAGCACAGCTTACTTTGTTATCCTTTCAACACTCATTGTGACGGTGAAGGGGTTAACCAGGCCAACAAGAAAGGTATTATGCCCAACTGGTTACCCCTAAACTTTGTTGGGGATGAAGGGGTTAATTGTTGGTCACCACAATGCCATGTTTCCCCTATACAGCATCAGTAATGTCCCTGTTTTACGGCTCAGAAACTAGCTACAGTCCTATGAATATATGTGAAATGTGCAAACTGTATTCGCGACACATGTGGGAGCTTCTAGCGCTGTGCCAACCATTAATTGCATAGGCGTGCCTACGGGTAGCGGCTACATTGAAGCTGAGTATCACTTCCTAAACCGCAGACATCTGAACCACAAACTCAATTGGATTAGTGGTCTGTGGTCTAAGTTGAAGTGCCAGCACGCAACAATCTATCCATCCTTCTTGTAATCCAATTAAAGTGAATTGGTGAAGTGCGTCTGCAGTTACTGATCAGAGCCAGCACGGATACATTGTATGTCGGCTCGTAACCAAGATCGATTATAGGTCAAACCGCAACCCACATCACAGAGCCTATTCAATTAAGTGGCTAACTTACGCAAAGAAGGAGCTAGCACTCTAATTTTTGGAATGCAGTTAGTGGATAATGTAACATTCACATACATATTGTTTTTATATCACACACATACAGAAACCATATATAAAAATAAAGTGTGTTTCAGTTATGTTTTCAAATGTAATGACAGGAACACGTTCCTGTCAGCCCGGCAATGAATCCATTAACATGTCAATATGTTAAGGATGAATGAGCTGAGGGATTTTTCCTCTCCGTACTTCAATTGGCACCCTACTGAGTTGGTGCCCCAGTGTCTAGAGAAGTCAGGAGTTCAAAAGCCTCAGAGATCCTAGGTGTTAGTGTGATCTGAATATTGCAAAGTACCACATACTGGTGCGAGATATGGGCTATCAAAACTTGGTAGCCAAACCCCAGACTTACTGTCACCAGGTTGAGCCCGGTATGCTAAGCAGCTTAGGTGTCAAGTTAGTGCATGCTCTTAGCAGACCGGGAAGCCACTTCTGCCAGTTTTGTGAGCTACTGGCAAGTCTGGGATAGGTGGGAAAAGTTGTTCCCATGGGAGGATTGGCTGTGTAGGTTAGAGATAGGATCCCTAACCCTATAAAAATGCCTGCAGCCCAGTCCTAGTTAGATTCACTTGAGTTTCTGAACGAATCCTGTAAGGACTTAACGAAAAGATTCCTTTCGGCGGAGATATAAGGGTGACAACTTGCGGCCCTAGCCAAGGATTGTCGCATGGCTCAATTTGCACACCCACTTGCATGCATGCAGGTGATCCCAGAGACTTTGTTTGCAAGTCATTCATTCCGTTGGCATTTTATTTAGTCTCCCCATCCCAGTAAATGTTTATCCAGTGTATTTGTGAAGAGTTGTGTGTTTGTCTTAAAAGGAAATAAATTACAATTTATTTTAGCCTCCTTGTTGTGCTCAATCCAGAATCCTGGTATTTACAGTATGTGTTGATGAGACCTGGGGCATCATGCAGTAAGCGGCGGAAAGGCCATTCTCGCCACTTTCCCGCCAAAGAAGCCTATCCGTATTCAGTAAGGGGCGAGAAAGTGGCGAGATTCAAAAAAAAGTTGGCGTTTTTTTTTCCCCCACCGGTGGCGAGGTGAGAAGGCACTTTCCGCCTAAGCTAAGCGGAGCTATTCGCCACTCTAGAATGGCGTTTTCCTGGCGGATCAGCCACGCAAGAAAAAGATGGCAAGTTGCTGCTGAGAGGCAGCGGATGAGTGGCGGATCGGCACTTAGAAAAATTTATGGCCTTTTTCCTGGCTGGAATTGATGCCGGGGGTCTCCGGAGCTGACACCATTAATACCAGCACCGGACCCCCGCGGTATGCATCCGAGGCAGGACAAATGCATTTAAAGCCCACTTCATTACCTTAGCGGTTAACCGCTAAGGTAATGAAGGGGTTAAAAAGCCGTGCCAGGTTTATTGTGGGTAGCGGGGGTGGGTGAAGGGGGTCTTTGGCCCCTATTGTTTGTTTAGGGCTTGCAGGGGGGTTGTGGGTGCACTTAACCCCTTCACGACGGTCGCAGTTCATACCGCTACGGTCATGAAGGGGTTAAGGCCTCCCGCTACCCACCCGCAAGCCCTAAACAAACCACCGTTGGGGCTAATACCCCCTTCACCCATCCCCACTACCCACAATAAATAAAAAAACACACACCAGCCCCACAGTAACTAAATAAATATATATATATATATAAATATATTACAGTGTTCGACAAACCTATACATTTGCTCGCCCCGGGCGAGTGGATTTAACATCGTGGCGAGCGCCTATTGGCCCACGCAGCACACGTTTGGTACTAGGTGGCGAGTAGATTTTTTTGTGTGGCGAGTAGATTTTTTGGTGATTTGTCAACCACTGAATATATATATATATATATGACCCCAACAACACCTATATCCCCCTAACATACAATACATTAATGGGCACAATGACTATTATCTACAAATGGATAATAGTGCATGTGTCCATTTAAAATACATACAGAACAATAAAGACATTAAATACATATAGCACTCACCCATGTGCGGCTGCCACGATGAAGGCCATCCTCATCTTCATCCTGCCCATGCCCCATCCGCTTCTGCAAAACAGACACAAGAATTAAAACATCCAATGTAATGTCCCCTAACCCCTTAATCACCATAGCGGTTATTAACCGCTACAGTCATTAAGGGGTTAACCCACCCTCACCCACATACCCTCCCCCACTAACCCGCCCACCCCCTGAGGCCCAACCACCCTCACCCACTATCCACAAGGGAGTCCTACCACAAACCCTTGGGGCCAAAACCCCCGTCCCCCCAGCACATACAGTACAATAATGTGCCAAATAACTATTATCCACATAGGGATAATACATTATTTGGCCATTATTAAACACATTAAACACCATAGTAAAATAAAGAAAATTCTACTAACCTCATCAATAAGAAGGCTCCGTCGCAGCATCATCCTTGGGGTCCGTTGCCAAAATAATAAATTGCCAATACATATCAATGACATTCACATACCAATGAACCCCTTAATCACTTTATCGGGTACTAACCTCAAAGGTAATTAAGGGGTGAAGCCATCCTGCAATGGCAACACTACTTATGCATAACATCCTCAATGAATTAAAAAGCAATTTCCTAAACAAATCTCATGTAATCATTCAATCTAAAGCCTCAAATGCCACTTAAAACATACAGTGTATACATGTAGCATAGGTATGTGAATGTCATTGAAATGTATTGGCAATTTATTATTTTGGCAACGGACCACAAGGATGATGCTGGCGACGGGGCCTTCTTATTGATGAGGTTAGTAGAATTTTCTTTATTTTATTACGGTATTTAATGTGTTTAATAATGGCCAAATAATGTATTATCCCTATGTGGATAATAGTTATTTGGCACATTATTGTACTGTATGTGCTGGGGGACGGGGTTTTTGGCCCCAAGGGTATGTGGTAGGACTCCCCTGTGGGTAGTGGGTGAGGGTGGTTAGACCTCAGGGGGTGGGGGGGTTAGTGGGGGAGGGTATGTGGGTGAGGGTGGGTTAACCCCTTAATGACTGTAGCGGTTAATAACCGCTATGGTGATTAAGGGGTTAGGGGACATTACATTGGATGTTTTTATTCTTGTGTCTGTTTTGCAGAAGCGGATGGGGCATGGGCAGGATGAAGATGAGGATGGCCTTCATTGTGGCAGCCGCACATGGGTGAGTGCTATATGTATTTAATGTCTTTATTGTTCTGTATGTATTTTAAATGGACAACTGCACTATTATCAATTTGTGGATAATAGTAATGTTGCCCATTACTGTATTGTATGTTGTGTATTGCTGCTATGTTTACATTTGTCTCCAATAAACATGCTAGTATGCGTTAACCCCTTCATTGCCTTAGCGGCTATCCGCTATGGTAATGAAGCAGCATTAATGTATTTTAATAATATTGTGCAGGAGCAGGGGGTCCCCTAAGCTGAACCGCATTGATTTGTAGCTCAGAGACCCCCTTCTTCCCGAGTTACAGGCCCCGGTTTGGGGCATCGGTTACAGTGTGGACGCCATGTTTATTGCAGGCACGTAGCGTATGGGACGCTATAAACATGGCGGCGACACTGCCCATCCGATCACACATACCGGGGCCTGCAACTCGGGAAGCAGGGGGTCCCTGGTCCACAAAGTGATGCGGTTCAGCTCGGGGGACCCCCTGCTCACTGTACAGTATTATTAAATAAATATTCATGCTGCTTCGCTACCGTAGCAAATACCCGCAAAGGTAAGGAACGAGTCTTTATTGATATGTGTGTTTTATTCATAGTGTAGATGTGCAGAGGGTCTCCGGAGCTGAACCGCTTTGGTTTTAGGTCCGGGGACCCCCTGCTTCCCGAGATACAGGCCCCTTTAGGGGGTGCCGGTATCCCTCTGCTTTGTTTACATTCCGCGGTCACGTGATTGGCACCTTTAAATGCAGAGGGATACCGGCACCTCATAAAGGGGCCTGTATCTCGGGAAGTAGGGGTCCCCAGACCTGAAACCAATGCGGTTCAGCTCCGGAGACCCCCTGCACATGAACACAATGAGTAAAAATGGTTTTAAAAATAATTTTTATTGTGCTTATGTTTGCGCCGAGAGAGCAGCGGATCTCTCTCTGCTGCAAACACAACTCGGCAGGGGACGGTTCTCGGCAGTTTCTCGCCAGGCAGCCGTCTCGTCACCGGTTACTCGCCATTTTATCAAATGGTGGTGGCTAAATCATTCGCCAGGGATTCGCCCCTTACAGCATACAGCCAGTTTAACACGCCAAAAACATGGCTAATGCATTTTTTCCCGGCTTACTGCATGATGCCCCTGGTCTCCTGTGACACCCATGCAGCCACAGTAATTACACCCTGTTATATATGTATATACAGGGCATAACTGCTGACAGGATACTTACCTTCTACTGTTTATGTGGCTAAGGGAGGGGGAGGGGGAGTTGGTATATTCAGCTCTTTTTATTCCCTCAGTTGGTTCTCGCTGTTTTACTACCTACTACTGTGCTATTTCCAGTTCTCTACCTGCTATCTATCTATGGATACTACATGTTTAGCATACTTATTATGAGCATGGATATCCTTTAATATAGTACCAATTGTAGAGTGGTCGTGGGAGGGGGGAGTTTGCCTAGGAGCTGCCTTCCTCTTACTAAGCTCAACCGCCTATTTTTGTGAGGCTCTCCAGCCTGGTTACTACCCTATCCTAAGGGACAGTTACGATAATACTGTGTTTGAGCTTCCATTTTTGTAGCTCCATTTTTTGCTCCCTGGAGTCTCATTTAACACCCTATATTTTAACGTTATATTATGATTTAAATTGTTTTTGTATAAATTATCATATCATCACACATTTTGGATGTTCCGAGCTCTGTCCTTTCCTATTTTGGCTTTATTACACTATTGTACTATGTGGTGGGATTGAGTGTTGTTATATAGGGGACCTCACTCGTCTACTGGCCCTTTTTGAGTCTGTTGCTTACCAGTATCTGACTATATTGTCTATTGTTTGCTTGCCCCTATTGCACCGTTTACCCTATGTGACTTACATTTAAATAAGTAAGCAGTGCTGGTGTCATATTTGTTGTGAAAGTTATAGACCATTTAAATTGGCCCCTTGGAAATTGCCTGTCTCGTGAGAATCTCGCCGAATAGACCAAAAAAGATCTAAACCACTTGATAAACAAAACGCCCTTAATGAGCCATTTCCTACTTATGAGAGAGGCGATCATCAAACCGCTGGCTACTCGTCCGTTTTGTGAATTTTGCTATCACAGGTAATCAACGCTTTCTGAATACCCTGATTGCAATGCTCACAAAGACGGCGATTTAAATGGCTTGGCGGTTTTTTTTATGAACCCTTAATGCATAGGCCCCTAAGTCTCACACACACTAACATACATTAAAAACCTAAGTCTGGGTGACAAAGGAGTCATTTGGTTGCATCTTTTGATCCAAACATGACTCAACGAAAGAGATTTCTTTACCCCTATGTGAAATAAATCGGGGATTGTCAGGGCTGTCGCATCCTTATTGCTGTTTAATAGAGACATTTAGCAAAAACAGAGATATGTGAACAAAGTTAGACTTTTGTAAAGGTTTTTTTTTTTTTTTCCAAAAATTATGCAAGTTTTAACAAAATTAATAGCATTTTTGCCAGAAGTTTATAACAGTTGCAGCATTTTTGTACCTAAATTTAGGATTATCTGACCATAACATTGCATTTTAATGTTTGACAAATGTTACATGGTTAGTGAAAATGTCACACATATCTTACTGAGTAGTTTATAAATGCATCATTTAGCGAATATACTCATTCACAAACTGACAATCATTTGTGAATAGACATTCCCTGATATGAATGAAGAGGCTTTGGAAGTGTCCGCAACTTTATTTTTATACAGTATATACTTTATATAACGTGTTTGCCGGGTTTCAACAATTTTTTCCCATTAATTGTGTATTTTTATGTATCCTCTCAAAATCCAGGGGGAGCTTATAGGGAGAAAAACAACAAAACTCAACAATCTAAGTGTAGACAATAATAGTATGTGAATCAATTTAAAGTAGGTGCAATATTGCCTCTTCTGTGCAGCCTACAGAAGAGCAAAGATGGCACCTAAATTGATAAGTAAGCTGCACAGAAGAGCCAAGATTGCACCTAAATAGATAAGTAAGCTGCACAGAAGAGCCAAGATTGCACCTAACTTGATTCACATATTATTATTGTCTACACTTAGATTGTTGCGCTTTGTTGTTTTTCTCCCTATATGCTCCCCCTGGATTTTGAGAGGAAATTTCTACATTTTGGGGACAAGTGAAGACAAACTCTACCAGAGGGTTTGAGCAGGGAGTTACAACGTTTATTTTATCACATTTTTGCACATTTATTGGCACTATTTTTCACTGTTGCAAAATAATTATGTGCTGTTTCACGTATATTGTCACTTTATAGTTAGTGACCACTTTTAGTGTTTAGCGCCTTCTTTTCACACCATTACTTTGTCACAATTATTTTTATGTATCCAACACTTATTCTTGAAGGGAAAAAATATTCCCATGTTTAGCAAATAGACAATGCAATTTGTAACAGTATGAGTATAGCAAAAAAAGAACAATTTATACTAATTTTAGAAATATTACATATGCTGTTAGCAATACTTATTACTTTGGTATTATTAATGGCAAGAGAAAAAGAATAAAGACAAATAGAGCAAAAAGTAAATATTTAAATAATTTAGATTTATTGATTTTCTTTTTTAAAGCAGAGATTTAGATTTCAAAATGTGACAGCAGATAGGAATCACTTGGCCAACTTTGTCTGCCCATTTTCCTCTCTGGATTGGAAATAATATACTGTAGCAGTTGACACTTTCACTTTTTGTCAGGCGGATGTTATTATAAGAATGTCTTCAGCAGGTATTGTTACTGTTACTGGCTCAGTTACAGAGATCACTTTTGCAGCATCGAGTTGAAGATACCCAGTTCTTCATTTGCAAGCAGAATGACTCAGTAGTGCATCCCTGTAGCAACATAACTAGAATAAAAAGATGTAATTTATTGACAGGTATAGTATAACAAATTAACATATAACAGAGATGGGAGTCATTTAATTTGGGGGTTCTCATACTGTATTTTACAAAATTCAAATATTTACTAAACTTTGTTATGCCGTGAGGTACCTTTCAGAGCTGGATGACACATAGTGGTCTATTTACTAAAGTGTCCTGGCTGCCAAAGTTTGGGCAAAACCAGTGCAAAAAAACACAGCCTTTCTGTTTTATTATCATTATTTTCATTATACATAAGGAATCCCCCTAAAAACTATGGGAGCTTTTCCTTGAATAAATCTGGAGCAATACATTTACAGAGGGATCCCTATAGTTCCATTCAGCTACAGGTAAAAACTAACATTGCACTTATGGGTGGATAGCGGTTTTAAAAGTACATCCTGCACCTTATCTGATACGTTCATTGAGAACATCTGAATTCAGTATTTTGGAGATGAGGCTTCCAGAACTGGGCCCAGCAGGTGAGATTTCCTTAATGCTTTGCAAAATCCACAGATGGATCACGTGTTATTTCAAGTTACTTACAGATGGGGTAATTCATCATCATAAACATGCAATGAACGACACCTGAACCGCAGGTTTCAATGCCGTAGGTGCACGTTTCGACATTTTTGCAGTCGGCGGTAAGACACTGCAATGCATCCGCTGCAAATAAAACAGCACATTAATCCTGAGAGAACACAGTATTGACTGAAAGCACGAAGGGGAAATGTTTTGAGATAATAACATTTGCTCCTGTAGCACTGTTTCCCCCACCCTCTGGAAGATGTTACTCTGCTACTGGTGCTGTGGTGCTGTGGCATACCTGTGAGGGTCCAGGAGAGCTGAGATGCCTGTGATGATAGGGAGACTACAGTAGGACAGGCTTTTGCTAGTTCTTTATGGTGTCAGTGCCACCAGTTGTAGTGGCTCCAGAGTCTCCTCTACAATACACTCTAGCCATTCTCCCTGCCCAAATGACTGGTACCCAGGCAGGAGTATATAAAACGGATGCTCTTTTGCAGCAGTCACTGAGATGGTATATACAGCGGTGCAGATGCATAGGAAGTGTCCCCAGAAATCAGGAAGGTGTGGGACCACTGATAGTGATGAGGCCTAGGTATAATTCAGGTGTTCAGGGGCATGCTCATCCCTGATGGGAGAGACTCACAGCCCTTCCAGTTGTCCAACCTCCAGACCAGTACTGACTCTAACTTTGCACTCCTCCCTGACACCAAGGAGGGGAGGACATAATGTCTGTGCCACGATTGGCTACACACAACCACTATGACACCGCCTCTCCTATCAATCAGAGAGCAGCATGAGGCCGGTCAAAGCCCCAGGATAACTTGTCACAGCCCGCAGCGCTATCGGGACTTATATAACAAGCGGCAAAGAGGCAACCTAGACCAGCTTGGCTACACTGTCCCCTGGGTGGAAATTCCATGCCCTCACTGGAATCATCTGGAGCATGCAAAAGAATTATAGGTTACACATCATGAATGGTACACATAACTATACCCATTTCACCCACTGGTGACAGTGTTGAACACGAACTCTTCTAACATGGAGTATGGAGAAACTACTTATTGTATCTAGGGTCAGGCTTTTTGTTCACCCGCCCCTTAAAATCTTTGAATCAGATAGAATAAATTTTTGGAGCACGAGCGTCCTGGCGTACCTCCACTCGATCTTTGAATATACTGTACATGTCCCTCTCAGCCACTCCTGCGTGATGGAACATATAGTGGATTCAATAACGAATTCTTGGTAACTGGTTTTAGAGTACAAATAATCATTAACAGCCAGCTTAAGCCAATCATGCCTCTGATCTTCTATTTCCTGTTTAATAGTCTCTGGCACGTAGGGGAAATTATAGCCATGAGACTGACGGTACCAATTTCTTATTGCTCGATAAGCTCGGCTAAACCTCAGGACTTCCAGCTCCCTGGCCAGGTAGTACCCAAATCCCTGGGTCATTAGGGTCCGCCTCTTGATACAATATAGAGGGAACCTTAGGTTTTCTTCTCCCAAGATTAATTTCCCCTTCCCTCTTACGGAAAGCTTTGGTCGATTCCCCCAGAGAGAATTTACCTTCTTCCCACTAGTGATCCACTATCTGGCCAGGTCGGGTGCATACAGCAGAGACTGCAACTATTCTAACACAAACCAGTGGCAATCGCAAAAAAGACCCAGGTACACCCAGGTACATTCTGAATACATGCCTTAATCTTGCCTTAAACTAGCCCCAGCATTTCTGCATTGTTTAATAACCCATCAGATTAACAGCGGGGGTCCCTGGCAGTCCCATTCAAACTGATGGAGCACTGATGCGGAGCAGGCTACACCACACGTTGCCAGTGTATAGTTCTCTATCTTGGATGGGACTTCCTGATGCAGTGCACGTTAAGCAACGGAGCTACACTTTAACAGCGTGCAGCGGACCCTGTGCAAGGACATTCCAGCCCTCCATCCAGTGAGACGATGCTGATCCGAGGGAAGAGGAAGTCCAGGAGCCACTGGGGAGAGATAGGATTTCATCCCATCCCTAGCCCAGCAGAGTCTTGACTGATTCAACGCCGTTTGCTGTTGTGGTAACATGTCCAAAACATGTCATGCCTGTTATATTCATTTTTAATGTACGTGTAATACTCACCCGCTGAATGACATCAATACAATATTTCTCTATATACTACACTGAGGTTTTGCGCTGTTTTCTTTTTTTGTTTTCTGATCTAGTATATGTTGTGGAGCCATCCTTATTGAACAGCTGCAGTAACCTCATCTTTACACATGTGAACAGGACAGATTTTTATTGTATTTACTTGGTTATGATTCTATTACAACACTTTTGGTTACTTAACCACTTTTATATTGTAAACATCACAATATAGGTCTTGTAAATAACATATTTGCTATATCATTGTGCGCACTTTAATCACTTTTTCACTAGTATGCTAGGTCAGAATTTATATAAACAAGATATGGCACCAAGAAGCAAAATATACTTGGCCAACGTCACGTTTCAAAAACAAGAGACTGAGATTCAAAATGGATTTAGGATTCGCTTGCAATGAAGCCCAATTTGTATTTTATTTATAAACAAAATATGGTCATTTTGCCACTATGATTCCGATTACAGTCGGTATTGTGTGAAATCTTCCAGAATATTTTTAAGAAAAAAATACTGTAGAGATGTTAAATATTTTGATTTCTTAAGACTCCCTTATAATAAGACACTGCAACTTTTTCTGAGTTCTTCTTGTAGTACTCTAAGAAAAAGTACTGTAAGTACTTATTATGTTTTACTTACTGCTTTGTTTTAGGCCAGCTACATGGGATTACACCCTTATTGAGTCATAGCTTGTGTAAATTGACATACGGTAATATACATTTTGTGCAAATCAATTTCTCTTAATCAAATCTTGTAATACTACAATTTACAGTAATGTAATTATTCAAATTAAATAAGGAATATGGAAACAATAATGGTCATATGAGGATGGTTTCAACTATTCAAAAATTGCATTGATCAAAGATAATTTAACAGTCACTAATAAAAAAAATGAATTCACATTGGTTATCATTCTTATGGTAGCTCTACAGTAACTATTGTAATATATTGCTCCAAATAATTGCATTCCTATTATACAAAGCTGCTATACTCACCATGTATGAGGAATGCACCCAGCATGAGCAAGATAACAGCTGCTTTCATGTTGAGTCTCTGAGTCTGTGCTCTGTATCACTATTCTTCCAAGTTCTGCCTTATAAAGCCCTAAAAGTCCTCTTTACTGCTGTGAACACAGCCTTCTCAGGGGTACCCCAGGGGTACTAAGAACTGCAGACGGGTTCGGTGAGAATCAATGAATCTTTATTGCACAAGGAGATGACACATTAGCAAGCAGCTTCAGTGTGATCTGGGGTGGGTAACACCACCCCAGTATTTATAGCCTTGGTTATAGAAGATAAGGCGGCACTGCCCTATTACAATCTAAAAACTCTACATATGCTTTATTTGAGCTTGGTTAGCATAAAATCCCTCCCTCCCATATATTTGTTTTTACCAAAGTTACGTTTTAATCTCCTTATTAAGCACATGATATTCTGAAATAGCCTCAGAGCAAACCTTGCCCACTCATACATTCTATCATACAGACATGGTACAATAACAAAGTGCGTCAGGGTACTGATACATTGTATCGCTATAATTCTGGGCGTAAAGCCACAGACACAGCCTTGGAACTTCAATTATTCTCCAAACCACAGGGGAGCGGTGGGGAAATTCATGGAAAAGAATAAATCATATAGTACAATAATGCAAACACAATAAATAATAAGTGAAAAAAGGCTATACATTTCCTACTCACAATGGGGCCGATATCACAAAGCAGAAATCCAAACAGTGGCAATGTTGTCTCTGACTGGTATGATGCAGATGGTCCAGTGAATCTCAAAGATAGAAAGACAGACCCATGGTGCAGATCAACTTTAAAAATACAATTTATCACAATAACTCACAAATGGAAGCTTACACTCAGTTGAAGATCAAATGGCAGATATAGTAGACAATGGGTTCTCTTCGAACATGATGTTGCGCTGAACGCGATGCACTGAGACACGCAAACAGGCACTTTGCATCCTAAAACTGACCTTTTTCATGACATTTTTCTAAGTCCATTTTGCACGTTCGTTACCCTGTTTGCGTTCAATTCTGCCCTTATGCGGGATGCACAAAGCAACGCAACCTTAGCGTATGCGAAAGTTGCGTTCAACAAAACACGTCAGCTCAAGGAAGCCACAAAAAATGCTGGACTTAGAAAAAATTTCTTTGTTTACATTTTTGCATGTGCAAAACCCATACAACAGACCAGTATGTGTCCCCGGCTCACCAAGTGGGGGTCCACCGTGGTAGTCCAGGGGTCACCACTGCCGTCCCGGGGTCCCCGCAAGCCTGCGGTACCAATGTTGCGCCTCCAAAAATAATAAACAATATTTATAGCTAAATACACCCCCCTAACACATACAATACAGTAATGGGCAAAATTACTATTATCCACATATGGATAATAATGCATTTGCCCATTTTAAACACATATAAATTACATTAAATACAGTAAATACATATTACACTTACCTTTTACAGGTACCCACGATGAAGGCCGTCTTCATCCTCATCTTCATCCTGCCCATGTCCCTCCGGTGCTGAAAAACATACACAAGAATAAAAATAGCCCCTAACCCCTTAATCACCTTAGCGGTCATTAACCGCTACAGTCATTAAGGGGTTAACCCACACTCACCCAACACTCGGGAGGTCTAAATACCCCCCCCCACTACCCATCCCATGAGGCCTAACCACCCTCACCCACTAACACAGGCGGGAGTCCTATCCACATACCCTTGGGGACAATACCCCCTTCCCCCACCCCCAGTACCCACAAGAAAAACAATACACAGCCCCACGATAAATATCATTATATTTATTCTATACATAACCCACCCCCTGTGCCCACCCATAAATACATGATTATTATTTTACATACAGGGTCAATACCCCAGGCCCACGGGAGTCCCAGTGGGTCTGATGGGTCACCTCACAGACCTACAGTAGCCCAGCACCATGTTTCAAACAGGGTCTGGAGGCCTATGTGTGGTCCCCGCCAGGTGCCATGGTCAACCAGGTGGTCTCCGTGGGTCACCGTGGGTCACAATGGGGCCCCACAGGTAGGCCTGCAGCTGTTGGGGGGCCCCGGGTCAGACCCACAGGTGTCTGAGGGGACTTGGGTGGTTCCCACGGGGGTCTGGTGGCCCTCGGGTGGTCCCTACGGGTCTGCGGTGCCCCCACAGATGTGTGGCCACCGGTTCTTCCCTGCAGGTGTCCCCCGTGGACCCAGCAGCCGGTTACCCGTGAGAAGCCAGAGGAGACCGCAGGTGGTCTCCATAGGTCCACTGCAGACCAAAAGGAACCAACCCTGTATGTAAAAAAAATAAACCTGTCCTATACATTAAATACATCAATCCCCCCCCCAACACAAACAGTCAAATAATGTGCAAAATAATTATTACCAAGATAGGGATAATAGATTATTTGCCCATTATTAAACACATTAACTAGCATAATAAAATAAATAAAGTTCTACTGACCTCATCAATAAGGAGCCCCCTCGACAGCAAAATCTGTGTCCTCCGTTGCCAACAAAATACATAGCCAATACATTCAATTACAATCTGATATCAATGAACCCCTTAATCATCTTATCGGATAATAACCGCCAAAATAATTAAGAGGTTAAGCCACCCTGGCCCGATACCCACCCTTCATACATTCATTTGTACGTTTGCTTCATCACGCAACTATATATATATATATATATATATATATATATATATATATATATATATATATATATATATAATATATACAATGAAGGTCTGCGCTCGTGTATGAATAGCCAGAAATATAGGAAATCTAAATATAGACTAATAATAGATAATGATTATATAAAAAATAATAATAAATTATAATAATATAATATATCCTTATAAAATGAAATTAATATACCAATAGTGCATAATGGATGTCTAATAAAAACAGCTAAAAAATACAATTTAAACAAAAAAATGTGTGTGGTGCTGTGAACTTTCCTTGATCTGCTCAATGCAGATAGTCCTATAGAGTCCAACAAATAAGTCCAATGATTGCGGAATAACAGTAGCACTATTAGGACCGACAGGCAGCTTCTTTAAAAGGGCACAACGACTTCCCTCTCCACCTGCATAGAAAGATAAAAGAAAAAAAAGCGCCAAATCCTAGTGCATTACTGTGCAAAAATCGATATATTTAATTCCCAAAAATCTCAATAAAAATGAACTCACAAACATAAAACAATTAAAAGCATTGTATGAGATATACTCATGCTCCTAGGACCAGGAAACGCTGCTTTGCTGCTGTAATCCCTCCGTGACTCCACTGGAACAGAATGCTGCCTCCGTTGTTCACTGCCTGCAGGAACTGACGTATCAGGCGCTCCGCGATGGTCTCTCACCGGGTACACACCACCAGTTGATCTTTAGTTCCCACCGGTGACGGTAGATGCCGCGGACCAGCGGATGACGTCACGGGAATCGTGCTGGATACCGGACCGGTATAGATTAAAGCAGTTCGATAGCAAGCGTTGGTGAAAGTCCACTGCACACCTTCCCTACGCGTTTCGTCAGATTAACTGACTTCTTCAGGGGAAGGCTCTGGGTGTGTGGTGTCTCATATTATATACCTCCCCGAGTCCAATTAGCTTAATTATTAAACATATTAACTAGCATAATAAAATAAATAAAGTTCTACTGACCTCATCAATAAGGAGCCCCCTCGACAGCAAAATCTGTGTCCTCCGTTGCCAACAAAATACATAGCCAATACATTGCAATTACAATCTGATATCAATGAACCCCTTAATCATCTTATCGGATAATAACCGCCAAAATAATTAAGAGGTTAAGCCACCCTGGCCCGATACCCACCCTTCATACATTCATTTGTACGTTTGCTTCATCACGCAACTATATATATATATATATATATATATATATATATATATATATATATGTATATATATAAAAGTATACATTACCGCATAGCAGCAAAAAGGGAGACAGCACTCAGGTGAATGAAAATAAATGTATTAAATACAGCACATAACTCCAACGTTTCGAGTCACTGTCCTGTGTCTGTTGCACCACCCTGAGGAAGATCCCCCTGTGGGATTGAAACGTTGGAGTTATGTGCTGTATTTAATACATTTATTTTCATTCACCTGAGTGCTGTCTCCCTTTTTGCTGCTATGCGGTAATGTATACTTTTATTATTTATATGGGACATGCACCTATTCATTATTGAATTTCTATTGGAGTGCCAGTGATTTTTTATCACACATATATATATAATATATATATATATATATATATATATATATATACACACACACACATGATGAACCAATATACAAATAAATGTTTAAGGGTTATCAAAAACATGTTCTAATACAAATACCACTTATCCATATCAGCCACAGTAAAATAAAATCCTATTTCCTAAAAAAAATCAATCTAATCTTCCAATCAAAAGCATTAAATGCCAATCAAAACATTGAATTTACATTGTATACATGATGCATAAAATCTATGCACCATGTACTGTATTCTCTGCCAATCAATGTTACCAATAAAATATTCCCAACAAAATGCCATTAAATCCAAACAAGTAAACTATTTAAACCAAGCAAGTCAACAGAAATCAATTAGCATTCCTTAATCAAATCCCAAAACAATTAAAATACCATCCATAACAATTACACAATTAACTATTTCAATCGTTAAAACAAGTTACTATCAGACAAAATATAAGTACCAAAAAGAATACAATATACAAAAGCAAGCCTCACCATGACCTAAAGTACAGCATACAACACCAAAAATTACATCTATCTAATTTCAAAATACATTACACACACATTTAAGCATAGCAGCATAGCCAAAAACATTTTAAAGACAGCAAAACAAGCATTTCCTTTCAAATCTGAAGTCGAGTTCATAACAAGCGAAGGGACGATTTCCCTGGGAAACCTGGAACAAAGCGGAGGCCACGTATACCTTACGTCCTGGCGTATCGAACACCCTGCGGAACTCTTGGGTGAAGACTCCTATGTTCTGTGTGAGGTCTGGTCTCCGCTTCCAGATGGGGGAAGCCCAAGTGAGTGCATCATCTGTAAGGAGGGAGAAAATATAAGCCACCTTTGAGCGCTGCGAGGTAAAGCGAGAGGAGTTCTTTTCAAATTGAACAGCACAGTGATTCAGGAATCCACGACAATCGTGGGGGTCCCATCCATACCGGTTGGGAGTGGGAAATCGGGGTTCTTGGAGGAGAAGCAAAAGGGTTCTGAACTAATTCCAGAGAGTTTGTAAACTTTGGTCATTGGCCTCTAACTTGTTAGATAAATCAGACAAGGTATTGGCGTGTGAGCTCAGGACTCTTCCTACCTCAGTGGGGTCGGGGTTTGTAGGGCCGAGCATACTGTGACGCAAAGCTCACCACAAACGAGACCGCGGGGCTGAGGTAGGGAATTATTGCAAGACACCTCCCACAACCACGAAGGCACGTCCAGAGTGTAGAATGGTCTTGCAAGCCGGTTCTAGGGATACAGAGTTCAGAGTAATCGTGATAACAAGACAGGTCAGGATTGGAGAGCAGGATCATAGGTGTACTTAGCTGAAGTCAGGAGTGGAGATATCAACGTAGTCGTGTAACGGATAGCCAGGGTCAGTGCAGGAGATTCTAGACTAGCCGTACAAGCCAGGGTCAGAGCAGGAGAAACAGCGGAGTCCAGGTACAAAGCAAGGGTCAGGTATCAGGCAGGCAAACAGACAGGATCATGGAGAAGTAAGCGTCACACAAGGGATTATGCTCGGCAAGGAGTGAACATCCAAACAAACACTTAAAGGAGCCTCCCACCAATGGGAGGTCCACAGACAGCAGGAACGCGTACTGATAGGCTACTGGGTAAGGCCCTATTGAATAGCCTAATAGAAGGGGAGGAAGAATCCCGCAAACGTGAGCGTGCACCGCACGTCACTGGTGCCTCAGCTGGTGAGCCGGTCGCACGCCAGGGTTCCGCCGGCATCCCGAAGACAGAGGTTGTAGGCGGGGTAAGACCCAGTGACGCATTGGGTACTGTCCCTGCGTCGCGCGTCACTGGGATCAGTAGAAGCAGAGGCGGAGCAGCCAGGGGGTTGCGCATCATGGCCCGGAGGAAGGGAAGTTGGGCGCGCGCTATGTGCACGCGCACTGGTGCCGCGACGCGCCTCCTGCACGAGTGCGAGCCATGGGGGTAAGTTGCCTTTGGAGGAAGGCTGGTGAATCCTTACAGTACGTCTGTTTCTAAGGAATAAATCGCAATTTGTTTTATTTCTTGGTTTTGCTCAGTGATATGATCCCAGTATAAAGGTGTAAATTCCTGATCTCCCGTGACAGAGACAGAGAAAATGGGGGAAAGGCACAGAGAATGGGGGGAGAGAGAAACACAGATAATGGGGGATAGAGAGACAGACAATGGGGAGAGGGATACAGAGAATGGGGGAGAGAGAAACAAACAAAGAATGGGGGAGAGAGACACAGAGAATGGGGGAGAGAGACACACACAGAGAATGGGGGAAGGGGAGAGAGAGAGACACAGAGAATGAGGTTGGGGGAGAGAGAGACACAGAGAATGGGGGAGAGCGAGAGACACACAGAAAATGGAGAATGGGGGAGAGAGATACAGAGAATGGGGGAGAGAGAGACACACAGAGAATGGGGGAGAAAGAGACATAGAGAATGGGTGAGAGAGACACACAGGGAATGGAGTAGAGAGAAAGACAGAATGGGAGAGAGAGTCAACAGAATGGAGGAGAGAGAGAGACAGAGAATGGGGGAGAGAGAGACACAGGGTTGGTTGGAGAGATAATGGAGGGATGGGGTGGGGGAGAGAGAATGGAGGGGATAGGGTGGGGGAGAGAGAATTGAGGGGATTGGGTGGGGGGAGAGAGAGAATGGGGGGATGGGGCGAGAGAGAATGGAGGGACGGGAGGACAGAATGGAGGGATGGAGTGGGAAAGAGAATGGAGGGATGGGGGAGAGAGAGAATGGATGAATGGATGGGGTATAGAGAATGGAGGGATGGGGAGAAAATGGAGGGATGCAGGAAAGAGAATGGAGGGATGGGGAGTGACAGAATGGAGGGAATGGGGGAGAGAGAATGGAGGGATTGGGGAGAGAGAATGGAGGAATGAGGGAGAAAGAGAATGGAGGGATGGGGAGAGAGAGAATGGAGGGAATGGGGGAGAGAGAATGGAGGGATTGGGGAGAGAGAATGGAGGAATGAGGGAGAAAGAGAATGGAGGGATGGGGAAGAGAGAGAATGGAGGGAATGGGGGAGAGAGAATGGAGGGATGGGGGACAGAGAATGGAGGGAAGGGGGAAAGAGAACGGAGGGATGAGGGAGAGAGAGAATAGAGGGATGGGGAGAGAGAATGGAGGATGGGGGGAGAGGGAGAATGAGGTGTGTGTGAGAAAGATGGGTGGACAGAGAGGAGAGACATAAAGGAGAAGGGGTGCTGTTGGTGACGCCATTTGTTTTATAAATATTTTTTTAATGTGTCCCGGTTTTTACTTTTCTAAATCTGGTCACCCTAGATTCACTGGACCATCTGAATCATACCAGCCAGAGACAACATTGCCACTGTTTGGATTCCTAAGAAAAAAGAGTGGTGTGGATAGCGCTAAAAACTGATCAAAACAAATATGATAGTGATTGTAAGGACAACAGTGTGGATATTAAATTAATTAATAAACAAGGCTGCCAGGAACATCTAACCCAAACACAGTTAGTGAGACACAGATAAAAAAAAACAGATAAAAAAAGGATGTCAGGCCATTGCACGCAAGTTAGAATCGGATAATACCACACCAACAGCACTAAAAAAAATTTTGGTAGATAGTATTAAATTTATTTTAACACATAACCACTTTCAGTTTAATTCACAATTTTTCAAACAAGTCTGTGGAACGGCGATGGGCACGAGGTTTGCCCCGAGTTATGCCAACCTTTTTATGGACAGTTGGGAAGAAGATTACATTTGGAACAACTGTCCTCTCGGGGCATACCTGGTGCTCTGGCGCCGTTTCATAGATGACGTTATATTTGTTTGGTCCGGCAGCCAGATACAGTTGGAGACATTTTTTATATATTTAAACTCCAATGATAGGGATTTGAAATTTACTTTTAACCACCACAAGGAACATATAGAGTTTCTAGACCTCCAAATGTACATTAGTAACAATAAAATAGAAACTAAAACATTCTTTAAGTCTGTCCAGGCTAATAACTATTTAAGGGCAGACAGCCAGCACAATCCTAGCTGGATCCGGAATATCCCAAAGGGTCAGCTCACACGCCTGAAGCGCAACTGCTCAAATCCTGGGGAGTTTGAGCTTCAGGCAAATGAGCTTAAAAATAAATTCCGCGATAGAAGTTACCCAGAACATTTACTTGAGGCAGCATCCATTCAGGTGGAAGAAATTGAGAGGGATACATTACTGGAATACAAAGATAAAAATGCATCAAATAAAAATACTGAAGTTTCATTTATAACCCAGTATAATGAGATGGCGCCAAAAATACGCCAGATTTTTAACAAACACTGGCATATGCTCTTGTGTGATACAACTTTATCTAAATGTCTCCCCGAAAAACCTAAAATCATTTTTATAAAAGCACCAAATATTAAAATGCGTCTAGCACCTAGTTGCCCATTGGAAAATACAAAATTAAAAATAAACAGCAAAAGAAAGGTTTTTTTTAAATGCACCAAATGTATGGCCTGTTCATTTAGTAGAAGCACCGATACCTTTAAATCAAATGTTACAGAAAAAATATACACTATAAAAACATCTATCAATTGTGACAATTCATTTGTCATCTATCTGTTGCAGTGCCCCTGTGGCCTACAATATGTAGGCAGAACAGGAAGATGTTATAAGAGAAGAGTGTATGAACACATTTATAACATAAAAAGAGGTTTAGATACACACAGTGTTTCACATCATTTCAAAATTCATCATAATAAGAATCCGATGGGTTTAAAATGTCAAGCCATAGAAACCGTACAAAAACACTGGAGAGGAGGTAATTTACTTAAACAGATCAGTAGGCGTGAAGCCTACTGGATCTATGAATTAAAAACACTCTCACCTAACTGTCTCAACATTGATTTTGATCTAGGTGTTTTTCTTAAATGATTCTTAAAAGACTCTTTTAAACCATTTTTAAATAAATTATGAATATACATTTTTACTGTAGATAAATTAATCGATAGTTTTTTAATTGATTTTTAACATTATAAATTTTAAAATATTCTAATATAATGGGTATTTAAATTTAAATTTATAATAGCTGCTGCAATTCCCAAAGCCATTTGTGTGCAGAGTGTGCTACATCAATATGGAATAAGATTACATCATTAATTTAGGGTGTGTAATTCAGTCTGTTAAAATAAGATGTAATAGGTATAATTGGTAACATGATTGAAATGATATATGTTTTTATGTATATATGTTTGTTGTTTTTATGTAGTTTTATTTGTGTGTTAAGGCTGCCTTTTACACAGGACATGATTGACAGAATGTGACACCAATTAGGGCTAACACCAATTTGTTTTGAGTGACATTTGCTTGAGCCAATGGTGAGCGCTTTGTCTGTATATCAAGCCGTCATGAACTGTGCTCATTACCCCCTGAAGAAGTGCGCATGCGCACGAAACGCGTTGGGCCTTTGAGAGTCCATTACCAGCATCACTGAGAGAGGAGTGGAGCCTTGCAGCAGTTCCTGGAGTTGAGATCATAAGGAGCTGGCATTTGGAGTGCGATCCGGTATCCCTGTCCCGCCCGCTGTGACGCAGTTCCGGGTGAAAACGGAAGGCGTTTTGTGGAGTAGAAGGCAGAGTCGCCATTTTCGGCATCAGCACGAGGAGTGACCTGCAGGAATCCACATGCGGCACGCGCTCACAAGCATCTACCGACAGACGATCGATTCACTATCCACTTGCCTATATCCTGTGGTCTTGCTGTAAGTAGGATTCCGGTTTTAAAACACCGGAACCTGAACCCGCTCGTCACCAGTGTGCTGGATTTTACTGTGTTCATTAAAACCGTTAATATTAGTCAGCCTATTGTTTAGTGTTGTTTAAGTGTTGTTTGTGTTTGTTTGTGTATGTCTATATGTGTTAAGTTTTAACCAACTGTGTTACACTATGATTTTGTTCTCTTGTCTTCCCTGCATGGCATATTACTTTTGCTGCTGAGGAATCTGCTGTCCACTGGACTAGAACACCAATCACTGGACATTTCAAGCCATCTATTGGACTTTATTTACTATCCAATTGGACTCTAAGGCGCCGGTCTGTATCTGTTTTTTTAACTGTTTGGATTCCTGCTTTATTATTTCCGCTCCATTTTGAGTAGGAAATGTAAAGTCTTTTTTTCACTTATTATTCATTGAGTTTGGCATTATTGCACTTTGTGTTTTTTTTTATTTTACATGGCTTTCACCACCGCTCCCCTATGGTTTGGAGAATATTCATTTGGTAAGACTTTTGAAACAATCTTTATCTAGGGTTGAGTGGAGGTCCTCGCCTCTTATTTTATGACTTATTGCACCTGCAGCATTGCTCCCCCCTCTGTGAGATGTTGCAGTGGCTGCTGGTGTTTGTGGTGAGGTCATACCTGTGAGGGTCCAGGAGAGCTGAGTGATCCGTGTTGTAGTTGAGGACCAGGACAGGCTCTTGATGAGTTAGGTGTTCTTTTACTGGTGGCAGCTCCTCCAGCTCCAGTGGCTCCAGGGTATCCAGAGACAGTCTCCCACTGAAACAGACTTCTTCCTCCCCCCCCCCCCCCCGACTTCCCAATAGACTGAGAACTCAACAGGGGTATATACAAAAATGGCACTTTATTTAAGCAGTCACTGCAGATGTTCTCACAGCGGATGCATGGGTCACAGAGGATTCCAGGCCTCTGGATGGTGCTACTGTAGCTCTCTTCTAATAGAGGCATCAGATCTCCCATGACCAGCCAGCCCATGAGGGACAGACTAGCCTATCTCCCTGCCAGCTGGGGCTCCTCCAAATTTTCACTTCCTCCCTTAGGCTCAGAAGGGGAGGGAACAGGATCTGCACCATGATAGGCTGCACACAGATTCCTATGACACCACCACTTCAGTCACTCAGGGAGTCAGAACGAGGGGGGGGGGTGGGATTGCTTGTCACAACCTGTAGCTACAAAGGACTTATGTGACAAGAGGTAGAGAAGAAATCTGGGCCAGCCATGTTACATATTTGGTGGTGTAGACTTAGTACATTTGCACTTTATTATTTCATGCCTATTTTTCACGATATTTTCAGTAATATTTACACCTTTATCACTGGGTTTTAAGAGCGTGCTAAAGCGCCATCTAGTATTTTTTGGTGTCTTGGAAGTTCAATTGTCAACAAAACTCATCTTTACCCACAAACACTTATCATACATCCACATAAAACAGAAATGGAGATATATTGGGGAATCCTTGATGGAGAAGGATTTAGGAGTGCTTGTAGACAGCAGGCTTAGCAATAGTGCCCAATGTCATGCAGTAGCTGCAAAGGCAAACAAGATCTTGTCTTGCATCAAATGGGCAATGGATGGAAGGGAAGTAAACATAATTATGCCCCTTTACAAAGCATTAGTAAGACCACACCTTGAATATGGAGTACAATTTTGGGCACCAACCCTAAGAAAAGACATTATGCAACTAGAGAGAGTGCAGAGAAGAGCCACCAAATTAATAAAGGGGACAGACAATCTAACTTATGAGGAGAGGCTAGCTAAATTAGATTTATTTACATTAGAAAAGAGGCGTCTAAGAGGGGATATGATAACTATATACAAATATATTCAGGGACAATACAAGGAGCTTTCAAAAGAACTATTCATCCCACGGGCAGTACAAAGGACTCGGGGCCATCCCTTACGGTTGGAGGAAAGGAAATTTCACCAGCAACAAAGTAAAGGGTTCTTTACAGTAAGGGCAGTTAAAATGTGGAATTCATTACCCATGGAGACTGTGATGGCAGATACAATAGATTTGTTCAAAAAAAGGTTGGATATCTTTTTAGATGGGAAAGGTATACAGGGATATACCAAATAAGTATACTGGGAAGGATGTTGATCCAGGGATTAATCCGATTGCCAATTCTTGGAGTCAGGAAGGAATTAATTTTTCCCCTTAATGGGGTTTTTTGTTTGTCTTCCTCTGGATCAATAAGTATAGATATAGGATAAAGTATCTGTTGTCTAAATTTAGCATAGGTTGAACTTGATGGACGGAAGTCTTTTTTCAACCACATCTACTATGTAACTATGTAAGAAGAGACAAAATGGATGACCAGTAATGCCATTGAAGGGATTGGGGGAATTGTTATATGGATATGTATTGGTTTTTTTTTATATATATTGGGTAGGTGTTTTTTTTATGCATTTGGGGTGGTGGGGGAGGTTCTATATATTTTGGGGGTGGGGATTTTTTTGTATGTATTTGAGGGTGGGAAGTTTTTTGGTATATATCTTGTTGGGGGAATTGTGTGAGGGGGAGGGAATGAGTGAGCGTGGGGTAATTGACGGACGGAGAGAGAGGGGGTTAGTGAGGAAAAGAGGGAGGAAGAGTGAGACGCAAGGGAGAGAAATACATGCGAGGCGGGAGAGAGAGAGGGGGTGAGATGGAAGGGAAATACATGGGAAGAGGAGGGGGGAAAGAGAGGGGCTCATGAGGTGTGAAATGGGGCGGCGGCTCACAATACCGCCGACACGGGGGGGGGGCCTGCTTAAAATGTTTGTCCTGGGTCCCACGATTTCTGTTGGTGGCCCTGAACGCCAGACCCTCTTTCTTCTGTAAAGTCTCTGTCCATAATTCTTTCACACTGCTGCAATCAGGTCTCTTTACTGGCTGGGAAGTTCCCTGTTTACAGAACATGAGATGACTCAATAGAACAACAAACTATGTACTTTCCAGTCATTAGGTATTTAGTAATCCTTTATCTGCTGGTACTGCCTGTGGCTACATGTTTTGCAAAGATTAGCTTAACTAGATACAGTACAAGCTTGCTGATGTGTTTCCACTTACAAATGTATTATATTGTATTAATGCTAATTAAATACAAAAAATCTTCCATTAAGAAAGTACTGGTAGTCCAGAGGTCTTGCCAAAAAAAAATCAATTTACATTTACAGTATTGTTGGTGGTTCGACATTTCGGTCTAGAACTCAGTCCTTTATCAAGATACAAATGTTAACATACAGTGCCACTTATATACAAATGAACATTCAAACGTAACCCAGATGAGAGCTACATGCCTGATTGGCGTCTGATTAGTGTTACCCAACAGTTGGTAATTACGTAGTCCCTGTATACTGTCGCGGCTGAGTTTATTCTAACATTTACCTGGTCTCGGCCGCGACAGATACCGGGCGCGGGCCGAGGTGTCCCGTGCGCGTGCCGGAGCTTCGGAGGATCGGTCCTCCGATCGGGGCTTCCCCCTCCCCTCTCTGGGTCCGCCGGGTCCCCCGGAACCACCCACCGCCATCCCCCACATCGCGGGACACCAGAGCTCCCTCGGGGAGCCCTTGGCACGCGCGCCATGTGCGCACGCTCCCGATGAAGCGTGACCGCGCATCGGTGACGCGCGGCACGCCGAGGGAATTCAATGCTAAAGCCGGGAAACCTCGCGGCTTGCGGCTCTAGCCGAATTAGAATAAACAGTGTCGCCACTGTAAATGTAACCCTGGAACGTGAACTAGAAAAGCTCGCTGTGAAACATTATCGTAGCGCTATCAGAATGGCGGCCTTACTGCGCCATTCTAAAATGAGATGCAATTAAAAACAAAATTGTTTTTTGTTGATGAGATGCAATTAAAAACATCTTTTATTTTCTCCATTTCCCCCTCTCCCGAAATGTTTTAATAAAAAATTGAGTTAAATTTTTTTTTTTAAATCGGACTATAAACGCAAACACAATTATAAATTGACCCCTAGTGGTAAAAAAGCCATGATAATACTAATGTCAATAGACACAATGGTACTTTATATATCTAAAATAGTTGATACAGTATATTGAATGTATTCCAATGTTGCATGATCACTAGTACAGTGGTATGTGTTATGTGTGTTGTGCTGTGTAAAGCTACAGTACAAACAGCCCACAACCAGTAACCATAACATATACAAGATGTTTCCTGTACGCTTAGCTCTTTTCTGTGTTTGGAAACAGAACTTTGCACTGAACCAACATCAACTAACTTTGTAGCATGACCTTTAAACGGAGTATATCTCCAATATACATTCAACTCGGGTTCAATCACCTGCCCTATTTGAGATATCTGATATATGGTGTTAAGTTTATAGGAATGTCAGTTATGCACTTTATAGTTAGATGTCTCATCATTTTTTGTCTCGTCACCTTACATTCTGTGACGAATCCTCCTATCACATGCCTTTAAGACAATACCATGACTAAGTTATCGCAATATATAGGTCATCTTTAGTTCTTATCTTATTGTGAACATCTCAGAAATGTAATATCTCTTTATATCTCTTTATATGAACGTTTGCACAGGGCCTTACGAATTATGCGGCTTCTTACGTTCCCGTTCGTTTTGATATTTTTGTGCTGCACCTTACCCCCTATTAAGAAATCTGTACTTACCGTGGAAATAATCCTTACTTTGAGGACCCACCTATTCTCTAATCCTGACTCAAGGCAAAAGAGGTGCAATTCTGGAGCTAATAATTTCACAATTCTGTATGTTTCACAGGATTTAAATCCAGTTACAATCAATTGGATTTCTTTCTGACACATTTAGTGCAGATTTTTGTACCCAAAATGTGCACCAATTTGCCCGGATACATTGATCTCACTGTAATTAAGTCTCCCAGTTGAGAAACTGAATTGTAACAATAAAAAAACACTTGTTTATCAATTTATGGAATGGGATATTGGAAGTAATAGTATTGTTTTGTTTTCTTGTCTAATGGGAGATTTTAATAAATTACCCCTTAAAGTCTGACTTATGCTCATGTTGTTCTCAATAGCAATAACCACGGTAATTAATATATTAGAAAATCTGTGACATTCTGCAACATAACAATCACAATTACATGCATTAAACAAATTGCATTACAAATATTTCCCTTCCCTAGGTATAAGTGGACATTTACCTATAGCAAGACCTCTGCCCAACTTATTCACTGGAGACTATTTATCAACGTTTCCAGGCTGCAAAACATGGGTAAGACTGGTGCAATAAAGCACCACCATATGTATCGCCTCTCCCATGTACGGAGATACTGTTTTTCTTAACCTTTTGGTTATTACACATGTTGGCAGTGTATAGTGTTCACCAACACTACTTCCATGTACTGTACATGCTGTTTCTGGGGTATCTTAAAAACAAAACATAACACCATTTGTAGATGTAGCCATGACTACATTTGCCCCCTCCCCCTTTCCTCCTCACTATGTTGCTCCGCAGGGGAACTACACTCCCAGAATGCTCCAGGAGCTGAGGTCATGTGATACAGTACAGCTAATAGGGCTGCTAGAATCTCCTCAGGGGAGATTTGAATTTTGGGAGCGCTTGAAGTGCAAGCTGACAGTAAGTTTAGTTGGAGCCAGGACTGAGACTGGGTGTCAGTGGCACCCCCTTAGGTCCAAGATAGTTCCCAATCACCTAATTAGATTGTGGCTGCATCAGGGAAACCCCTAGCTAGGGCATTTCCCCTTTAGCTGTACATAGTTAGTTTATAGTGCCAGTGAAGATGCCACGTTGTGAAGCATAGCCTGCAATCTGCGACCCAATCCAGGCATACATCATTAAATACTATTTTATTGGTGGGATCATCCAGCTGGAACCCACCCCACGCAGAGGCTTTGCTGACGGTGACATCACTGGATCTCCAGGATCCCTGCTGTTAATTGGCCGCTCCGGGTATTGGAGTACCCGGCAGGTACCTCAACAAAAGTACACCAACGTTTCACGGGTAGCGCTACCACACACACTTTTGGGTGGGCCTTGACATTGGGTAAAAGGACATCAGGGTATTGGTGCCAAGCACCCTTTGTACTGTGGGGAAACTTACTTGGCTTAAGGGGGTTGGGAGTGTGTGTATATATATATATATATATATATATATATACAGCCGAAATAACAAAACTTGTATCAGTGCCCAATTATTTCTGGACCTATCTATCTATCTATATATATATATATATATATATATATATATATATATATATATATATATATATATATATATATATATAGATAGATAGGTCCAGAAATAATTGGGCACTGATACAAGTTTTGTTATTTCGGCTGTGTACCAAAATAAATTCAAATTACAGTTAAATAATGAATATGGGCTTACAGTGCAGTCTATCAACTTTAATTTGAGGGTATTCACATCCAAATTGGATGAAGGGTTTAGGAATTACGTCTCTTTAATATGTAGCCCCCTCTTTTTCAAGGGACCAAAAGTAATTGGACAATTGACTCAAAAGCTGTTTCATGGAGAGGTTTGGGCTATTCCTTCATTATTTCATCATCAATTAAGCAGGTAAAAGGTCTGGTGTTGATTCCAGGTGTGGCATTCACATTTGGAAGCTGTTGCTGTGAAACCACAACATGCGGTCAAAGGAGCTCTCAATACAAGTGAAACAGGGCATCCTTAGGCTGCAAAAAAAATGAAAATCCATCAGAGAGATAGCAGGAACATTAGGAGTGGCCAAATCAACAGTTTGGTACATTCTGAGAAAAAAAGAACGCACTGGTGAGCTCTGCAACACAAAAAGGCCTTGACGTCCACGGAAGACAACAGTGGTGGAAGATCTTAGGATCCTTTCCATGGTAAAGAAAAACCCCTTCACAACATCCAGCCAAGTGAAGAACACTCTCCAGGAGGTAGGCTTATTATTATCCACGTCTACCAATAAAGAGAAGACTTCACAAGAGCAAATGCAAAGGGTTATTTATTTATTTATAAAATATTTTACCAGGAAGTAATACATTGAGAGTTACCTCTCGTTTTCAAGTATGTCCTGGGCACAGAGAAAAACAAATAATACATGGTTACAAGTACAGTTACATAAATGAACAAGGTATACATTATATACAAGACATTGCATGCACAGTTAAAGAAAATATATACACTGGCGACACACTTTATTCGAGCTCGGCTAGTCCCACGAATTCGGGTATACCCGGGTGTATTGAGGTTTGTGACTGTTTTCTGCCCGAGTGCATTGAGTTATTTTCCAGGCAGGGATTGAAGCATTTTATTCCCGCTGGCTGCAATACTGCACAGTATATATATATACACTGCATTACAATTCATGAATTTATGCCATCTGGTAGACACGCGAAGCATTGCAGCCTATTAAATCCTAATCATTATCATTTAACAGATCAGCCGCCCATCAGCCAGGCATGAACCCAGGCTGGGAAGGCAAATGCAACGGGGCTTGTCAGAGGTGAGGAGCGGCGCATTCCAGGTATCTGCCAGGTACATACTGGGTATTTGCTCGAATAAAGTGTGTCGGTGCAGTATTATGAGCGTATGAAACAGTTACAGACCAGGTTAAAATCTGAGACAGCCTTAGATTTGAAAGAACTTAAACTGGTGGTGGATGTGAGGGTCTCTGGTAGGTTGTTCTAGTTTTGGGGTGCACGGAAGAAGAAGGAGGAACGTCCGGATACTTTGTTGAGCCTTGGGACCATGAATAGTCTTTTGGAGTCTGATCTCAGGTGATAGGTGCTGCATGTGGTAGGGGCGAGGAGCTTGTTCAGGTAGCTGGGTAGCTTGCCCAGAAAGTATTTGAGGGTGAGACAGGAAAGGTAAACTTTGCGCCTAGACTCTAGTGATGACCAATCTAGTTCTTTGAGCATTTCGCAGTGATGTGTGTTGTAGTTGCATTGGAGAACAAAACGACAAATTGAATTGTAGAGGGTGTCAAGTTTGCTAAGGTGGGTTTGAGGTGCCGAGCCATATACTATGTCTCCATAGTCAATAATTGGCATTAGCATCTGCTGTGCAATACGCTTTCTGACCAGGAGACTTAGGGAGGATTTGTTCCTGTAAAGTACCCCTAGTTTGGCATAGGTCTTGGTTGTCAGGGTATCAATGTGCATCCCGAATGTTAAGTGGGAGTCAAACCATAAGCCCAGGTATTTAAAACTAGTGACAGGTGTTAGGGTGGTGTTAGCGTTGGTTCTAATCAGTAGCTCAGTCACTGGAAGCTTTACAAATTTAGTCTTGGTCCCAAATACCATTGTTACAGTCTTGTCAGTGTTTAAAAACAGATTGTTTTGGGAAATCCAGTTTTCGAGTCTCAAAAAGTCAGACTGAAGTATGTGTTGAAGGTCAGAGAGGCTATGGCTGTGTGCATATAGGATTGTGTCACCTGCATACATGTATCCCAGGTAGAGGTGAGATATGCAGATAATCAGATTGCGAGGTGGGGAATCCCAGGTAAAGATGACAAATCCTCCAAAAATGAGATGGAATTAGAAGAGATAGTGCTGCAGACGCACACGGATAGCCACAGTGAGGAATCCTTGGTGTAGGTACTGGTCCACAGCATAAACATAGGAGAAAAAGACAAGGATGAAAGAGTCAAATATTAGAGCATCACAAAACCAGGTCAAAGGAAAACAAACCATGACAGGGAAGTAATGTTTATAAAAACATGGCATAGCCAAGATAATCATTCAAACCCTGCGGTATCATGGTGCCCAACTGCACGATCCATCTACACTCCCTCTTCAGCAGAGCCTTCTCAAGGTCACCACCACGTGCACCGAGAGAGACCCTGTCAAAGGCAAACGCAGCAAGGACCGCAGCAAGGACCGCACCGTCGGACCCATGACAACGCAAAAAGTGACGGGCAACCGAAGTGATCTTCTTACAAGAGTCTTTGATCTTCTTACAAGAGTCTAAGTCTCTTTGACTAACCTCACCTATAAATTCTAGCTCATTTCTCCCCTCACCACTCCCCGAAGAAGACCGTTTCAAGTCGAAACGCGTTGGAGTGGGAGTCTGTTGAGGGGGCCCCTACCTCTTTTTTCCTGACATGAGGCTTTGGCCAACTTCTTGCCTGTGACACCCATGCTTCTAGTGGTGACGTATATATACAATACTGTTATCTGTGCTATTCATGCCTCCACTTACTGCAACTATTCATCTATATTGCTTGGTGATCACTTATCTGTGTTATGTACTAATTTGTAGTGTGTCTTCAGGTTTCACATGTTTGCTTCAATAGAGCTCCTTGTGTTTTTTGGGTGTCAGATTTGGCTCCATTGTTAGACCCTTGCCTCAAGGTACATATACTTGGTAGATGTGCGTCCCCCTCCTCTTTTAATTTTATCCCTTGTTTTTAATTCACTTTAATAAAATCCTTGTTCACACTTGTTTGGTATGTCCGTGTGCTTCTTACAAGGTTGCTTTCTCTGTTGTTACAATATTACTTCAACCTTTAGCACCACTGTCTAGTATTATCTATACTATACATTGACAGTTTTGTGGACACTAGTGACTTATTGTGTTGAGCAGTATTTCTGTGTGTATTATCATATATCCTGAGGTAGTCTAAAGTGGACTGAAAATTGCCCTATAGTGATTACTACAAAATACTGGTAAGTTGCCCAGAATCACCGCGGAAATCAAAAATAATAAAATTTTATTAATTCTACATAGAAAAATGCTAAAAACACATATACATTGTTAAAATCCCCATGCTGGTGTGGCCGATGAGTAAATAATCCCTTAATAGAGAAATAATAATTGTATATCCCTATATACTCATATGACATATCCACAGATCATACGTCACTGCATCACACTAGCCAAATCTAATAGGTGTTGTATATACTATTTAATACCTATATGAGCGTAGCCACACTACATCAGTAGATTATTTTTGGATGTCATATGTGTCATACATATATATACACACAATACGATACCGTGGTGAGACGAAATCAAAAGGCAGCACTCCGAATAATGGTTAAAAAATATATTGTGGTTAACAAGACACCATACCGACTTTTCGGTCCGCAAGCAGGACCTTTTTCAAGGTGATGTGAATACAGAGTGAACATGAACACCTATAAATACCCTTAAAAACCTATGACATACAGGTGCAACACATCCAAATAATTGCATGGTACATGGTAAACTTAATGTAAACCTCTCTCATACCTGTCATGCACTCAGCGTTGCCTGGAAAGCTGGGAACCGCCCGTGTGATGAAACACATTCACTGTATATTGTGGGGTGGTAGTATTATATCCTGTTCAGTAAATCCTGTTATATTCTATTGGTGGGTGCTTATTATATTGTCCTGCACGGGGTTATCCCACATTGTTAGGATCTCGCGCAGGTGGAGGTGCTGTCGTCAACCGGATCAGGTAAACCCCAGGCTCCCAGAAGCAGAGGTTTAGGCCTCCTGTGAGCCGCAAGTAACGCACCACATACACCGTAGCCGCTATATCTCCCAGGGGGTGAAGGAAAGTGCGTTACATAACTAGGAAAGAACACAGTGTCACTTTTACGTCATGTCTATTTTAATATGGACCCCTATAATCTTATATTGGCCGTATTACACAGTTTTTCAGCACAGCCTGGGCAAAAGTGAAGACCCAGTAACCTACTCACAACCTTTTCGGATCACTACAGTGAGGCTGGTTATACTGGCTTTGCAATGTGAAGTTGGAATAGGTTTCAACCACACATTATGTAAGTCTGGGGGGGGCCCTGGGTTTACAGAAGACTTGCGCAGTTCCCAACGGCACTTAAATTAAGTGTGATATATCTGTATATAAAAGAATCGGTGCAAATTATAATATCCTGTGTGGCATCCTGTTTTTATACCCCGGATTCAAACCTCATTACAATATAATAATGTAACTGAACTGGAATTCTTACACACCACATTTGTCTCGACTCAGGATTAGAGAATAGGTGGGCCCTCGAAGTCTGAGAGTAGGTTATTGGCTCTGCACTTCTGTAACCCAGGCTGTGCTGAAAAGCTGTGTAATGCGGTAGGTATAAGCTTATAGGGGTCGATGTGATAATGGACATGAAACAAAAGGTGACACTTTGTGCTCATTTGCATGTCATTTCCCAGAATCCCTGGCTCCAGTGGAAGCACTGTTTGCTAAGAGATAATAGGGAAAAACAGGGTTGCAGACCTGTATAAAACAGGAGAATGCACCACAATTGGTATTTATATTTAATTTAAGGAAGTCTAATTGTGATGTTAAAGAATATTCTATATGGTTGCATTGATTGAGTGCTAAGAAACTGCTTAAACCTAACCAAGGAAAGAATGCACCAGAAAGCATAATGTATTCAGTTATTGATCAGTTTCCAAATAGCAGCAAAATGTATTAGGTCCCAGAGAAAGGCTTTTACATTAAAATTTCACAAATTTGTGGCCATAATAAAACATGGAAAATAAATACACTTTTTACCAAATGCAATGTTTTAATTAGCATTAATACAATATAATAAATTTGTAAGTGGAGACACATCAACAAGCTCATATCTAGTTAAGTTAATCTTTGCCAAACATTTAGCCACAGGCAGTACCAACAGATAAAGGATTACTAAATACCTAATGACTGGAAACTACTTAGTTTGTTGATCTATTGAGCCATCCCATGTACTGTAACCACGGAACTTCCGAGCCAGTAAAGAGACCTGATTGCAGTAAAGAGGACTGGAGGGGCTTTATAAGGCAGAACTGGGAAGAATAGTGATACAGAGCACAGACTCAGAGACTCAAGATGAAAGCAGCTGTTATCTTGTTCGTGCTGGGTGCATTCCTCATACATGGTGAGTATAGCAGCTTTGTATAATAGGGATGCAATTATTTGGAGCAATATATTACAATAGTTACTGTAGAGATTCCATAAGAATGATAACCAATGTGAATTAGTTTTTTATATTAGTGATTGATAAGTTTTCTTTGATCACTGCAATTTTAGAATAGTTGCAACTGTCCTCATATGACCATTAATGTTTCCATATTCCTTGAATAATTAGAAATGTAAGTTGAAATTTCAGTACATTTGATAGCTTTACACTAGCAAACTATATAAATAGCTGGAGAGACCATGTATTAGAAATATTATGCTGCATAAAGTGACAACAACCATCAACTTGAGTGTGTGCGCTGGGTCTGTATCTCCAAGCTGTAAACGCTTTGTAAGGCTAAGGACGTGTCCATAGTGGAACGCGCTAGGTTCCGTGCTCTCAGGCGTCCCGCTAGAAATACAAAGTTGTTTGTATTGCGCAGCGCCGCTCTCCCTGTAGCGCATGTGCACACACTAACACGCGCACACTATGCACATATGCATTGGCGTCATAGCATTTGTTTTGGCGCAAGCTACGTAGATCACGCCGTATCCTGCACTATGGATGCGGGCTAAGGCTCCAAGGGGAGAAGTTATAGGGAGATGATAGGGAAGGAGATGTGCCGTAGTCAGTGGTTATTGGAGCAGTTGGGTTGGGGGTTATAGGCAGTTATTTTAGGGAGTGCTTGGGAAAAAGGTGCCAGGTGCAACATTATAATTATATTATTATATTATAAACATCAGTGTGTATCTGCAGTTAACCTCTCTCTTAGCATTAGATACTGGATATCTGCAAGTCTATGGTGGCATTAACTCTGTGCTTCATTCATATATATATATATCAAAAGTGTATAGGTTTGATTCTGGTCAAAAATGCACAAGTAATGGAGTAAATGTTGTTATCTCGATACATTTCCCCTTTGGGATTTCAGTCAATACTGTGTTCTCTCAGGATTCATGTGCTGTTTTATTTGCAGCGGATGCATTGCAGTGTCGTAAGAGCGCCTGCGTTGGAAGCCGTCCTTGCACCCACAGCACTGTCACCTGTGGTTCAGGTGTCGATCAATGCTTTGTTATGATGAAGAGTTCCCCCATCTGTAAGTTACTTGAAATAACACGTGATACTAAAATAGTGTCATTGTTTATCAACAACCAATCTATAAGTGTTGAAAACCATTAAATGATGTATAACCAGCAGAAAGAAAGAGGCAGAGGTAACACTTTACAAATTATTAAGGAAATATCACCTGCTGGGCCCAGTTCTGGATGCCTAATCTCCAAAATACTGAATTTAGATGTACCAAATGAACGTATCAAATATAGGGCAGGGTTTACTATTAAAACCACAATCCACCCATATGTGCAATGTTAGTTTTTACCTGTAGCTGAATCGAACTGTAGGGATCCCTCAGTAAATACTCAAATCAAAGATACCGAAGCTGTGGGGTCAATCAAAAGTAATTGTCGGCCATCGTGCGCCATGGCTACTTATTGACCGCTAGAGTGAAGCTGACCACAGTGGTAACATGGTTTCCTCTTGAATAAGTATTGTACTCATTTCTGGGAGATTCAAAATCATTTTTTTGAGCAACCCAGAGCTACAGTAGGAGTAGTCATGTTCCGCTCAGAGAAAGTTTTGCAGTTTTTATGATATGTTGCCATCTGTGTAGAATTCTTTCTATGATCAGGAAGATGGAATAGTCTATGTTACAGTACTCCTTACCCTAGAATGTTAATCTCATTGTTTCTGTAGCGACTGTGAGAGTTCTGTATTACATGATTACAGACTCGGACTTACACTGGGGCTACAACAATACAATATAAGCCTTATTTTCTGTGCTATTCCATAAGATACCTTCTGCTGCTGGTACATAACTTACGACCTGTTCACGTGAATGGGACTTTATTTACTAAAGTCAACAAAAAGTAGAAAGAATGGCGCACAGCCAAAGAGTGGGTAAAGAGGTAATATAAAAAATATTTCTTTTATGAGTCCATCTTAAAAAACAGAGGTGTAGCAAACCTCCAACGCATTTCGTGCGTGTTGCACTTTATCAAGGATTATCACACTGGTTATCTTCAATTAATATATACTGCTAGCCTCATGACCTGTGACCTGTGACTTGTGCCTTTGCCTATGCGTAGTATTGAATGTACCTACACGTTATGGATCCAGCGCTTGAGCGCCTATACTACTAAAACCGTCTTTTTTCTATTTACTAAAGTATCCTGGGTGGAAAACTAGGGCAAAGTCTGTGCAAATGTATTGCTCCAGATTTATTCAAGGAAAAGCTCCCATAGTTTTTTGGGGGATTCCTTTTGTTTAATGAAAATAATGATAATAAAACAGAAAGGCTGTGTTTTTTTGCACTGGTTTTGCCCGACCTTTGGCAGCCGGGACACTTTAGTAAATAGACCACTACGTGTCTTCCAGCGCTGGAAGGTACCTCACGGCATAACACAGTTTAGTAAATACAGTATGTGATTTTTTTTAAATATGAGAACCGCCAAATTAAATGATTCCCATCTCTGTTTTAATGTTAAGTTGTTATACTATACCTGACAATAAATGACATATTTTTATTCTAGTTATGATGACACGGGGATGCATTACTGAGTCAAACTGCTTGAAAATGAAGAGCTGGGAACATTCAACTCGATGCTGCACAAGTGATCTCTGTAACTGAGCCAGTAACAGTAACAATACCTGCTGAAGACATTCTTATAATAACATCCGTCTGACAAAAAGTGAAAGTGCCAACTGCTACAGTATATTGTTCCTACACCTATATCTCCCCCCAATGTTCTTTCTAATGTCCAGCCATTCAGACTGGCACTGCATCTGAATACCTCATATACTATCCACAGATGGGAGTGAGAGTATTATTTGCTGCACAGTAATGATTGCCATTTATCAGTGCATTGCATTTCCTCAGTCACCAGCTGTGAGTGATTGTTACACTGGGATTAAATCTACCCTCCTACTGGCATTTTTACCATTGATTGGACATTTGTGCTTGTCTTATATACAGTTTGTGTACTTTGTATTCCTAATATTTGTCTATTGCATCAACTTGTTTACTTTATATCTATTATTTTGGGACTTTGTATTCCCTGTCTTTTAATAAATCTGTCCATATTGATATTTGCTGTTTTTGCACTCTTTTTTTCTCTTTCTCTCTCTCTCTATACACATAGCGCACTTTCCCCCAGCCCCCAGGGAGATGTGTGGCTACGGTGTGTGTTGGAGTGATGCTTTACCTGTGGCTCACAGGAGGCCTGAGCCTCTGCTGCTGGGAGCCTGGGCTGTACCTGTGTTGACAATCGGTAGCGCCTGTATGGAATCCTACTATGTAAGATAGCCCCATACAGGAACCACATGCAATAAAGCACACGTTAGGTAAATATAACAGTTTTACTACACAGAGACATACATACAGTATATATTATACACGAACACCGCGGTCACGCACGACCGTACCCTCCAACACCCTTCATGTCCCACGCTTGTTACGCCATCCACCCAAAGTACCAAGGGGCCTTTGGGCACCCAACCACCCTAGTGTCCACCAGGTACCACCCGCCCAAATGTCTGAGATAGTGCTGGCCCACTAAGGTGTAGATTTGGTGAACTTGTGGAGTTGAGGTACCTGCCGGGTGCTCCAGCACCCGGGCTCACCGATGCAGCAAGATGGGACCTGCAGATCCAGAGTGTTGAACAGCAACGCCTCTGCCTCTACAGTGGGTGGGTCCCACGTGGATTGTACCACCTTTAATAGTCTCTTGCTGTAGCAGGTGTCTTGTGCCAGACCACCTGAGGAAAGGATGCAGCCGCGTCCTCACTTGGTCCCTATCACTGGGGTTACAGGGGCAGCAGTGTCCCTATCTACTGGGCCTGTTCCTGCAGCAACCACAAGCTGAAAAGGGAGTCGTGGCCTAGCTGGGGCCTAACGGGGTATCTGGCCAAGGGCAGGTGCCACAGACACCTGCACACATAACCTACCCATTCCTTGTCCCAGCTCCGACTGCCTGGTGTGTCCTTGCCCGTGAAATATATCTAATTCTGTGCAGGGAATCCTACAGCCCTTTTGGCTGCACTGGGTCACCTGATCTCTAGCCCAAGTGCATTATGGGGCTTGTAGTCTCCACAGAGCCCTGTCAAGTAATGGCTGCTCTCTGTCATGGATGCTCACCACAAACTGGACTAGACCGCGATGCTGAGGTGGCGATATATAAAACCCCTGCCCTACAACCGCGAGGGCAGGTCCGGTAAGCAGAGTTGGTGGCGTATATATATATATATATATATATATATATATATAGTGAGAGAGAAAAAAGGCCCTAAATAAAGCACTCTAGTATATGTATCAGTACAAATCACATAAGGTTTATTAATGTATTGTCACAGAACAAAAATGGTTAAAACAAAGCACAGAAATGTTTAAAATACAGCATGGATCCCCTGTACATTACAAGGCTAAACAATTCCCTCAAAGAAAATGCCCAGGATACACTCAGATAGTATTCTGAAACACCTGACAAAATAAACCTGGTGTGACACCCAACAGACTAAATAGTCACAGCTAAGGCTATGTAATCATCTGCAAAGATCAGAGTCACAGCTAAAGCTATGTAATCATCTGCAAAGAAGTCTAATATGCCTACTAGCCCCTGCAATATAGAGTTTGTCTGAAGCGACAATAAGTGGCAGGTAAGTGACAGCAGAGATACACAGATTAAAGCCTAAGAATACATGTTAGCCTATAGCTAGAGATAGTGATACATCACCTATGGTAAGGTACAGTGTGGTCGGTGCATTCAGGGTGGAACAAGGAGGGATGTTAGAGCATGGTAATGTGACCCAAAGAGGGGACAAACCAGGGGATCCTGCCTGCTGGACCTGCTCCTACGCGTTTCGGCACACAGCCTTTTCTGTGTGCCGAAACGCGTAGGAGCAGGTCCAGCAGGCAGGATCCCCTGGTTTGTCCCCTCTTTGGGTCACATTACCATGCTCTAACATCCCTCCTTGTTCCACCCTGAATGCACCGACCACACTGTACCTTACCATAGGTGATGTATCACTATCTCTAGCTATAGGCTAACATGTATTCTTAGGCTTTAATCTGTGTATCTCTGCTGTCACTTACCTGCCACTTATTGTCGCTTCAGACAAACTCTATATTGCAGGGGCTAGTAGGCATATTAGACTTCTTTGCAGATGATTACATAGCCTTAGCTGTGACTCTGATCTTTGCAGATGATTACATAGCCTTAGCTGTGACTATTTAGTCTGTTGGGTGTCACACCAGGTTTATTTTGTCAGGTGTTTCAGAATACTATCTGAGTGTATCCTGGGCATTTTCTTTGAGGGAATTGTTTAGCCTTGTAATGTACAGGGGATCCATGCTGTATTTTAAACATTTCTGTGCTTTGTTTTAACCATTTTTGTTCTGTGACAATACATTAATAAACCTTATGTGATTTGTACTGATACATATACTAGAGTGCTTTATTTAGGGCCTTTTTTCTCTCTCACTATCTATTACACTGCCCTTATAGCACCACCGACAACTCACTGTAGTTTGAAATTTTCCAGTGTCGGTATTTAGTTGTGTTTACATGTCTTGTGGATGCGGGGTCCTCTCTTTTTCTCTTGCATATATATATATATATATATATATATATATATATATATATATATATATATAAACACAGACATAACTTATGACATTAGGCATTTAGTTAGTTCCTGAAATCTAAAATGTTAGTACATAATGGTTATAGAGAAATGGTTATATTGCAATCAAAATGGAGTCCCCCCTGATATGCACATTATGACTGCATTACAACCAATACTAGTGTAGCCCTTTTTGTGAATCCCAGATCTAAGGGAACTACTGGTGTTGTATATACCTGTGGTTTCAGGAGCTCTGAGCCTCCGCCATGGGAGAGCCTGGGGTCATACCCTTAACTATCATGGTGCAGCGCCTCCACTTACCCAGGATCCCCATATTAGAGAATCTACCCTGAGTAAGAAACATATAACGGTATTGTGCAACAGGCAACCTTTTACTACTGCTGCGGCCAAGTTTATTCCAGCATTTGCCCGTTCTTGGCCGCAGCAGTAGCCTGGCGCGCGCCCGAGGGTGACGGGTGCGTGCCGAAGCAGCGGAAGAGCGCCCTCCGATCGGGGCGCTCTCCCTACCGCTGCCGGGTCCGCCGGGTCCCCCGGAACCCCCTGCCGCCGTCCCCCACATCGCGGGACACCAGGGCTCCCTCGGGGAGCCCTGGACGCGTGTGCAGGGGGCACAGGCTCCCGAAGACGCGTGACCGCGCGTCTATGACGCGCGGCACGCCGAGGGGCGGCCACTAGCAAGCCGGGAAATCTCCCGGCTTGCGGATCTGGCCGATGCGCAATAAAGCGTGTCGGTAGTGTATTGCAATTTGTAATGAAAGCTTAGAGAGTATACATGACACGTCTTAACCCTTATACTCTATATATATCACATCATGTAACACACACACAGTGGCTCAGCCACACCTTGTTAGGTATAATGTTCTGTACACCCGGTGGCTCTGCCACTCTCCCTAGGAGTATGTCCTGTAACTAGTATCTGTATAGCATAGTACGCTGGCACACTGGTGCCCCCAATTAGTTAGTGGGAGGCGGGATCAGCGCCTGATGACCGGTGTAGGTGCACTTGTTGATTAAAGATACCTTCCGGTCACTACGGTGACCACACCACTTCACACAGGTACTCAGTGTTGCTCCAGCCTTGCGCCGACACTCCGTTATGCTGTGCGGTCTGTCCTCCAGACCAAGATGGCGTCCGCAACTCCGCAGCTGAACCGCACTAAAGGGTGGGTCCCTAACTACTACGGCCGTCCCTACAAAAGCGGCACCCTATGATGACAGGGGTAATGCTCCTGGGGGCTGGGGAATGTCTCTCACCTAAGCGGAAGGGTCACTGACCCTCCGCTCGCGCACACGAGGTTCCACCACCTTCCTCCTTCACCTCTCACTCGTGTGTCCCACCGCCCACACGCATCCTGTCTTCTCTATCCAGAGTTTCGCACCCTATTGGTCCTCAGCCTCAGCTGACTCTCCCACAGTTCAGAGTTCAGAGTGCAACCCCCAAAGTCTCTCCAGATTGGTTGCCGTTCGCGCGCTTTCCTCGCACATGCGCAGCCTGACTCTTACTCAGTGACCTTGCTGGCAAAAGAACAGTATGGCGCTTCCTATGTCAGTGACAGCGCGGAACCATCATATATATGTATACACATCCTTACATTCTCCCCTCTCCAGATTCCAACGTTCCCGCTGGACTACCTAAACAACATATATGTGAACTTATTTACACCCCCTCTCTTTCCTAGATCAGGTTACACATTTCATTGAACAGTACCACCATAGCTTGCATTCTATGCCGAGCCCACTGCTGAGCCTCATAATGGGGTGCCCCAAATTGATCGTATGCCATTCGCATGGGAGGCTGACTGGTTATTTGACTTCGCCGAGGTTGATTCTCCTCTGCTTCCTCTGCAGAGTATCCAGTCTCATCTGGTATTTCCATCTCTACCCTTGAGGGGTTTTCAGCATTATTAAAGTCTCTTTGGGGTGTGAAACATGGGCTTTGTGGATCTAGGGATTGACTCACTGGAGTCAGATTATCAATGTTCGGGCCAAGAGGCTCTTTAACCGTAGCTCCTTCGGGAGATGCCCCTGCGGCCGGAAGGCCCCTTTGAGAGGTTCCTTCCATCGGATCCTCAGAGGTGGCAATGTTCACAGTCTCTAGGCCATCCTCTGGAGTTTCAGCTTCTCCATCTATGGGCGTAGCAGATAATTCTAACTCATTGTTCCCTACTTGAGGTATGGGAAGTAGATGATTCCTATGCCACACTTTTACGCGGCCTTCGGAGTCCTTGTTCCGATACACAGGAAGGCCAGGCATTTGTGACTCCACATCGTACACACCTTCCCGCCACCGGTCCGCCAATTTATGTTTCCCAGGAACACCTAAGTTGCGTAAGAGGACCGCATCCCCGGGGTGAATCTCCTTGTGACGTACTTTGTGATCGTAGCGTCTTTTTTTTCCCGCATTCAATTGTGCTGCCGTTCGTTCAGCCAATCTATAAGCCTGCTGCAAACTGTCCCTTAGTCGCTGTACATATCGAAAATGCGTCCTATTGGATACCCCATCGGTAGATATCCGTAGTCGCACATCCACCGGTAACCGGGCTTCTCTTCCGAACATCAAAAAGTACGGGGTGTACCCAGTGGACTCATGCCGGGTACAATTATACGCATGCACCAACGCTTCGACGTGCTTACTCCACTCCGTCTTTTGTGGGCTTGTCAGTGTCCCCAACATATCTAACAAGGTGCGATTGAACCGTTCGGGCAACGCATCCCCTTCGGGGTGGTACGGGGTAGTCCGTGACTTGGCAATGTTTAGTAGTGTGAGCAATTCCTTTATCAGTGTACTCTCAAAGTCCCTGCCCTGATCAGAGTGAAGACGATTTGGTAATCCATAATGAATGAAAAACTTCTCCCACAGGACTCGGGCCACCGTTACGGCCTTCTGATCTTTCGTAGGGAACGCTTGGGCGTACCTGGTGTAGTGGTCAGTGATCATGAGAACATTACTAACGCCCCGACTGTCGGGCTCAATACAGAGAAAGTCCATACACACCAGATCCATGGGGCCCGAACTTTTCAAGTGTGCCATGGGAGCTGCCCTGGTGGGCAGTGTCTTCCTTTGTAGGCAGCGGTTACACCTTCGACAATGCTGCTCCACGGACTCCCTCATCCTAGGCCAGTAGAACCTATCCTGTAGCAGCCCAAATGTCTTATCAATGCCCAAATGGCCATGGTCATCGTGAAGGGCCCGAAGGACTAGGGTCCTCAAGCGTTCCGGTAGAAACAGCTGACGCCGATCGGGATGGTCATGATATGGTATCACCCGATATAACAAACAATTGTCCATTTCGAACTTCCCAAACTCGTTCAACAGGAGTTTCACCAAGTTCTTGGGGGCTTGCTTCAGTATAGAAGGATCATCTCGTTGTACCGCTTGACGAGCCATCTCCACTATGGGGTCTTGAGTTTGGTAATGCACTAGATCCCTCCATGAGATTATATTATCTTCCGTAATATTCATCCCTTCTCGACCTTGATAGGCCCGAGGAATGGCTCGTGAATGGCATCCCAAAGAGTCAGCAACCCGTAATTCCGAGAATGCTACCTGATTGTCGACTACCGCAGCCACGGAACAGAGAGCACGAATCCCGGGACCCGGTATTTCTTCCCATACTTCCTCATCAGGGGTAGATTGAAGGCCAGGTCGACGAGACAGAGCGTCGGCACCTATGTTGGTGGGTCCGGGTTTGTATTTGAGGTTGAACCTATAGTTGGCCAGGGCAGCTAACCAACGGTGTCCAGTGGCATCCAATTTGGCTGATGTATTTATATATGTCATGGGGTTGTTGTCCATGCGTACTTCGAACTGTACCCCATACAGGTAGTCAAGCAGCTTGTCCACCACGGCCCATTTTAGGGCCAAGAATTCCAGTTTATGGACCGGATAGTTCTGCTCACTAAGTGTCAAGCTTCGGCTCGCATAGGCCACCGGACGTAGCCCTGTCTCATACTTCTGATGCAATACCGCTCCCAGCCCGCTAAGGCTAGCATCGACATGTAGGACATATTCCCGTTCTGGATCCGCATAGGCCAAGACCGGAGCCTATGCGGGAGGCTAGTCTTTAAGTTCAGAAAGGCCTGTTCACATTCTGGGGTCCATTTCTCCCCAAAGGGCGTCTGTGCCGTGACCCCCTTCCTCTCGGTTTCTCCTGGGTACACCTTTAGAAGATCGTTCAGCCGCTTTGCTTTGCTAGAGTAGCCTTCCACGAACCGCCGATAATAGCCACAAAATCCCAAAAACGACCGCAGCTCCTGAATATTCTGAGGCCTAGGCCAGTTCACCACCGCTTCTATCTTCCCAGGATCGGTGGACACCCCTTCGGCCGATACGATGTGGCCCACATACGTCACAGAGGACCGACAGAATTTACATTTGTCCAGAGACAGTTTGAGGCCCTCCCCCTGAAGCCTATCCAGTACCTTCATTAGTCTCTCGGAGTGTTCTTCTAGAGTCCGCCCAAACACTATAATGTCGTCCAGGTACACCAGGCATTCTTGCGGGTTCAGGTCTCCGAGAGTCTTTTCCGTTATTCGCTGGAACGTGGCGGGTGCCCCGCAGATCCCTTCCGGCATGCGTGTGAACTGATAAAACCCCAAGGGGCAAATGAAGGCCGTCTTTTCTTGTTCCTCCTGGCCCATGGGTACCTGGTAATACCCCGACCTGAGGTCGAGTACACTGAACCAAGTACTTCCCGTCAGAGCGTTCAATAAATCTTCGATTCAGGGCAGCGTGTATTGATCGGGAATGGTGCGGGTATTTAGGGTTCGGTAGTCCACGCATAGGCGTACGGTCCTGTTCTTTTTGCGGACTACCACGATGGGCGAGGCGTAAGGACTCCGGGACCCTTGCACGATCCCAGCCCTCTCCATTTCGGCGAGTAACCTTCTCACTTCGTCTACGTCCCGTGGGGCGAGTCGTCGAGAACGTTCCCGGAAGGGAGTAGCATCACTCATTCGGATGGTGTGGCGGGCACTGCGGCTGCATCCCACATCCATGTCACTGGTGGAGAACACCTGTTGGCGCTTTTGTAACTCGATCCGCAGCCTTTCCCTCCACTCCTCAGGGAGCGGAGAATCCCCAAAGTCGAATTCTAGCCGGGATCCGGAGGTATGACCATAGTTATGGGGTCGCCCCGTCACGCTCTTTTCTTCGGGAGTCACGGGGTATATTCTGCCTAGTGGCTGGCGTCGATCAATGCTCATGGGAAATGGGGAGATATTTTGCACGTATACCCAGGTGCGCTCAGGGATTTTTCCAGGCCACTTCTTGACGGAGGCCAACACTTCGTAGCCCAGCCGGTGCTCATCCTGGGCCACACTTTCTAAGGAGAAGAGCTGATCCTCCGGGCGTCGGCCCGGGTAGTGACATGCGGCGACCATCATTCTTCCTTCCCCCGGGGGAATTTGAGTCAGTCCCCACTCTTGACTATAGAGCATCCCATGCTCTTCTTCAGTCGCGATTTTCCCGCAGACCTCTTGGAGAGCAGGGCAGGCGGCCAGGGCCAGCAGCGGGGCTTCTCCCGCCTCTTGCAAATACATGCGGAACACTGCGTGCACAATGTTAGCGTTAGTGCCCAAGATGATCGGGGCACTGGGGTGATCCTGCGGTTCAGGGCACACTAGGGCCTCCACTTCCATGGGATGATGTTTACCAGTGTTCAGCTCTGGAATGTCTAACTGCACCTTTACTACGCCGTCTATGGGGTAATCCTCATGACTCAATCCCCTCAGTCGCAAGGCATCCGCAGAGAGTAACGGTAATCGATGGAGGTGTTGATCGTAGAAGGGCCGGTATACGATGGTCACCTGAGATCCCGTGTCCAGCAATGCGGCGGCGTAGATGCCTTCGATAACTACCCGAATGATGGCGGCGGGGCCGATTCGGCTGCTTGGGGATGGCGGCGACGTCCCTCCATCCTCCAGAGTCTTGCACAGCATTGACTGCGCGGGCCGGGATGCCGTTTTCCGTAAGGTGGGGCAACGGGCACGCAGATGTCCCATCTTCCCACACGCGTAGCACTTAATCTGGCTGAGGTAATTCTCGCTTTTCCCGGTTGGTGAACTTCGCCCGGTCGAGAGACGAGGCCGGGGCGCCACTGGTGTGCTGGCGTCCTTGTGGTCGGGATCGAGGTCTCCAGGTTCGGGTCCGTCGGCCTTGGGTTCCACTTTCTTGACTTCCTTACTTCCGGGTGGGGGCTTTTTCCCAGGAGCCAGGTCACGTCCTAACAACACCGTCTCGTGCGCTTGGACCCGAACCATTAGGTCGTGAAACGATAAGGCTTGCCCGGGAGTTAGACAGCTACTAACCCGTACCGACACGGGGTGTAGGGGTAGCAGCCCCCTCAACAGCTGAGTGGTGCGCAGTCCATTGGCTTCTATCCTTGGCAACACGCCCTTCCTCACCAGATTCCATAAGTCCAGGTGTAGTCGCCTGAGGAAGTCGGATGAGATCTGCTGCATCAGCCTCCGGATTGTCATCTCGGTAGTAGTGCACCATGTGGGACGCGGGGGGCCGTAAGCACTCAACGATGCGTTGTCTTCGAACCGCGTCCGTGCAGGTCCATTCAGGCAGCACTTGTTCTGTGTGATCCAACCAGTCCTCTATTCCTACTTCCCCTTGGGGCGTGGGTTTCTCGCCGGAGAAGGCCTTTAACTTCCTATACTGGAGCGACTGGGTTGTGTTGTGGAGAGCGGCTGCTATCGCGGGAATAGAGGTGTCTCCCGGTAGGCTATCCCCGACTGCGGGGTAAGTGTCCAGTCGGGATAAGCTAAGTCGGTTGAGGCCGGACCGCAGGCCTGGCGGGGTGGCCGAGGAGCCTAGGTTCAGGGCTGCTGGCCAGCGCGGTTGCAGACCACGGTCAGGGGAATGGTCTGTGCCCCCAGTCGCGGCACCTACTGCGGCTGTATACTCTCTCTGTGGGGTGGAGGTGGCCAGGGGCGCAGGGGCGTCCGCCTGGACTATGGGGCAGCGCACCCCCGGGGCCTCGGGCAACAGCAGTATACGGGGCAAGGCCTCGGGGCATATATCTTGTTCAGTGGCATACAAGACCCGGCGCCAGGCCTGGTCGCGGTCATAGAAATGGTCTTGTACTTGGGCATTGTCCAGGAGCGGGAGTTTGCAGACCTGCTCGGTCACGGTACCTAACGAGATTGTGGCGGGAACATGGCCCAGCGCGAAAGCACGATTTAAGGGAATCCCGCGCCGCTGGGCCCACTTGCGCACCTCGAGCGCCGAGGGCACCGACATAATGTGTTTTGGTTGCACAATATGAGAAAAAATTGAGGGGGCACCCCAGGTCTAAGTATCTCAGCAGCGCCTCCAAATGTAGCCCTTTTTGTGAATCCCAGATCTAAGGGAACTACTGGTGTTGTATATACCTGTGGTTTCAGGAGCTCTGAGCCTCCGCCATGGGAGAGCCTGGGGTCATACCCTTAACTATCATGGTGCAGCGCCTCCACTTACCCAGGATCCCCATATTAGAGAATCTACCCTGAGTAAGAAACATACAACGGTATTGTGCAACAGGCAACCTTTTACTATTGCAATTTGTAACGAAAGCTTAGAGAGTATACATGACACGTCTTAACCCTTATACTCTATATATATCACATCATGTAACACACACACAGTGGCTCAGCCACACCTTGTTAGGTATAATGTTCTGTACACCCGGTGGCTCTGCCACTCTCCCTAGGAGTATGTCCTGTAACTAGTATCTGTATAGCATAGTACGCTGGCACACTGGTGCCCCCAATTAGTTAGTGGGAGGCGGGATCAGCGCCTGATGACCGGTGTAGGTGCACTTGTTGATTAAAGATACCTTCCGGTCACTACGGTGACCACACCACTTCACACAGGTACTCAGTGTTGCTCCAGCCTTGCGCCGACACTCCGTTATGCTGTGCGGTCTGTCCTCCAGACCAAGATGGCGTCCGCAACTCCACACCTGAACCGCACTAAAGGGTGGGTCCCTAACTACTACGGCCGTCCCTACAAAAGCGGCACCCTACGATGACAGGGGTAATGCTCCTGGGGGCTGGGGAATGTCTCTCACCTAAGCGGAAGGGTCACTGACCCTCCGCTCGCGCACACGAGGTTCCGCCACCTTCCTCCTTCACCTCTCACTCGTGTGTCCCACCGCCCACACGCATCCTGTCTTCTCTATCCAGAGTCTCGCACCCTATTGGTCCTCAGCCTCAGCTGACTCTCCCACAGTTCAGAGTTCAGAGTGCAACCCCCAAAGTCTCTCCAGATTGGTTGCCGTTCGCGCGCTTTCCTCGCGCATGCGCAGCCTGACTCTTACTCAGTGACCTTGCTGGCAAAAGAACAGTATGGCGCTTCCTATGTCAGTGACAGCGTGGAACCATCATATATATGTATACACATCCTTACACTAGTAAACTAGATCAATAGCTACAAATATACCCGAATAAGGTATGTAGCGGTGTAATAGGACAGAATATATGGCAAGACAAAAAAGACAGAAAGCCTCGAAACAAGCACTCGGATCTAAAGTATACAAAAAGCTAAACAAAAAATATCAGAATTTATTAATCATGGAATGATGACAAAAAAAGAACAATGAGAAAACAAAAATAACATACAAATAAAAACAAAAAGAGGATCTAACAAGCAGACATGACAAGGCTAATAATGTGAGTGGATAGCAGTCTCTAGTAAAAAACAATAAAGGTAAAATTACCTAGCAACATCTCCACAGTGTAATCACCAAAAATCACCTGTGGTGATCCGAGTGTGGAGTTTTTGCTAGGTAATTTTACCTTTATCGCCATCACTCGCGGCCAGCTGAACATTGTTCGCATCACCTGGACATTCTGTGGCACATTTGTGAGGAGGTAATTTCTGTTTTTAGGGGCACAGCACATTGTGTTACTTATAGCCGGTGGGATCAGTGTTGTGGTGCAGCTGGAACTATTTCCATTGGCAGTTTACTCTGGGGATTGTGTGAGTACCATTCATCAGTACCATTCATCAGTTACCATTCATCAGTTACCATTCATCAGTACCATTCATCAGTTACCATTCATCAGTTACCATTCATCAGTACCATTCATCAGTACCATTCATCAGTTACCATCATCTTCATCTGGTGGATGTGACCCCATGTTTCTGGCTACCTGTCTGACTGTCCATATACCGGCGTCCTTCTGCAGTCACAGATTTTCTCAACTGAATGTGTTTTTTACCCACCATGTGAGTATAGGTCCTGTTGACTACTCCATATTTAAATAAAGATTTTTATTTTGCAGTATTTTGCTATGGAGCTGGTACTTCTCTTTTGTTTTTTTGTAGGTGTTTGTGATCAGACAAGATCACAGAAAGAAGCCTGTCCTTCTCCATACAGACTGTTCTTTGAACTCGACTTTCCATCAGTTTTATCCACGTGATTGGTTTTATATTATTATTGTTGTGTCTGCACTGCACTCACTTTAATGAATTAATTAACATCACTTATCAGTCACATTACACTTACACTCACACTTATTAGCGCTACTCTTTGTTGTGTTAGTTTAGTATACATATATAGTCATTTTTGTGTGAGTAATGGATTATTACACATATATATAGCACACACACATTCCCAGCTCACTCAAACTCCTATACCCACCACATCATGAATATATATTGATGCCAAAATGTGTACTACTGAGCATGGCAAATGTATACAACAAAAGACAGGGGTGCCCAATGCTACATCAAATTGACAAAACATATATGGTAATAAGTATAAAGTTTAAATACTTGAATAATAATAGTAATTACTTGGTTATTTAGTTAAACCCTTTGGCCATAGCGCCGTAAGCCTGCATAACAAACGTCAAGGTATAACCAAAAATGCAGGTCCTAACAATACACTGTGAACCCTTCCTGTTACCTCTGTATGAGGGGAAGCAACTGCAGTGAGTCTTGTCCATTCAGCAAAATGCCGGAACCTTCTAAGTTAAAAAGGTGGGGAGGGGTGAGCTCTGGGGGAGGTGCCACCTACCTCCATTTAACTGTTACCAGTCAGAAATTGCTTAACTCACACTACCCCTGTCTTTTGATATATTTATATATATATATATATATATATATATATATATATCTCCAAGGTTCCCCTCTGGGCTCCCCTTTAGTGTGGAGGAGGTGGTGAGCGCACAAATGAAATAGATATATAAAGATATGACACAATGTCAGTCAGGCAATGTTGAATACATAAAACACTATTCGAGACTGTAACAGCCCTGCAGTGAGCAAAACCTCACTCAGGGATCAGGGGATGGATACATAAGTAAGTAAACATATACTCACACGGCCATGTGTGAGCCCCTTCCTAGGAAATGGTATCTTTTCATGGATCTTCAGTTCACAGAGTGTTAGCCCACGATCACGGATCTTGTTCCTTGTCCCATGTGCCGTGCCAGCGAGGGTAATATAGACGGCAAGTTAAAATAATATACGTTTTATTACATAAAAAAGTAAACATAGACTCGCATAATAAATAAAACTTCCGCTCCTAGCAGCCGTCTGGGTCTGGCCTGACGTGGCATTCTCGTGCTTCCGCGTCCAGTAGCCGGACCGCGACAGGCAGACAAGAGACGGCTTCGGTGGCTCTTAGTGTATAAACCTCCTGCACACAACCGACCAGGAATAACACGTTTCAGAAATGATTCCTTCTTATGATTCCTGTCGGCTGCGTGCTCTCCAGTTCTTCTTATACCCTGTTCGATGTGCTACACGCGTCATACATTCGCCCATATGGAGTCTGTACCCCAACAGACCATCCCAAAATGGCAATGATTTAAATAAAATGCAGGGACAGTAGGCTCCAGAAACCAGTCTTCAAACAGGTGACCCGACCACTAAACTAGCCTTGCATGCTCAAATCTAAATCTATACAGTAATACGGCGACAGAAGGCTTGCTTGTAGAAGATGCAAAAATCTAGGAAAAAGGAATGGTGAGAAAAACACACCATTAGACTCCAACAGCTATTGAAACAAGTACTCTTAAATGAAAGCTGCAATGTCGATATCTATGCTGAGGCCAGAAGGTACCAGAATCTTTCATTTGAAGATCCAGTACGTTTCCTTCTGTGATAGTTTCCTCAGTCTGTCACCCCCCCCCCCCCCCCTCCAGTCAGGTACAGACTCCATATTGGCGATTGTATGACGCCTTGTATGCATCTTTATGATCTGGCCCCAGCGAATTGTGTAATTGTTTGTTTATATAATATCCACAAGGGATATATGTAGCATCATTATAATTGGGTCAGTTCGTTTTATGGCAAGAGGTACAATATATACATATTATATCTAATAACACATTTTAGAATACGATGACCACCATTTGCAAAATGGCTCCCATTGTAAATGGTTACTTTACCGGACATTATGGGAGTATATCCAAGTACTAATAGTATATTTTAGACATATTGTTTTGATGTATTTAGACACACATTGATGCTCTGGAGGGTGCATTTACAACACACTTTGGCCTAAATCGGACCATATACTGCTGCGGCAGCTTTTATTCTAACACATTGCCGGTTTTTCCCTGGCTTTTTCGTGGAATGCGACGCACTTCACCTGGCGCATGCCGCGTTCATTTTGCGTTCCCAGCCACGGGTCATGCGCGGTTGACGCGCGGTTCATGCGTTTATTGAGAATGGATCGGATTTAATAGGTTGCAATTCTTCGCGTGTCCGCCAGATGGCAGATATTCATGAATTGTAATGCGCATGCGCTTCAGTAATGTGTCAACTTGCAGGTGTTTCGTGTAAAAAAGATACCACAGTGTGCTATTGTAACTTGGCCTTGAGACTGAAGGAAGAGGTTGCAAAAATGTATGAATTTAGGCTTTTCATATTAAAGAAAGACAAAGACCAGTTTCGGTTACAGTATTCTCCAGAGACCCGCCGCCCGCCATGAGTGTTTCCAAAAACCCGACAGAAGTTACACGTATTTGATATGGGCCGCGATTAATGCTAAGATGGCAACAGTTGTTCAAATTTATCAGTATTTTGTCGAAAACTATGATTTTTACAAATTTTCGCCAGCTTCTCATACGTCGAAGCGTGCAATAAGGAAAAGGTTATGTAGCGATCCCTGTTTTTATCGTATTGAGCCACAATTTGTTGGAGGGTATTGGTGTGTATCACCGGCTTTTTCCTGTATCTATGATCATGATGACGGCAAAAGGCGAAGTGTCGCGTTAAAACCAACTAAGAAATGACAGTCGCTGCCAAGCAATGCACCAGCACCGGCTTCCTATGACAGTCCCACCATCAGTGACAACCCTTGCTGTCTATCCAGCAAGCCTGAGCTAGATTTCGCGTGCAGTTTCGATCAAGCTTGCATGTACCTAAGCAATTTCCAGCCTCATCAGCTGATTACAGGTGGACTAGTCCCGCTGCAAACTATCGACGTGGATGATCAAGAACACTGGACTGGCAGTGGACCGGTGCCGGCACCAGCTGAATGGGAAATTCTATGGTGAGTATTGTTAGTATGGTTGCCATATTATTTTCTGTGTTTTTTTTTTTTGACAATGCAGTATCAATATCGGTGCGATTCGAAAGTCAAGCGATTCTCCTGTAAGCAATATCATTGGCTGAGCGGCTATTACAGTACTGTACTGCAGATACTGAACAATTGGTGGAACGCTAGGCGCATGCGCATTGGAACCTTCTTGAAACGCATATGCGTGTCATTACATAGACGGTAGGCGCGTGCGCATGTGAACAGGAGACGCCCCCCGAGAAAATTATTGGTGGGACTGGCTGGGAACTTCTTTAGGGGGCTGACCATTACAGTAAAACTTTTCTTTTTGTTTTTCCTCAGAAAAGAAAACGGCAAATGGAGGGATTTCGATGGATAATATCGCTTTGTGTAACAATGCCTGCACATTGCTGAATCGGATTTAAAAAACCACGTACCGGAGTCTACAGTTTAGCGGACGTAGTTATTGATTAGGATAGAATACTGTAATACTGTACCTGAAACAGTATGCTGATGTTTTCCGACCGTACAGTATACAATATACAGTACAGTATACTGTGTAATAAACCCGAAAAAATAAAAACTATGCATTTATTCTACATGTATCACATACTGTACATTATGTGTCTTCTACAGTATACAGTGCCAGTACATACAGTAAAGTTTGTGTCTTCTATTTTTTTTAATACTCTTATACTGAGCATGCCTACAGTATACAGTGCAGTATGCCTCGACATTCTAGAAACACTGTATTTTGTTACAGTAGTAAAGGAGCAAATGGAACAATGTAAAACAAATCAACATGTTCTTTATTGGTGGAGTAAGTACAAAAACATTTATTTACAAATACTGTACAATGTAGAAACATTTTAAGTGCACAGCAATTCAAAACATCAACAGGTGTATGGTTTACTGCTACAGTTGTGAAAACATTTATGTCAGTCAGTATGGTTTATAGTCACATGTTTTAAAAACAAATTCTTTATTCATAAAATAAGCAAAACACAACATCTACTTTATTAAAGAACGGCAAGTCGGAGACTTCCGGTGACGTCATCTAAGATGGTGGGTTAAATAGGGAGCTCTAACAACCCTCACGAAGCAAAGGATAAAAAGAGCCGTTTCCACCCCTCGAATCGGACAGCAAACAGATCTACAGAGTGTCTGAACCCCACAGCATGCCACAGAAGGCAAAAGCCCCAACCTCCAAAGGCGCCTCCAAATTCTTTCAGCCGCAACAAAAACGCGGCCTAGCGGGCATGCAGAGTCCCCAAGATGGCGTCGGACGCCACGCGGCCGCATCCCCGCAAAGAGAGGGAAACACGCAGGCAGAAGAACCCGCCCTGGACAGAGAAATCACACGCTCATATCTTGAGGACCTCCTATCCAAAATGCATGACAGACTGCAAAAGACCCTCAGACAGGAACTCAAAGACATGATTGCAGGAATGCGGGAAGAGATAAGCGGCCTTACGCAGAGAACGGAGGACCTCGAGAGTAAGCTGGAAGAATCCCTGCAGGCACAGGCCATGGCGGACGACGAGATTATGCGCCTGGGGGAGGAGGTCAGACTACTGAAAGACAGTATCGAGGACCAGGAGAACCGGGACCGGCGACAGAATCTCAGGATTCGAAATGTCCCGGAAACGGTTCTCCCTGAACAAATAAAACCATATCTGGTCGACCTTTTCAATAATTTATGTGAAGGACTTGATAACAGGGATCTAGAGATCGACAGGGCGCACCGCGCGCTAGGCCCCCGCTCCAATGACCCGAAGCGGAGGCGAGACATCATAGTCCGCCTCCATAGTTACTCCACGAAGGAGAAAGTAATGGCGGCAAGCAGGGAGAATAGCAATCTTACCTTTAAAAATGAACCGGTGCAGATCTTCAGTGATCTGGCTAAAATCACGATCGAACGCCGCCGGGAGCTGAAGCCGCTTACCCAAGCACTCAGAGAGAACAACATCCCTTACCGCTGGGGCTTTCCGTTCCGACTGGTGGTCAACAGGAACAGAAAACAACGATCCATCAGGCTCCCTGAGGAGATGCAGGGACTCGCCCGCGAACTGGGCCTGACGCTGCCTCCAATGAGAAACACCATGCGGAGAGAGCCGCGAGAAACAAGCCAGGAGCGGAGAACCACACGAGCCTCTGAAAGATTGGCGGGCCACCAGGAACATCAACCCTGAACACCCAGACGACCAGCCCGAAATCCTGAGAGGAGCAGCCCAGAGACCGGCAACCCAAGTCACCCTTCCAGAGGAATGCACGTTGGAGCAGTACCGCAATCAGCTGCTTTTACAACCGGCTAACCGCAGCGATCCCAGTACCTCAGAGCGTTATCTGCAAAAGCCATTCCTGCACCTGAATAAACAGCACAGGCGAGTCGAGAAGCGCGGTGGCGGGAGAGGGGAAACCCGATCCGCTGGTCACGTCACCGACCAGGCCCCGCTGGGAACTCCTCGACCTGCCTGTGAACAACGCCCAGATCAGGTTTGACTGCCCCCCCCCTTGACCCCCCCCAGATAAATGTTAAATCTGGACCCAATACGAGAGTGCTAGCCACGATCCCCCCCCCCTTCCCCCCCCTTTTTTCAACGATCGGATCGCTGCCGAAGCTGCAACCCTGGCAACGGGACTAACACATCGCCCAGGCCAAACACCCCACAACTCTGCATCCCCCCCTCCCCCACTAGCATTACACAAATGCAGCCCAGGCCCCTGCCACAGCTCAAGTTACAGCCAACGCACAGCACCCCTCACTACCACGATATAAAATAGACCAACTCACCCCCCCCCCACTCGGCTACCCCCCTTCCCCCCCCAGCACACCAGCAAACTAACCTACACCATACAAACTCTGCAACACCCCCAACCTCAAACAACCACATAGGAGTCACACCAAAGCTACCATCAAATCATACAGGAATCTACCATTAGACCCCCCCTTTCCTACCCCCCTCCCTCCCTTCCATCACCACACCAAGCCACCGTCCCCCCCTCCCTTCCCCCCCCCCTAAAAACCCAGCCCCCGCTTACCTCCGCCCACGTACAAACAAACCCACACGAAAACCCAGACGTACAGCAGAACTCAGCACCTGAAACACACCAAAACAGCGAACTGAGTGGAGCGCAAACACATGATGTCGCCCAAGCACCAAACAGTGGTACGCAGACACCAGCAAACTGCACATAAAGCTGACACACGACCATAGCCCCACTACAACCCCCCACACAGACCTACCCTGGCAGTCCATCCCCCCGACCCATCACCTATCCTCCGCTGTCACCCCAACCTTCCCCCCCCCCCTTACATAGAACAATAAATACTACTATAAAAATTAATAAATGCTAACCAAATAAATACAATTGGAAATTCTGTACTCGCACATAAACGTCCCCAACCTATTCAAAGCAAGCAGAGTCTGCGCCCGCCCCTAGGTGTGGAACACGTAATGGGAAACCAACATATACCGAGCATGAAAGCGTTCCACACTGGGGGGCAGCTGAAGCTGGGACTGCTGTGGTTGTGATTGCTGGGCTACAGAAAGCAAATAGCTGTCATGACAGGGAATCCCAACCTACTGCTGCGACACACTTTATTCGAGCAAATACCCAGTATGTACCTGGCAGATACCTGGAATGCGCCGCTCCTCACCTCTGACAAGCCCCGTTGCATTTGCCTTCCCAGCCTGGGTTCATGCCTGGCTGATGGGCGGCTAATCTGTTAAATGATAATGATTAGGATTTAATAGGCTGCAATGCTTCGCGTGTCCACCAGATGGCATAAATTCATGAATTGTAATGCAGTATATATATATATATACTGTGCAGTATTGCAGCCAGTGGGAATAAAATGCTTCAATCCCTGCCTGGAAAATAACTCAATGCACTCGGGCAGAAAACAGTCACAAACCTCAATACACCCGGGTATACCCGAATTCGTGGGACTAGCCGAGCTCGAATAAAGTGTGTCGCCAGTGTACGCAAGACATATGGGTCCCTAACCCACTTGCCACACCATCCCCCCCCCCCCATCCCACCACCTATCCCACCCCCCTGACCGCCCACCCCCACCCCCCCCTCCCAAGACCCCACCCCCCAAGACCCCACCCCCCTTAGAACCACTCAAGTGAATAACTCTCTCACCTGCTGCCCAGAACTCCCAGCTAGCCGCGTCTCAAACACACACTGACACGAGCGTAAGAACGGAGCAACGCCCAGAACTGATCACATGACACTAGGACGTAGCGGCTCGGCACAGAACGGAACGAGCCCGTTGGACCTAGCGACACACACCTACCCCAAAAATAAAGTAATCCCCCCCCCCTCATGGCATCCCTGATCACCCCACCCACCCGCCCCCCCCCCCACCCTGGGCGCAGCTCACTACGCCACAAAGATCCCCCAGACCCCACATACACACCTGTGAACAGGCCCACCTTAGCGTGGATGAAAGAGACCTAAGATCTAGCTGGGGCACAAATGTCTCATACTCGGACTCTAATGAAAAAAGGACAACTGTGATCCCCCTGCCAACTTCCTCTGTGCCTGTATAATATCACTGTGATTATGTTCATCTCATATGTATATGTATCTGCTAGTCAATTTATTTTCTTTGTCACGACACCCGTACACTACCCCCCCGCCCAAAACCCCCAACGATGCCACCCCCCTCCCCCTTCCTCCCTGTGTCTCCCCCCCCTCCACCTCACCCCCCACCCCCCCCATAGAGTAACCCCCCCCCCACACACCCCCTTCCCACCAGCTTTTCTCACCCCCCCTCCCCCCCCACCTTACCCCTTCCCCCCCTCCCCTCACCCACCCCGAGGCCGACAAAAGAAATAATTGTACAAACGGGTTATTAGAAAAATAGATTGTGTGCCTACCATTCAAGAGTTACCTATATTCGTGACATGTATGATATGAACCATATGAAGGAGGCGAGTACAAAACAAAACGCCGAAATCTTCTCCCTCTATTCCCCATGGCCCCCACACCCCCTCCCCCCCCCCTCTCCCCCCTCCTCCCTCACCCAACCGAGGTGGACGAAAGAAGTAAATGTACAAACGGTTTATTGGAAATAAGGACGGTATACCTAACACTCAAGAGACACCTATATGCATGACATGCTCTACATGTACCCTCCTCTCCCCCTGTCCCCCTCGCCACCTCCCCTCCTCCCTTCCCCCCCCCCCCGCTCCTTACCACTCTTCCCACCCTTCCCCCCTCCGCCCTCCTCACCGGCCTCCCCCCCCTCTCACCTTGAAAGCTCGGCAATGACCCATTCCTATCTGACACCTCCCCAGCCCGCCCCCCCCCTATACACCCCCCCCCCATCCTCCCCCCCCTTTTTCCCCATACCTCCCCCCCTCCTCCCCTCCCCCCTGCTCTCCCCCCCCTATCAGAGAGCTAAGGATATAACTGAGATATTTGAGTGGTGGAAAAACACAGAACTAGAGGGTTCCCTATCCCCCCACACTCCCCACTGGATGCCGGCGCCGGAGTCAATCCCGTTGGGCTCGTTAGCCCACAAGCCGGTCGCCCACGGACCAGGCAAATACTTGTTAGGTTCAAGCCTGAACCTCATCCTACTTCTCTCTCTGCCGCTGACTCTGTCCCAGCGGCACTACCCCCCGCCCCTTCTGCCCCCTACCCGCCCCCTTCCCCCCTTGGCCCATCCAACCAACCCTACGACAAAGCAAGCCACCTACAAAAGTTTGCCAGGGCCGTACCTACGAGTATACCAAAAGAGCAGGACCCCCCCAGATGAGAAGGGAGGATCCCTAAAAACCAGACACACTAACATCACATATGGCCTCTAACGCCCCAGTAAAAATAGTATCGGCCAACGTAAAAGGCCTTCAAAATAATAGGAAAAGGAGGCTCGCCCTCCAAGACATAAAACGGACTGGGGGAGACATCGTATTCCTGCAGGAAACCCACTTCACATCAGATGGCCCCCCAAATTCATTCAAAAAAGTGTTCCCAACATGCTTTTATGCATCATTTAGTAGTAAAAAGCGAGGAGTGGCTATCCTAATCAGACAAGGCACTCCATTCAATCATATCAAAACGACTATAGACCCAGAGGGTAGATTTCTCATGGTATATGGCTCTTTAGCGGGCTCAGCAATCGCCTTAATCAATGTATATGCCCCAAACGAAAATCAAATAGACTTCCTGAAAACAGTACTTGAGGGCATAGACCCGGGATATCTGTCTTCGATGATAGTGGGAGGAGATCTGAATATGGTCTTTAATCCCACCGAGGACAGATCGACCATAACGGGTCACCCCCGTACAACCCACTCCCAAATCACCGGGAAAAGGTTCAGGGACTTAGCGGAGGAGTTCTCTCTAGTGGACGTTTGGAGATCACAACATCAGGGCCAGAGAGACTATACCTTCTACTCGGCGCCTCACCAGACCTACTCACGCATAGATTACTTTCTGCTGACCAAGAACATCCTAGAGGCTGCCACAAAATCAGACATCGGCCCCATAACGTGGTCAGACCATGCCCCAATCACCTTGACCCTATCTACACCATTTGAAAAGACGTTTTCATACTCCTGGAGATTGAACGACTCCCTATTGAACCATCCCGAGATAGAGAGAGAGATTAGAGCCTCCCTTAAGGACTACTTCTTCTTTAACTCGGGGTCGGTGTCATCTCTGGCGATCCTATGGGAAGCCCATAAGGCGGCAATTAGAGGCAAATTTATCTCTATTGCCTCTCACAGGAAGAAAGTGAAACGCAAACTAATTCTAGACCTCACCGATAGCATCTCAAAACTTGAGCAGTCCCATAAAGCCAACCCCATAAAGAAAACCTATAAAGCCTTAACAATAGCCAGGCAAAAGCTCAAAGAGACCCAAATGGAGAATGTGGAAAAAGCCCTTAAATGGACTAAACAACATTATTATGATAAGGGCAATAAGGCGGATAAGCTCCTGGCCAGCAGACTGCGTGGAATACAAAAAAGGTCCCAAATCACAGCGATTAAAAATAGATCTGGTGAAATACAATATAACGATAAAAAAATAGCGGCGGAGTTCACAAAGTACTATACAGATCTATATAACCTGCGATCCAAAACTGGTCGTGTAGATAAAAAAAAAGCTTCAGAAGCGATCAAAACTTACTTAGACAAGTGCCAACTCCCCACCTTGACTGATGAGGAAAATGAGATCCTCAATGCGGAGATCACGAAAGAAGAATTGGAAGAAGCGGTAAAAGCATTAAAGATCTCCAAGTCACCTGGCCCTGATGGCTTCACTAACGTCTACTACAAGCGATTCCTGCCCATATTATCCACGCATCTACTAAAAATGTTCAATCCTTTTATGGAAGGAAATGCGATCCCCACTTCCATGTCCCTGGCCAACCTAGCTATAATTCATAAGGAAGGCAGAGACCCGATGCAGTGTGGAAGCTATCGTCCAATCTCCCTACTTAACAACGACCTCAAATTATATAGCAAAATTCTAGCCAACAGATTGAACCCCATACTGCCGCGACTGATTAACATTGATCAAGTCGGATTCATATCAGGCCGACAGGCTTCAGACAATACGCGGAAAATAATCAACATTATTGAGCATATCCACCTAACAGGTACCAAAGCAATACTACTCAGCCTAGACGCAGAGAAGGCGTTCGATAGGATCGACTGGCTATTTTTAGACCATACTATGCGCAAATTTGGCTTCCGAGACGCATATTTAGAAGGGGTCCGCAGACTCTACCAAGATCCATCCGCGACGGTTAAACTACCGGGTGGTGACGCCCAGAGCTTTGGCATCCAAAATGGCACAAGACAGGGGTGCCCCCTGTCCCCCCTCCTCTTCGCGCTAACAATAGAGCCATTAGCAGCAACGATTAGAAATAACATAGATATTCAAGGGATAAAAATTGGACGTTCCCACTATAAAATCTCCCTGTTTGCGGATGATATAATTTTAACACTCTCGAGACCCCAGATTTCCCTCCCGAATTTACAAAAAGAGCTTTCAGACTTCGGAGCGATATCGGGTTATAAAATTAACAACGATAAATCCGAAGCACTGAATCTCACCCTGCCAGAGCCAGAGATAAAACTACTCAAACTAAATTTTAACTATAGATGGTGCTCCTCCTATATCAAATATTTGGGAGTAAAGATATCGAAGAACTACCATTCCCTCTACCAATACAACTACCCCGCCCTCTTACACAAAATAAAATCCGACCTGTATGTATGTATGTATGTATGTCTTTATTTGTATAGCGCCATAAAATGTACATAGCGCTTCACAGTAGTAATACATGTCATATAAATAGCAAATATAAATAACACATCATGGGAATAAGTGCTTCAGACATACTGTAAAAGTAACATTAAGGAAGGAGTCCCTGCTCCGAGGAGCTTACAATCTAATTGGTAGGTAGGGAGAACGTACAGAGACAGTAGGAGGGAATACTAGTAAGTGCGTCTGCAGGAGGCCAAGCTTTGTGTCATGTGTCCATGATAAATCTCGATAAATGGGGTTCGTATCAAATTTCATGGATCGGGAGGATGATCTCGGTGAAAATGAACATCCTCCCCAGGTTATTATATTATTTCCAGACACTCCCGATCCACATCCCTGGCACTGAATTAAAAAACATCCAGAAGCAAATTTTCCACTTTATCTGGCAGGGGAAAAAACCAAGAGTCCCACGTACGGTTCTGTTGGCCTCGAGGGGGAGGGGGGGCTTGGGGGTCCCCGACATTACGCGGTACTACCAAGCCGCCCAACTAAGACAGGTAGTAGTGTGGACTGCGGATCCCGGCCAATATTGCTGGCTAGATATAGAGATGCAATACGCCGGCACGCCTTCCCTGCCGACATGCCTTTGGTCACTGAACAAGGAGGATTTGCAGAAAAATAAATTCCAATTAGGACCAGCGAGGCTCACATGGGAGATATGGACGAAATGCAAATTAAAATTTAAGCTCACAACCGCCAAATCTCAACTTATACACTGGCGACACACTTTATTCGAGCTCGGCTAGTCCCACGAATTCGGGTATACCCGGGTGTATTGAGGTTTGTGACTGTTTTCTGCCCGAGTGCATTGAGTTATTTTCCGGCAGGGATTGAAGCATTTTATTCCCGTTGGCTGCAATACTGCACAGTATATATATATATATACTGCATTACAATTCATGAATTTATGCCATCTGGTAGACACGCGAAGCATTGCAGCCTATTAAATCCTAATCATTATCATTTAACAGATCAGCCGCCCGTCAGCCAGGCATGAACCCAGGCTGGGAAGGCAAATGCAACGGGGCTTGTCAGAGGTGAGGAGCGGCGCATTCCAGGTATCTGCCAGGTACATACCGGGTATTTGCTCGAATAAAGTGTGTCGGTGCAGTACCAATCACTCAAAATCCAAAATTCCCACCAGGTTGCGAGCCCAGACAATTTGATCAATTTACAACCAAAAACATTCGGACGATTGCTGACCTCCTGAGCCTTGGAGAGTTCCTGAGCTTTCAAAGGCAACGAAGCAAATACGAAATAAGAGGACTAAATGTCTTCAAATATCTCCAAATACGGCACTACGCACAATCAATTTACCCAACGTTGGAATTTCCCCCTCTCACAAGATTCGAAAGATTATGCAAAGAGACAGCACACCAAAAAGGTCTCATAACGCAAATATACTCAGAACTAGAACGAGCAACTGATGCTCCGGTTCATGACTACATGCTCCATTGGGCAGCAGAATTGGGCACGGTTATAGACCGAGAGGACTGGGAAAGTATTTGGGAAGCAGCCTCAGGAACCTCCATATGTACCACAATCAAAGAAAATGTTTATAAAATAATGTTCCGCTGGTATCTTACCCCAGTTAGACTAAATCAAATCTACCCTCTGGCCTCCGATCTATTCTGGAGAGGCGGCGGACAAAAGGGAGACATGGCCCATATATGGTGGTCATGTCCAGAAATTCAGAAATACTGGGAAACTATACAAACTCTAATCACAGAGGTCACAGACCTCACAATACCCATTGATCCGTTGACCTACTTGCTGGCCAGGCCAATCGAGCACATTGACCGCCCAACAAGTAAATTGATCTCCTTCATTCTCACGGCGGCTAGATGTGCGGTGGCCGCCTCGTGGAAGAAAGTGTCTCCCCCCCCCTAAGCAAACGGTCAAAAAAAGGCTACAAGAAGTCATGCTAATGGAAAGGCTATCAGCCTTCCTCAAAAGGAAGACGGAGCCGTTCTATACAATATGGGATCCGTGGATAACCCACATGCGGGACTAAAAAAGATCGTCCCTTGCCACAAAATAGGGAATACATAGCTTACTCCCACGTAAGACTAACAATTGCTACTCCACGCCATAGAAAACAACGATGATGGATGGGCAACGCGCAATGGACCAAGGGGGAAGGTTCTCCCTCCCCCCCCGCCCCCTCACCCTCCCCTTTCTCTCTCCTTTCCTCCCCCATCCCCCCACATTCTGTTTCCACCCTCACGTCAACCCTACCGACCCATGTTTGAAGGTCGGGGGCGCGTTGAGTCTTTCCTTCTCTTTGTCTTTAAAAAAAAACAAAGAAAACCTGTATTAGGCAACTTGCTGTCTATTTTGTGTACAACGTATTATGAACAATGCCTAATAAAAAAAACTTTGGAAAAAAAAAAAAGAACGGCAAGTCAAAACATATACTGTACAGTGGGATGGTGTGCAAAACAGTCTGCACCAGTACAGTCCTTGAGGGCAGCAAACAGGGCGGGTTTTCAGGGTAACCTTTTTGAAAACCATGCCTGTTTGCGGCCCCCAGGGACTGGAATTGTGCAGGTCCTGTGTGTGTGGACAGCAAGTTAAAACATTTCTGTTTAAATATAAGTAATAAAACACACAACAACATCTCCTTTATTTAAGTACAGCAGGTCAAAACATGTACAGTACAATACAGTTCAGCACAACAGTATGGTGTTACCTGTGATTACAAAAAAAACTTTATTCATAAAATACAGTATACAAACGAAACATCTCCTTTATTAAAGAAACATATACAGTACAGTGGGATGGTGTGCAAAACTGTCAGTCAGATCTGCACCACTACAGTACTCGAGGGCAGCAAACAGGGCAGGTTTTCAGGACAATCTTGAAAACCGTGCCTGTTTGCGGCCCTCAGGGACTGGAATTGTGCAGGTCCTATGTGTGTGGATAGCAAGTTAAAACACTTCTGTATAAATACAAGTAAAAAAAACACACAACAACATCTCCTTTATTTAAGTACAGCAGGTCAAAACATGTACAGTACAGTACCATACAGTTCAGCACAACAGTATGGTGTTACAGAAAGTCCTCCACATTGTCCGTCCATGGCCGATTCCTTGCATGGCGCAAAACACCATTAATGCAGTCTCGAACGCCTTTCATTACAGGATTTGTAATTGGATAAAAGCGCCGCATTTCATCCAGAATGTTCTTTCTTAAATTGGTAGGAGGCGCCTTTTTAATGCGATTTCCTTCATAGTTCACTTTGAAGGCCCAGTCGCAGTACAACGAGTAGGGAACATGGTGCTTAAAAAGTAACAAGGCATACTTGTGGGGTGCACCAGCACTCTTCACCCTATACTTCTCCCTGAGCGCCGGTGGCAGATCGCTCAGGGTGATGTCAGGCACCGTATCGATGCGAGCTAATGTAGGTCTTTTGGGAGCGGGTGTGCTTGAGGCGACGGGCGATGGTAGGTTGTCTGGGAGGAAGCTTTCCTCCGGTCTTGGTCGCCGTGTTGTCTCCTGTCGTAGTCTTGACGGGTTGTCATGTCATCCTCAACGGCATACATGTACACTACATCTTCTGGTGGAGGGGGTGCGCTTGGTGATGGAAGGGGGTCGAAGGTCCCATTCATCACATCCATGTCACCCCCCTGCTCCAGCGTCGGGGAAACAGGGGCATTAACACTGAGCAAATTATGTATACCCGCTATGTCAGCCTCTATCTTCTCCATCCGTCGATCCATCCGTTGATCCATATGTATCATCCGTTGCTCCACATTTAGCATGGTCTCCAGAAGTAAATCTATCTTTGCTTGCACAATAGAGTTCCCGGGGAGATCCACAGTTATCCCATTCAGCATCCGGTCTAACGAGCTGCTTCTTGTGCATGGCGTCTGGAAATCTGGGTGGATGGGTGCAAGGGAGGATGAGATGGGGGTTCCATGGAGAGAAGCGGCAGCGTCATCGAAGAAGGGTGGAGAAGGTGACCTGTGGATGTCCGGTAGAGGAGAAGCGGCAGCGTCGTCAAAGAGGGATGGAGAAAGTGACCTTTGGATTTCAGAGGCAGCATCGTCCGATAGAACTGGAGAAGATGGCCTGTGGGTTTCCGTGTGGGCGGCGGCAGCGTCAAGGACGAGGGGTGGAGAAGACGGGCTGAAGATTTCCGGGACAGCTGCGGCAGAGTCGTCGAAGCGTATGGGAGGAAGGGGTCTGCGGGTTCGATGGGTTGGCTGCTAATCGTTTTGCGTCGAGAGTACATCACTGTATATCTTCTTGACATAATAAGGCTGATGTCTATGAAAACCCTTAGCCTTTGGGGTCAGCAGAAGGTTTTCTTTATTGGCCTTAGCCTGTCGCTTTTGCCTTGGCGTGGAAACGGCAACCGCCTTTTGCTTTTTCTGCTTGACAGTCACGGCAGAGGCGAGTGGGTTCCTGCGTCTGTAGAATCGGGATTGATCCATGGAAGCAGATGGCATAATGCAGTGTCTGGACAAGGGCAAGTTCAGATAAAGATCATCGAGTGGTGGGCTATGCAAAGTGTGTAACCTTTTATGCATGGCGACCAGGTACAGGTGTTCAAAGTGGGCGTACTCTAATGTGAGTCCTTACCGTATAAATACACTGTCCATTTTGTGGATTCACTGCACATTGAATACACATCGACTAAACATCGAATATACATTCTTGTGTTTGTATTTCTTTCTACTCGCAGCAATGCCTGTTAAAAAGATTTCCAAGGAGCTCAGCATGCGAATTAAGGAGATGTACACGAGCGGACACCGAATTGCTGCTATCCAACGCTGGTTAACTACTTCTGACATCGTTGTACCAGCAACCACCGTGAGCTATCATGCACACGGAAAAAAAAGAGACCGCAAAAGGGCACCAAGGGTAACAAACGCGTAAGTATATTTATACAACTTTAAAAAAATAATAATTTTAATTTAAATCAAATATTTTTGTTATTTCTGTTGATTTATATTACAACAGTATATATATTTTGTATATTTATATTACAACAGTATATATATTTTGTATATTTATATTTATATCAGTACAGTATAAATATTTTGTATATTTATATTTATATTACAACAGTATATATATTTTGTATATGTATATTTATATTACAACAGTATATATATTTTGTATATTTATATTTATATTACTACAGTATATATATTTTGTATATTTATATTACAACAGTATATATTTTTTTTATATTTATATTTAAATTACAACAGTATACAGTATATATTTTGTATATTTATATTTATATTACAACAGTACTGTATATGTGCACAAACAATATTAAAGTCCCCAGCGCTAAAGTCCAAGATACCGTGATCTTCAGATAGTCTCTGATCTTAAAGATGATAGCTGGGCTCTGTTGAAAATGTTCCAGATGGGATGTGTCCTTGAAATAGACAGATGCACGTCTGAAATACAGATGAGAGGCACACCTGATTGCGCAGCGTTTTCTAGCAATCAGATCCCTATCTAAGACAGTGAAGATTCCTAATCACATGATGAACGCCAATGTATTCAGTGGAGAGAATCTGTGCTTGTTCCCCTTCTTTCAGCTCCTCTTACAACCCCACGTGCAGGCAGCTTACTGGAGGTGGCCTCAATCCACAATGGCGTCGGGGGTGGCTCCGTTGCGAACCCCCACCGAAGAGGGAAGGAATGGGCACAATATGGTGTAGTTTGAAACACTTTTAATTAGCTAAAACACTAAAAAAACACAGTAAAATACACTCACATGGTGCAATAACGATTGGTATTGCTCAAATTGCCGTCCGCAGCTTGCAAATCCTGCCCGTGGGATGCACAGAGTCCCTGCATGCAGATACGCTGGTAGACTGAGCATGTGACGTCACCGCTGCTGGGAACTCTCCTTGCAAAAGCTACGGTTGCTGGGATGGCTCAAAAGACTAGACTCCTCCTCCCTACGCGTTTCGTGACACGTGGTCACTTCGTCAGGGGATAGTGGAGTCCAGTCTGTGATGCTTTTTGTACTATCCCAAATGGAGAGAACCTCCTACTTGGGGTGGGACCTGGCTGTTAGAAGGAGGAATATCAGCTCTGATATTAACAGCGTGATAGGGGTTGGTTCCTTAGCATGAATGAGCGCATGTACCCACATAGTTTATAAAGACTGAAATTTCTTAGTAGTGATGGCAATACCCACAATAATAAAATCGAACAGAAATGGAATAAAGGTATATCCTAATCGCATGAGGACAATTAGTGGTTACCATAATGCAATTAGCACAGTTTAAAATTGGTCAGTATAAAGACATTACACTTCATGGTTAAACTATACCACATCGGTGAATAGTGAAGCTTGATCAGTAATACCCTTTGTACTATCCCAAATGGAGAGAACCTCCTACTGGGGGTGGGACTAGGCTATTGAAAAAAGGAATATCGGCTCTGATAATGCCAGCGCGATAGGGGTTAATTCCTTAGTGTGAATAAACGCATGTCCCCGCATAGTATAAGGATAGGAACTGAAATTTCTTGGTGGTAGTGGCAATATCCACAATAATAAAATCAACCTAAAATCGAATAAAGGTACATCCCAATCACATAGGACAAATATGGGTTACCATAATGCAATTGGCTTGATCTAAAATTGGTAATAATAATAATGACAATACAGTGCATGCCTAAAATATACCACATCAATGAATAGGAATAGACTAATGGTCCTTCAAGAAGGCTGCCAAGTCGAATTCAATGTTTAGACCTAGGGGGGTCAGGGTCTTAAGTGTGTAAATCCAATAGCTTTCTCTTTTGGAGACTAGATTAAGCCTGTCCCCCCCACGCCAGCTACTCTTTGGATTGTCAATCCCTACACACAATAACCCTTCAGGACTCTGATTATGATGTTGCCTGAAATGATTTGAGACACTACTGTATGTGTCTCGAGGACCCTTCTGATGTTATAAACGTGTTCTGCGAACCTTCGTTTAAGGGGTCTCCCCGTGCGGCCCACATACTGTAGGCCGCACGGGCATTCAAGTAAATAGACGCAGAAGTTGGTTTTGCAATTGATGAATGTTTTATGTCATAGCTTTTGCCTGTCACATTGGATCTGAAGGTCTTAGTTTTTTTTACTATGTTTGCATCCAATGCAGCTTTGACATGTATAGAAGCCTTTGAGATCTTTTAGCCATGTGACATGGTGATCTCTTAGACTGTCTAGCGGACAGCTAGGGGATAGGGAGGATTTGCTCGCTTAAAGTACTGTATATGTATTTTGTATATTTATATTACAACAGTATATATATTTATATTTATATTTATATTACAACCAACAGTATATATTTTTTTATATTTATATAAACACAGTATATATTTTTTATATATTTATATTACAGTACAACAGTATATATAATTTTTATATTGCTGTGCTGTATATTAAAAAAACAATATATTTTCTTTACATTGTAGGGAGACAACTTTCTGGTGGACAAAATAAGTGAGGAGAATGATAAGAAGAGGGCATTAAGGGTCAAATACACTCTGCAGGAAAAGCACAATCTCACTGTATCCGAGATCAGCATAAAGAAGATGAGACGCAGCATTGGATGGAAATATGGACTTGTGAGGTTAGTACTGGACAGTACAGGTGGTAAAAGTGTTGTTTAGGAAACTGTACTGTACCGCTAAAATTATTTATTCCTTGTCATTACAGAGTGTACCCCATGATACGGGACGCAAACAAAATCAAAAGAGTGCTCCAGGTCCAGGCATGGATTGACAGTGGGGAAACTTTCCAGGATTGCATCTTCACTGATGAGTCTACTGTGTCGCTGGAGAGATTTGCAAGCTTTGCATTCCACAAAAAAGGCAGCATATCTTTGAAGCCACGGCCAAAACACCCCATGAAGCTGCATGTGTGGGGTGCCATCTCTAGGCGTGGACCAGGATGCATTGTCATCTTTGAAGGTAAAATATATTAAATATAATGTAGCCTTGTGCACTGTACTTTACTAGTGTAGCCTTACTGTATGCACTGTACTGTACTATTGTGCAGTTTTTTGAGCACTTTTCTTTTCTTGCTAAAGGAATAATGAATAAAGCTTTCTTCCAAGACAACATTGTCCCTGAGATAGTGCAATACATCACATGCGAGATCCCCAATGGTCACCGCTTCTACCAGGACAACGATTCGAAGCACACCGCGTCAACAGCACATATCCTTGAGCGCGGTATCAACTGGGTGAAGACGCCAGCGGAGTAAGTGCGGTAACCGTGTCTTATTTTTTTCCCACTGTTTTTACTGTGTACTGTATCTCTTAAACTAATTGTCCTTTTTTTCCAATGACAGATCGCCAGACTTCAATCCGATCGAAATGGTCTGGCATCAGCTGAAGGACAATATCTGGAAAGTGGCGAAACCCTCCAAAAAGGACGAGTTGTTGAAAGGCATAATGAGTTTTTGGAACGATGTACTCACCGTGGAACGCTGCAATAAATATATAGACCATATTGCCACTGTGTTGCCCATTGTGATCGTGCGTAAGTGTGTATGTATATATACAGTATATATATATTATACATTAGAGTGTATATATATTATTAAATAATATTCTTATAAATGTGCATAATTCATGTTTCTCCATGTTTTACAAATGTTTTCTAAATGTTTATCCAATTTCAATCTGCCAGAAGAACTTAATAAAGACTGCATTATGTATTATTCATGATTATTTTTATATTTGCATTTTTTTGTTCCTGATAAAATAAAATAAATATTTATTCACATTCCTGATAATCATAATCATTGACAACATACCCCCCCTCCACCCCCCACCCCTACAGTATAAGAATGAATGACAAAACAACATGAATCAGTTAATGGGTTTTTTTTACTCTCAATTCTCACAATGCTGTGCAAATCAGATTTACAATTCAATTTCGAGAAGGGATTTTCCAAAGCGTTACCGTAAACAAAGCGTCAAAGTGTTGGGGTGGGGGGGTTGGGTGAGTCATGTGCAGTAATCAGCTAGCTCCCATCTCAAAGAGGCTTAGAGTACACGCAGGCGCAGTGAGGTGATTGACGCTCGGCTAGGGACGGATTAAAAACACAATGACTAACTTCAGAAAATGAATGACTCTGTGGAGGTGTCTGTCGAATTACTCTGTGGAGAGGGGGGGTGTAACAGTGAAGTTATCCCTGTTCAGGTAATGTGCCCCTAATCCAGCAGTGTGGTGGTTAACTGTTGGTAGCAAATTAACTAACACCACCTGCCTTATTACAGGTGGTAGAAAAAGCCTCCCTTTGAGACAGGAAGTGACTCCTTAGCTCACGTGTGAGCTGAACTTTGGAGACAGAGCAGAGGTTCTTGAGTCTCCCATGAGAGACTGACCAAGAGAACACAGATCTCTGGAGCTGACAAATAAGACTTCTAAACCTGGATGCTGACATTTTCTGTGCACACACGGGTGCGGTTCCAGGAGAGCAGAGAAGCTTCCCCTACAGCAGCCAGCTAACAGATAAGACTTTGATTAACAAGACTTTTTATATCTGTTCATTTCATGCTATGTGTTTGGGGCTGGGAGACAGGCTTAACTAAGGGAGTTGCATAGGGAACTGCATAGGATTTCACTAGAATCACTCCCAAGTGAATAGAAGCTTTGTTTCCCCCTTGTTTGGATGGTTTCCTGATGTTAGGAAAAGGCACAATAAAGCCTCGTTATAATTTCACATTATAAAAGTCTCCATTGTGTACCTCTGTGAGCGTCCGTCTACATATGGTGTCCGAAGTGGGACTAGAGGTGTCTTTGAAGTTAAAAAGGACCGGAGATTTTTATGTGAATTTTTTTTTTAATGCTTTTTGCTTATAAACAGTCTGAGCACATTAAAAAAAACTCATGCAACAGAGACTAGAGTTAAAGTGATACACACCACTGAAACGTACAAAACCACAGATGAACTCTTTTCCCCAATCCCAAAAGGAGAGAGAGAGAGACTGCTGAAGCAGGTAAACCTTTATTTGCCTATCACAAAGTGTAATATGGTCATTAAAATAGGGATTTTGCCTTCTAGCCATAGTCAGGGTTCAAGAAGTGAGTCAGTTTGTTGTTTTCAAAAGTTTCGCTGAAGCAGGGAATACATATGGTGACCCACGAGCGGTACTGATTTTGCAAATAAAGGTGGCCACACCGCATAGGACTACCAGCTGTGAATGGAGTATATGCAGAAAAGTGTGAAAATTGATACAAGACTGTGCTGAAACAGGGAAATTTTTAGCAAACAAATGCTGAGTGTAAAATTGCCCTATATGGGAAAAAGGTATTTCAAAGCCAATTGCTGAGTGTTGAGTTACCCTGCCGGGAGTGAAAGAAATATTCCACTGCAAAGAATGTTTTTTTTCTGCAAGTAAAAAAAGTTTGCTTATGTATCTTGGGAGCAAAATAAATACCCAAAGATGAGACTGAAAATTACTGAACTCAAATAGAAGTTTTTACCTAGCAACTACACATTCAGCATACCTAATGAGAGATTACACCTAGCAAGTAAATGGTGTAAAGCAAATAGACTTTTTTACCTAGCAACTGCACATCTTGTATACCTGATGAGAGAACATGCATGCACAGTACTACTGATATTGTAAAACTTATCCAAGAAAGAAAAGTCTACAGAGATGCCTGTGAGAGCTACGACCTCTACAAGCAAAATATGCCCATCTGTAGGACTACCACAATTGGGGGTTCTAGCAAATACAGTGGCAACAGCTGCAATAGCGCCTCTTGAGGTCAGGAAGAAAATTACACCTGATAGCCTAAAAATGGAGGACAAGATGCAGCATTCCTGTAATGAACCCTACCCCACGGAAGAGTGGCCCTTCCAGTCCAATAAAGAGGAAGACATCTCTTACGGGGAACCCGAACCGAGTCACACCTACAAAACACCCCAAGAATGGTGGGGGTGCCTGAACTCGGCACGAACAGAAAAGACCGCTCCCTTTGATGACGAATACAATCAGCAGGAGACAGAGCGGGAGCAGTGGATCACCGAATATTTCCGTCAGCTATTACAGTTGCAAAAAAAGCCGGGTGGATCCAGTGACGCTGCTAAAATTTCAAATAAAGGAGACCCCAGTATTCCTGATGGGACGGAGTCATCCAAAACAAAAAGGCGGAAAAAGAAAAAGAAAAGCGGTTCTTCACTTACCGTGGAAGGAACAGACACATCCGCAGATCCTGTGGAGAAAAAGGGGGACCGAGTTGCCCTGCAGCCTAGAGAAAATAGAGAATTCGTCCCATGGTTAACCGAATATCCAGAGGGCCCAAGGCAGAAGTCGTGTACCCCAAAGAAGAGTCTGTCCGGTGCCAACAGTGAGGAACCCTCAACCAACCATCCCAGGGAAGTGGAGCTGGAACCAGTGAGTGACGATCCCTTGACCAGCCCTGAAGATGCCCTGAAAAATGCCAGGCATAACTGTGATATGCTCCGTGAACAATTGAAACAAAAGGAAGATGGTTACACAGAGCTACAGAAAAATAACGTGAAGCTACAGGAATATGTGCTCGCAATGTACTCTTTAGCCAGGACAGAATTGGACGATCTCAAGACTGAGCTAGATACTGCAAATGCTACTATTTCCGCCATGGATGAAAAGCAGAGCCAATCTGATAAAATGGTGGCTACGCTAAAGCGGAAGTATGAGGAGGCACTGAAGCAGATGACAGTCTTCCAGCAAGAGGTTCACACTCTTCGCATAGAGATGAATGCCTCACAACAAGAGGTCAACAGTGTCCGGATAGAGGTGGACGTATCTCAGAAAGAGGTTCAGACACTCCGCAGAGCACTGAATGCCTCACATCATGAGATCAACAGCTGCCGCACAGACCTGGAAGTTTCCAGAAAGGAACTACACAGTCTCACTGAGGAGCTGGACATTTCCAGGGACGCAGCGCACCGACTGCAGAACCAACTGCAAGGTCTGCGTACACACCTCCAGTATGCTGAGGAGAAGCAGCAAACACTACAGGAAGAAAAACTGCAGGCTGCTAAAGAGGTACAAGCGCTGCAGGAATGTCTGAATACCCAGTACGTCCCCACAGAGCAGTATGAGGAGCTAAAGGCCACGCTGCATGTCTTCAGAGCATCATTGGAGGCGGAGCTTCGATACCAGGTGACTCTGTATGAGAGGGAGTGTGAGAAGGCTCAGAAACTGGAGCAAGAGCTGGAGAGACAGAGAGACTGTTCCATTCCCTTGAGTCAGTACACCAAGGAGAAGACAGACGCAGCGGCAACCTTGACGACAAAAATTACAGAGCTCCAGAATATGAAGGAGACTCTGATACAGACTCAGAGGAAGCAAAGTGCGCAGATAAATTCCCTGAGAAGAGAGTTGCAAGACGCACTCAAACAGGTTGAGACTCTGCAGACCAGTAACTTACAGATTCCTCCAATACGGAAAAAGGTATTGGCTCTGCCCAAGCACCAGTATCCCACAGTCACTAATGCCCGTGAGGACAAGGATACAGTGAGAGTTGGGGACTCCACGCAACTTCAAAACAATATTACGACGTTTGAGCCACCAAAGAAAGCACTAGCCAAACCTACAGCTGCCCAACAGGCAACAAACAGAGGTAGGAGTGCAGAATCAAAGCCAGAAGAATTCTTAGCTGAGGAAGCTGAAAAAATAGGACGTTCTCTGGAAAAGGAGGTGGAGGTGCAACTCAATCCCAAAGAAGCTGAACTGGCGACTCCGTGGTGTGGAGAAGCTGCAGAAACACCGCTTCAAGAGCAGAAAACTCTACGGGCTAGTCCTAACTGCTCTACAACTGTTGCCATACACTTTGTCTACAAAAAGAGGAGTGCCCGACGCAACGGAAATCTCATGACCACGCACGAGATAAAAAGACTTTACTTACAAAAAGTCCTCCTTGAGCGACTGAGGAGTGCTGATCTCAAGCACCTTCGGGAGGAGACAAAAATAAACTGGAGAAAGGGCTCCAATCCCAGCGGGACAGAGCGTTCTCTTCCTCCATCCACTTTCATTCAAGTCACAGAAAGATATCAAATGAGAGTGGAAGGATGGGCTTTGGCCGTGGTAAGCCCGAGCTTCCCACAAACAGGGGAGGTATGTAACAGGAGAGTTATCCCTGTTCAGGTAATGTGCCTCTAATCCAGCAGTGTGGTGGTTAACTTCTGGTAGCAAATTAACTAACACCTGCCTGATTAGAGGTGGTAGAAAAAGCCTGCCTTTGAGACAGGAAGTGACTCCTTAGCTCACGTGTGAGCTGAACTTTGGAGACAGAGCAGAGGTTTTTGAGTCTCCCATGAGAAACTGACCAAGAGAACACAGATCTCTGGAGCTGACAAATAAGACTTCTAAACCTGGATGCTGACATTTTCTGTGCACACACGGGTGCGGTTCCAGGAGAGCAGAGAAGCTTCCCCTACAGCAGCCAGCTAACAGAAAAGACTTTGATTAACAAGACTTTTTATATCTGTTCATTTCATGCTATGTGTTTGGGGCTGGGAGACAAGCTTAACTAAGGGAGTTGTGAACTGCATAGGATTTCGCTAGAACCACTCCCAAGTGAATAGAAGCTTTGTTTCCCCCTTGTTTGGATGGTTTCCTGATGTTAAGGAAAAGGCACAATAAAGCCTCGTTATAATTTCACCTTATAAAAGTCTCCATTGTGTGCCTCTGTGAGCTTCCGTCTACAGGGGGGTTGGGTGACTCATGCGCAGTAAGCAGCTAAGCAGCTAAATAGCTCCCATCTGAAAAAGGATTACACGCAGGCGCAGTGAGGCTTTGAAGCTCGGCTATGGACGGATTAAGAACACAATGGCAAGATTCAAATATTAAAGACAGCCGCATGAAGTTCAAAGCTAAAGACATACTTTAATTTTAAAAACGAACAAAAAAGGGGGAGCACAGGTTGAGGAACTAAAACAAATATATCTATAATAAGGTGGTAAATAACTGTGATGTGAAATAAAATGTAAAATAACATAAACACTTACACGGCCTTGTGTAAATGCTTTCACATCAAGGTATCTTTACTCTTGCTGTTGTATCTTCTGTTTTTCTTCCACTTGTACTTGACTTCTCCGCTGGTCTGAAGTTGGACTTTTCTGGTCTTCTCTGTAGGGATAGCTTGTAATGTCGTCCTCAGAGTGAAAATGAGATAAAGACAAACACGTCAGAGATAAAGCAGAATATACTTATGACATAGACGGTTGTATTTGAATCAAAAAGCGCAGAGATATACTGCGTACACTCACACGGGCAAGCGTGAGTGGTCTCTGGGGGGAGGTATCTTTTATTACACCTCACTCCAGGGCTGTCAAAGCGCCCTTCCTAATTTCCACACTATAAGATAGGGAAAAAGAGGGGGGTGACAGGACAGGAGGTGGGTAGATGTGTGAGTAAGGTAATAAAACTCACATGGCCATATGTGAGTAAGGGCTATGATAGGTATCTTTTCCCCTCCGTGGTGTTCCAAATACCAAAGACCTTCAGCTGAGTGTTGCAATCACTCAAATGTTCCCTGAGCCACACAATGGTGCACAAAGTTGAAAGGGTGAAAAAGTCCTGATCTTTATTAAACACCAGCAGGAAGACGTCTCAAAAAACAACTAAAAAACAATTAATAACACTTAGTCCAAAGTCCTACGGAGCCTGAGGAAGCCCAAGAAGGGCGAAACGCGTTGCTACGATCCCTGAGTACTTTTGTCTAACTTGAGCCACCGTCAGAAGCAGGAAGCAGGAGCACAGCACACCATCCGGACGCGGAGAGCTAGCTGCGCACTTGAGTATCCTGCATGAACTTTCTCTGATGTTTTGGCTCTTTTAATTCATTCCAACTCTTAGCCGCTTTGGACTAAGTGTTATTAATTGTTTTTTAGTTGTTTTTTGAGACGTCTTCCTGCTGGTGTTTAATAAAGATCAGGACTTTTTCACCCTTTCAACTTTGTGCACCATTGTGTGGCTCAGGGAACATTTGAGTGATTGCAACACTCAGCTGAAGGTCTTTGGTATTTGGAACACCACGGAGGGGAAAAGATACCTATCATAGCCCTTACTCACATATGGCCATGTGAGTTTTATTACCTTACTCACACATCTACCCACCTCCTGTCCTTTCACCCCCCTCTTTTTCACTATCTTATAGTGTGGAAATTAGGAAGGGCGCTTTGACAGCCCTGGAGTGAGGTGTAATAAAAGATACCTCCCCCCAGAGACCACTCACGCTTGCCCGTGTGAGTGTACGCAGTATATCTCTGCGCTTTTTGATTCAAATACAACCGTCTATGTCATAAGTATATTCTGCTTTATCTCTGACGTGTTTGTCTTTATCTCATTTTCACTCTGAGGACGACATTACAAGCTATCCCTACAGAGAAGACCAGAAAAGTCCAACTTCAGACCAGCGGAGAAGTCAAGTACAAGTGGAAGAAAAACAGAAGATACAACAGCAAGAGTAAAGATACCTTGATGTGAAAGCATTTACACAAGGCCGTGTAAGTGTTTATGTTATTTTACATTTTATTTCACATCACAGTTATTTACCACCTTATTATAGATATATTTGTTTTAGTTCCTCAACCTGTGCTCCCCCTTTTTTGTTCGTTTTTCTGTACCGTAAGGACTTTGGATAGGTCCTATTTGGGGTTTCGAGCAACAGGAAGAGTTTCGGAAGGAGAGGGGACCCTTAATCACTATTTAAGGTCGTATTGTTCTATTTTTAGATTCGCACTACCCCTTAGTTTATCCTATTAGGGTAGCTCCCGGGCTTTTTTGCACATTTAATTTTAAAAGGCAGTTCATCATAATAATACAACCCCAAATACAGTACGTAAAAAGCACACAAATCAACCATGTGCAGTCAAACGCACAGGGTCGCAGACAAAAGCTACAGCACAGATTGAATATCATAATACAGTAAGATGGTTTTTGCAGGCTTGTGGAGAAAATTTTTTTACAATAAAATTATTTTTTTTCACTTCACTCACTCCAGCAATCAGTGGTGGGCGAAGTTACAGGCGCATGCGCAGTAAATTCCTGCTGTAAAGCAGGAATGTGATTGAAACCAGACACACGTTCAAAGGAATGGTGTGGGAGAGATGTACTGCATTGCACAGAAGATAAGAAGTTGAAATACCCTGCAGTGCAGTTAATTATCCTGAGCGAGGGGAGAGCGCTGTATATGTTGAAATGTGATTCTGTTACAGTACAGTACACGCCTATGCGTTTCAACAATTTTCAAATGAGACATACTGTACTGCAGAACAGCACTGCAAATGCATGTATACTTTAAATATGCAAATTTACAATTACTGCATGCGCACACACAGACTGTGTACTGACGTAGGTTGAACCGCGAAGGTATTAGACTTCCAAGACAACAGCTCGCAAACGCCCCCCTGAGTTTTTACACGGCATTGCAGTATTGGAGAAAGCAAGAATAAAATGCTAATATCACGAGCGCGAAAATAACGCAGTTCACTCCGGGCGAAAACGACAAAAAACCACACATAACCGGGATAATCTGAAAATCGCGGATCTAGCCGATTTAGACTCAGGTCGGTCACCAGTGTAGGTTATTTGCACCTAATGGCTATACCAACTATATGCCCTATGGCATTGATTGAATATGGTCCTTTATGGGCTGCTAAACCAATTGTATATTTTGTTAACATCTTATCAATGTGTTTTAGATCCAGTTGAATTTATAGTGTTTTCATTTTGTGTCCATTGATCTCATAATACTAGTTATGCAATTCAATTTTTGGTACCAACAATACATTACTCACACTAAGATGAGTGACTAGGGGCCTCATGCAGTAAGCGCCGATAAGGCTTTTATCAGCATTTTCCCGCCCAAATTGGATTTGAGATTCAGTAAGCGCCGATAAGTGCTCAAAATCGGCAGTTTTTCTTGCCGAAATTTTTTTATCGGCATGCGGCTGCCGATAACTCACTTATCGGCACTTATCGGCACTTTTTGAAATCGGCTGTATTCAAGAAGCCCCAATCAGCTTATCGGTGCTGATCGGCACTCACAAATGGAGATTTTATCGGCAATTGGTCCCGCCAACTAAAGTTGGCAAGTTGGAGGGGAGAACGATCGGCAAGGTTGCCGGGACGGCACTTAGAAAAAAAACCTCATCTCTACATCAATGGAGTCAATAGAGCGGGGACTTATAACATTATCGTAGTGTTTACGTTCTATTGCTCATAATACAAATGTGCTTGGCATTACAGTGTCGAGGTCATTCACTTCATCGTGTCACCCCTTACGTTTATTATTTGCATAACATTGTACTTTTATATGTTATGATGATTTGCGTGTCACATTAGTCTTAATGTTATGATGTGTCAAGGGAAAATCCTATACTCAACTCTTAAAGGAACAGGTCACATCATATCAAAAATGTTACTTAAGTGTGCTTCAATTTATTATATGATGTAACACATTTCACACATCTAACACATCCAGCGTATAGTACAATGCTTGTAATGTGTAACGCATGATCAAACGTAAATGTAGCTGTTTGTTTTCATGTTTACATGTAGTTTGGGACCTCCCTCTTTTGATGACGTCCGCAATTGGACACTCAATAACATTGCATGTTTACATTGTACACGATGCATTAGAATCACTTCATGCTAAGTTATACACACATCTATAATAGTTACTCATTTTTACACGATTGAAACTGAATCAATAGCAACTATCCTGATGGCATTAAATTATGCATATGTACCTTACAATAACTTCACTTGAACAGGTGACAATAACATGCCAAATTACACATGTTGCAACGTAGTTTCTCAACGTCAATGTCATGGTTGTATCCTAATTAGATGACTGAGTGTTGCGTTCAGAAGTGGTACATGCATTACACATTCCAGAAATACTTGACAATAAATGCTTGTACAAAGCTTAACGTTACATCATTCTCAAATATCATGATTGCCAGGTGAAGAAACATAAATAATTATTTTAATTGCTAATAGAAACACGTTGGAAGTGAACTACTTGGATATGTTAATGTAACACCTTGCACTTCAGCAAGTCACCTGACATCATCGCATAGGTATTTAAAGGAGGGCAATTACCTGCGCATTCAAAGCTACAGACCTGAAAATGATGTGAATGTTTATGAGACGGAGGAACATTCTATTGGACGAGAGGCTTGCTGATGTAGAGGATGTCACAGGCCAAGGAAGGGACAGGGACAGAGGCAGGGACAGTGGCAGGGACAGGGACAGGCACGCGGACAGGAGTGGGACAGGGAGAGGGCAAGGAGATGAGAGGAGAAGAGAGAGGAGATAAGTTGTGCCTCGTCCTCGTTTGTACAGGGAGAGAACACTGTTAGATGGGATGAGTGAGGAGGAGATTGTAAGTCGCTATCATTTGAGTTCAGCAGCAATCTTAGCTCTTTATGAAGAGATACGGGGAGATTTAGATTTTGTGACAGCCAGAGGTCGTGCAGTCCCTGGGCTTGTTAAAATGCTGTGCTCATTACATTATCTTGCTTCCGCGTCATTCCAGAAAACTGTGGGCATAGTGGGCGGGGTCTCGCAATCTACATTCTCGCGGGCCTTTAACCAGTTTCTATGTGCACTCAATAGATGCGTTAGGAATTATATTCATTTTCCTACAGAGCACACAGAGTGGCTGGAAGTCAGAAATGGCTTTTATACCATAGCCGGGATACCATGTGTGATGGGTGCAATCGATTGCACCCATGTTGCTTTGATCCCGCCTAGTCAGAGTGAGCATGCTTACCGCAACCGTAAGCACTACCATTCCCTGAATGTACAGGTGGTATGTGATGCCACAATGAAGATTATGCATGTGGTAGCCAAATTCCCTGGTTCCAGTCACGATTCCTCTATCCTGAGAAACTCCTCAGTCTTCCATGCTTTCGAAGAAGGCTATTTTGGACCTGGTTGGCTGGTGGGTGAGTACATATTATGATGTGTTAACAAACAACTCTTTGTTTTCTAGGAAATGTTGTATGTAATAATGTGACAAACACAAATTGTTTCATATTTGTGCGATGGATTATAGGTGACTCAGGATACGGAATTAGGCCGTGGCTGTTGACCCCTGTGGCAAACCCTCAAAGTGAAGTAGAGGAGAGGTACAATGTTGCCCATATATCTACGCGATCCGTCATAGAGAGGACATTTGGGCTTCTCAAGACAAGATTTAGGTGTCTCAATAGAACTGGTGGGGCACTTCAATATAAGCCTGTTAAAGTGTCTGATATTATAATTGCATGTTTCATATTGCACAATGTGGCACTCCACAATAATGTACAAACAGACATACGTCAGGGTTTGGAGGAGGAGCATCCCGTCAATGTACCAGCTGACAATGACCAAACAGCCAGTGGGGTTGAGACACGTCTGAATCTCATAAACACCTATTTTTCATGTTAGCAAATACATATACAGTATGTTCATAGTACTACATAGATGTATTCATTCTTTGTTATGATAAATACATTTGTCCAAATACCATTCACTTAGGAAACAGATGAATATGGTTCGCACACCTTTCTCTTCTCTGCTGTGTGGACAATTGCATGTGGCACCGGTATGTCATTCATCAACTGGTTGTATTATACTTATTACCAATAAAAGGTGTTGTGTGTACGTGAAGAAGTAATGTGTACTAAATCTATAATTTATGTACATGCTCTTTTTGGTTATGCATACACAATAAACCTACTATGTCCATAGTCAATAGCTAGTGCAGTATGGTAATATACAATGTTTCTTTTGCAGTGTGACATGTGAGTCACAATGATGTGTACACTATTGTGTATTTCAGATCATATTTGACGTATTCTAGAAGTTGTTTCATATCACACACAAAATGGTCAATTTTGTGTGTTGCTTACCTTAATGAATTTTATTTCATTCACGCTAGTTATTCATAATGATCATGATCCTTTATAACTAATGTCAACATATGAACATAAATGAAGTGGACATTTGCATACGCACACATTTCAACAACAGTGTGTGTGTGTGTTGTAGTTTTTGTGTGATGCATGTATTTTTACGTGAAATAATATAAACAAACATAATAATGTTTCTTTTATCATCGGCCTCACTTAGCTATGTATGTGTTGAACGTTTACTAATAACACTAAACTATAGTTAGTCGTGTGAATAAAATGTACACAAAAATGTTCATGGTTTCATGATCTTTAACTAACATTCATTTGCTCATGCATGTTAGGTTAGCACTATAACTTAGGTGAAAATATAAAATGCACACAACTAAACAGTTTCTATCACCTCCCTATTGTTATTGTGTACGTTCAGATACAATGTCTACGAGTTGTTATGTAGCATTTACATTCTTTGCCAAGTCACACGTGAGAGTATAATATATAGTAGATTAATGTGTTTGCCGAGTGATAATGTGGGTAGCATATATCACATGACAATACATATAATGTTAGTAGAAATTAAAAATTTATGAATATAAGATCTAACTTCAGTGCTTAGCAACATCATTATGATAATTAAGTGCATAGTAAATATTTGCACAATAGGATAACATTATGTAGTGATTGTTAATCTGCGCACCAATCATTGAAAGCATTATTACATATTTATTATAATAGTTTTTCGCTCGTCGTCACAATCATCTAATATAACGATTGTCCCATCTGAAATCATACATTGGTCCCATGTATTCATCCGCGACATCTGTGAAATACAGCAAGCACATGATGTTCAAAGATGGCACATTTATATATGTCTCAGCATGACAACGCTTAACACATCTCTATATGATTGTGGATATTCACGCATAAATAACGTATATGTTTAAACTGCAAGGATAAAACTACAGATACAGAACTGTGTCATTTTTTCAAATGGCGTTGCTGGCATTACTACGGATATGATTTTTCCGGTGCCTGTATACATAATAATGTGCGCGCACAATGTCTGTTGCGCGCGCACGTCACGAATGTGTGGACTAAGTCTTAGCGCATGCGCAAAACGATGCGTACGCTGTGCATTCAATACATGTCCCTCCATGGTGCTGCTAGCAGTACGCATGTCATGGCTGGAAGTTATGATATGGAAGCAAAACAAAATCACTTCTACACACGTACATATCTAAACTTTGGAAACGGACGTGTGCCCACGGAAAAAACGGACGATCAGCCAATGAGCAAACAAAAGACATGTGACGTCATGTTAAGGCACCTTGAAATGCACGCAAACACCCCTCCCACTGAATTAACATTGGCCTCCAGCGCTGTGCACGCACCGCCCCACCGACGCGCACGCATGACACACTGCACTGACCATAACAATAAGCTACGGGCACAGCCAATACGGTTTCACATGCGCACGTCGGTTGGGGGGGGCTTGCATCGGTAAACCTTTTTAAGGACGCCTTGGACATGACCACGGTCCCATGTCATATGTGGGCTACACTTTGTTTTTATATGTTGAATGCTAAACAATGAAGTGTGTGTGTGTGTTACAGTTAGTGTAACATGTTGAAATGATACTTTTAAAGCGATAATAATCTAGGATTTAGGACTCCATCACCAATGTGTACTAATGGATCGTCATGTAGTATATTGTTATAGTAAATAATGTCGTTGTGCACGCTATATGTAAGCCAGTCTGCAATGTTAAGCTGTATCCACTCATTTGGCTAACAAATGGTGTATATTATTAATATAGACATATATAATTTGAGTAAAGGCATAACGAAATTTGTATTTAACATACACTGGCGACACACTTTATTCGAGCTCGGCTAGTCCCACGAATTCGGGTATACCCGGGTGTATTGAGGTTTGTGACTGTTTTCTGCCCGAGTGCATTGAGGTATTTTCCATGCAGGGATTGAAGCATTTTATTCCAGCTGGCTGCAATACTGCACAGTATATATATATATACTGCATTACAATTCATGAATTTATGCCATCTGGTAGACACGCGAAGCATTGCAGCCTATTAAATCCTAATCATTATAATTTAACAGATCAGCCGCCCGTCAGCCAGGCATGAACCCAGGCTGGGAAGGCAAACGCAACGGGGCTTGTCAGAGGTGAGGAGCGGCGCATTCCAGGTATCTGCCAGGTACATACTGGGTATTTGCTCGAATAAAGTGTGTCGGTGCAGTACTTGTAGAAGTCAAAACTGATTTGGCTGCAACTGCTCGCTGCAGGAAGTGTTACGGTTGTGCTCGCCACAAACCTGGGTCGGACCGCGTGGCTGAGGTGGGGTTGTAAAAGCACCGACCTTAGACCGCGCAGGCTGATCCGGATTGTGCAGTTCGTAGTCGTACGTAGCAGGGTCAGGACTGGAGAAGGCAGCATCGTCAGTGGACAAGCCAGGGTCAGGACTGGAGACATCAGGGTAAACGTTGTTCAAGCAGGAGTTCGGCAACAGGTAGTCAGTAGTTCCCCGCTTCAGCTTAGAAGCGCGGGAGTGGACTCAGCGCGTGCGGCGACCATGGCCCATGGTATTGGTCTCAGGAAGTGATAGATAGACCGGATTTTGCACACCGTCAGGCAGCAGTAGTAGATCAGCGCAAGAGTCTTGAGCGGGCTGGAGAATCCTCTGCTTCAGCGCAGGAACCAGGACACGGCCTCTGCAATAGAGAATAAGTAGCAGGCCCCAGGAACCAGGGAGCTGAAGACAACACTGGGGAAACCTCCACTTCAGCACAGGAGACAGGAACAAACCGCTGCGTGACACTAGCAGCCGGTCTCAAGAAACAAGGAGCTGAAGTAAACAAGGAGAGTACGCCGCTTCAGCACAGGAGACAGGAACAGACCGCTGCGTGACACTAGCAGCCGGTCTCAGGAAACAAGGAGCTTGTGGCAGAACACTTGTGACATCCAGGAAGGACTATGCTTGGCCGGGGAGGATTGTGGGGATGCAGTACTTAAAGGCCAGTGGGCCAATCCCCGGAGGGGGGTGTGAAGGCACTGCTCCAATGAGGGAATACAAGGCTAGGTTGCAGTGATAGGTTGCACCGCTGCTGTAGATACCAGAGGGAGTGTTCCAGGACTGCACAGGTCTGTGAGGCAAGGTAAGCAGTAAACTGAGGTGTGGATTCCTTACATTACCCCCCCCCCCTTCACGTGAGACCTCTTGGCGAACATGACCACTCATAGAGTTGGGGGACCTGGAATTATTCCTGAACTGTGTAGGATTGGGGGTAGAGTCGTGGTCCAGAGACTCGTGGGCACTCCTTTGCGTATCCCCACCCCCCAGTGAGAACTGCGGCCAGACAGGGCCATCTATGGGTCTCGGGGACATTGAGTTGTTCCTAAACCTTATTAGGCGGAAAGGAGATCCGTAAACAAGCAGTTCCTTGGTGAGTACTGTTCTAGGATATGAGAGTGGTGGTAGAGACAACATTGGTACATGGCTCGCCACGCGAAATGGCTTGGAAATCCAGGGCTGTGAAGAACCAGGGGTTTCCGGAGCAGAAACGGCAGAAGAACCCCCACTGGGAGCCTAGTCTTTAGTAATGGGACCAGAGTTCAGGATAAGGAGCATCGATAGTTGATCGAATATACCAGGGCGACCTTCGGGACAGACAAAATCTTGGCTGACCTCTGTATGTAGATATTTGAGAGGGACTTCTACTCCAGAGGTCTCCCAGGTAGTGGTCAGCGAGGGTATAGGGTGGGTGGGAGCACCTCCAGGCATTGGTATGGACTGTGACAAGGCAAGCAGTAAACCAGACATAGAGACCGAAATCTTGGGACATGTACAGAGCACTTCCAACACAGAGGAAATAACAGGGGCAACAAAAGGTTCCGAGGGGAAAAAACATGGTTTCGCAGAGGCAAGAAAGCAATCAGCAGTGGAGCTCCCAACTACTGTAGAACCCTCAGTGGGAGACAGTATTGTCTGGGGAGTAGGAACAGGACCCGGGGCTTCAATACCAGAAACCTGAGAATCAGGCTGAGCAAGGGCAGCGGAGGGAGGGGAGCTAACATCAGAAGCTGAAGTCTGTACTTCAGTGACAGGGGCCTGAGAATCTACAAAAACAGCAGCGAGTAAAGGAATTGACTCCGGAGCTGGAGGCTCGGAATCCATAATAGAAACATCCAGCAATGCAGAGGTACCGATAGGAGAGCCAGCGTCAGGAGCTGGTGCCTGAGAGTCAGTGACGGACAATGAGGGAGCAATGATGGAAGTCAAAGAGACAACAAGTGGCAAGTTGGAACCATGGAAACTCTCAATAGCAGAAACCTTAGAAGCAAAATGAGTCTTATCCAAAACTGCAAGGGCCCCAACAACAGGGGTGCCTGTCATGACAAAAACATAAATAGGCATGTTTACTAGTGCAAACATTCCGATAACAGGACTCCTAGCCAGTGGTAAGGGTGTCTGGGTTTGACTAGTGAGAAAATCAGATATAGTGATAAGTGACTTAGCATCAATCACTGAGGTTATAGGTTTGCTGGAAATGTGTGAGAAAGTACCCTTTAAGACAGGAGTTTTAATTTTACTCCGAGTAACCCAACGGTTTCTGGGGCATATTTAGACACAGTGCTGAGGGGCTGAGGTTTAGCAAGGGCAGGAAAACTAAATAGCTCAGATTTAAACACCAGGACTAGTAATATAGGCAGGGTGGTCTCAGACTGTACTAAGGGAGTAACAACAGATATGCTGATCCCTGGAGGGTTTGCATGGGCAGAGAAATCAGGGGAACCAACAGCAAGGACGGCCTCTATAGGAAGAGATTTTGAATCTGAAGGGAGGTTTTTTTCCTCTCAGAGTATCAGGACCGACAAGGCAAATTTCAGAGAGAGGGGAAACTGTGTACTGACTTCTAGCTAGCACATATGAAAAAGCGTCACTTCCGAGTGAAAACAGTGTGTCAGCGAACATTCCTGGGAACCCCACATGAACCCCAGGAGGGGCATAATGACCACTGTATGCTTTTAACCCCAAGCTTTGAGAAAAGGAGAACACAGACAGTACAAGGGGGGCAACCACAGCTGTGCTGGTCTCTGAAGTGGGTATTTGGGAAAGTGTGTCTGGAACATCAGAAACGACTACAGATTCCACGAAAAGGGGTCTATGCTCAGAAGCAGAGATTTCAGCTCTCTGAGTGACAGACTGGGTCAGCGACATACCTAGGAGTGGGGATTCTGCGAACAGGCTTAGGGAAACAAACGGTTCCAGAATACTTTTAACTGGAGCCAGTATTATTGCTGAAAGTTCTGGGGGCGTAGCCATGAGAATATTAGTTGAGTCAGGGGACATAAGGGGTACATCCTCTGAAGCTAAGGAGGTGTCCTTGGCTGGCGGACTACAAGGATTTACTAAGGGAGGTTCATAGGGCTGACCTAAGGGGTTAACATAGGGAAAACCTCAAGGGTTAAGTTAGGCTGTACCTGAGAATCAGGAAAAGATACGCTAGTCTCCGAGAGTGGGGACATAGTGTTTTCAGCTACTTGCCCTAGAGACCTCACATTAGTCAGCGGGATACAAGGGTTAACAATGGGGACCTCAAATAGCAGACTAGCAGGGGTTAAAACAGAAATAACCTCGGGGACAGAGCTAAGAAGTTCTAAGTTAGAAAGCGAGGACAAACGGGGTTCATTTTCTAGTGCTAGGGAAGAGACACTGACCTGGGGAATGCAGGTATTTACAGTGGGGGACTCATAGGCCTGACTAGCAGGGGTTATAGCAGGAAAAACCTCAAGCGCTGGAATGGGAGATTGTAAATTAATAAGTGAAGGCAAAGAGGGTTCGCACTGAGAGAAAGACAGACAGACCTGAGAAATGCAGGGATTTACAGTGGGGAAGTCATAGGCCTGACTAGCAGGTGTTAAGACAGGACTAACCTCGGGGACAGAACCCAGGGAGGTTAACTCAGGACTAGGGACCGTGGCTGCTTCAACCTTAGGGGGCAGTGATAGTGGGGTGACTTGGTCATCTTTAGGAAGGGGTGGTACCCCCACGGGTTTAGTAACAGGGCTGGCAGAAAAAAAATTGTGATTAGAAAGTGCGAAAGCAGAGAGAAGAGGGTCTCGCTGCCTTAAGATTAGGTCAAAATCTTGGTACAACACACGGGCGGCATCTAGAATCTGATCTAGAGTCTTACGATCTGAGGTGGAAAAAATAAGGTGCATTTGGGAGTACAGGGCCTGTTGAGACTTTCTTTCCTCTTTAAATTGCTGAGATCTAGTAAGTAGTTCTTTACGAATCAGTCTTTCCTGAGGGGTTAAACCTTTATACAAGAACTCACTCTCAGGCGGAGGCAGTCTTTCAAACAGGTATGGTCTTCCAAACAAGGACTGGTCCGCAGCCTGGGACAAAGGTACAGTTAAAGATTTACCAACCCCCGCCACGGCGCGGTTCGGTTTTGTGGGGCCGAGCATACTGTTACGGTTGTGCTCGCCACAGACCTGGGTTGGACCGCGTGGCTGAGGTGGGGTTGTAAAAGCACCGACCTTAGACTGCACAGGCTGATCCGGATTGCGCTGTTCGTAGTCGTACGTAGCAAGGTCAGGACTGGAGAAGGCAGCATCGTCAGTGGATTAGCCAGGGTCAGGACTGGAGACATCAGGGTAAACGTTGTTCAAGCAGGAGTTCAGCAACAGGTAGTCAGTAGTTCCCCGCTTCAGCTTAGGAGCGCGGGAGTGGACTCTTCACGTGCGGCGACCATGGCCCATGGTATTGGTCTCAGGAAGTGATAGGTAGACCTGAGTGGGCACACCGTCAGGCAGCAGTAGTAGATCAGTGCTTCAGCACAAGAGTCCTGAGCGGGCTGGAGAATCCTCCGCTTCAGCGCAGGAACCAGGACACGGCCTCTGCAATAGAGAATAAGTAGCAGGCCCCAGGAACCAGGGAGCTGAAGACAACACTGGGGAAACCTCCGCTTCAGCACAGGAGACAGGAACAGACCGCTGCGTGACACTAGCAGCTGGTCTCAGGAAACAAGGAGCTGAAGTAAACAAGGAGAGTATGCCGCTTCAGCACAGGAGACAGGAACTGACCGCTGCGTGAGACTAGCAGCCGGTCTCAGGAAACAGGGAGCTGAAGTCAACAAGGAGAGTACTCCATTTCAGCACAGGAGACAGGAACAGAACTCTGCGTGAACTAGGAAATAGAACTAGAGAGATTAGTACACAACAGAGCCAAGCCTTCGGGCTTGTGGCAGAACAGTTGTGACATCCAGGAAGGACTATGCTCGGCCAGGGAGGATTGTGGGGGATGCAGTACTTAAAAGCCAGCGGGCCAATCCCCGGAGGGGGGTGTGAATGCACTGCTCCAATGAGTGAATACAAGGCTAGGTTGCAGTGATAGGTTGCACAGCTGCAGTAGATACCAGAGGGAGTTTTCCAGGACTGCACAGGTCTGTGAGGCAAGGTAAGCAGTAAACTGAGGTGTGGATTCCTTACAAAAGGCACAACAGTATCATCCATGGTTGAGGCAACCATTGAATCCTGAATCACACACATCTCCATGAGGGCGTCATATGGATCTGCAGTGGCTTCTTCAAAGAAGACGTCCGGAGGTACGTACAGTTGTTGGTTGTTTCCCATCCACATTGGTATTGTCCATATAAGTTTGGATACATAACATAGTAGTTATGTCCATCTTGCATCTGGTCTGGCTGAATGGAGGGTGCAGGTAGATCAGCAGACGCGACAGTCGGTGCGGCTTCAGTGTCACTGGTATTAGGCAAAAATATGCTATTTAACAGAAGATATGTTCCATGTTCCATGGTAAGTTTAAATGATGGCGCAACATGCCAGCATCCATATCGTTGATCTAGCCAATCATGGACACGCTCAAAACATTCATTTGCGGATAATGTGAATCGTACAGAAGTTTTAAAATTTCGTTGTACTGTATGTCAAGTTGTTGGTAGTATGGATATTTCTTTTCGATCAAATCATAGATTTTTGCCACGTTTGCACTTTCTCTGGCGTTGATTCGATTGCTTCATAAATTATACATTTGTATGATTTACGTGGATGGCTGTGCAATGTAGAAGCTTCTGCCATTTCTTCTCTCTTCAAGTGTACGTTGTGTGAAGTTGAACACATATGGATGTCTGCTGAATGTGTGAATAGTTACATGTTATCTTCGCGGTTTCTTCCAAGGTTATACTACTGCGGCAGACTTTATTCTAACAAATCACCGGTTTGTACCTGGCAGGTACCTGGAATTCGACACTGTTCACCTGGAGCATGCCGCATTCCAAGCCAGGGGTCATGCCCTTCTGACGCGCGGCTGATGTGTTAATTTATAATGGTTCAGGATTTAATAGGCTGCAATGCTTCGCGTGTCTGCCAGATGACATAAAATCATGAATTGTAATGCAGTATATATATATATATATATATATATATATATATATATATATATATATATACTGTATATATGCTGTATAACAACAACCCCTATAACCCCTAACATACAGTACTGTACACACATACAGTACTGTATATGCACATCAATGATACTATAGCCGGCGGGGGCGAGATGTGTTTGCAGCAGAGAGAGATCCGCTGCTCTCTCTGCGCAAACTTCGGCACATTAAAAATTATTTAAAATACATTTTTATTCATAGTGTAGATGTGCAGGAGGTTTCCGGAGCTGAACCACGTTGGTTTCAGGTCGGGGGACCCCCTGCTTCCCGAGATACAGACCCCTTTATGAGGTGCCGGTATCCCTCTGCTTGGTTTACAGGCCGCGGTCACATGATCGGGACCTTTAAACGCAGAGGGATACCGGCACCTCATAAAGGGGGCTGTATCTCGGGGAGCAGGGGGTCCCCCGATCTGAAACCAACGCGGTTCAGCTCCGGAGACCCCCTGCACATCTACACTATAAATAAAAATGTATTTTAAATGTATTTATTTATATTCATTTATTCATTTATTTATTTAGATTTATTTATTTATTTTTTGGGCGGCTGCTGTGTGTGAGTTTTTTTTATTGCCATTACTGTGTACAGAGGCTTTTTCCACCACCCTACTACACACAGTTTGTGTGAGTCTGCACATTACGTTGCATTACGCTACTCATTGTGAGCTTCATCATCTACTAAACTTTGTAGACTGGTGGTGGTTTCATTAATACTGTATATGTGTGTTACGGCTATCATTGAGCTTTACCCCTGTTAGACTTTTATACAGAGGTTGTGTCACCATTTCACTTTACATAGCTTGTGTGCACCTGTACATTGTGCTGCATTACGGTGCCAGTCCTATCCCCATTTATTTTCATATGGTGTTCTGAGCTTCAGGCATACATATTGCCTAGTTTCTCCCTCCTCTCACTCACGTTGGGGATTTTAGCCATGCATTTTTTTGCATTTTTATGGTGTTTCGTCGGTTTTTAACTTTATTATTAAAACTTTATTATTTTTTGTGTGACCTTTTTGCGGCTTAGCCTATTTTGGGCTTTAGGCTATTTTTTGGGCCTCAGTGTTTTGACCCCTCCATTTAGGTGTCACCTACATAGAGTGCAACTACTGGGATCTTTTGTGTAATCGCTGTGGTTACGTGTGTTTGCTATGCCTTTGCTTCTCCCATGCACCAGGTAGTTATTGTTAGTGTTGTATCTGTCTGTATGGTGAGCGACGTTTTTTTGTTTGTGGATCCAGTAGTAAAGGAAAACCCCTGACAACACCAAAGGCTAAGGCTTTTAAGAAGCCTTATTATGTCAAGAAGACATTGGCTGATATATCCTTAAAGCAAAACAAATGGAAGCCAACCCATCGAACCGCCAGGACACATTCTCGTGCACTCCGCGACGACGCTGCCGCTTCTCTCCCTGGAACCTCCAGGACACATTGTCCGGCACTCGACGACGCTGCCGCGTCTCTCCCGGGAACCTCCAGGACACCTTCTCCTGCACTCGATGATGCTGCCGCTATTCTCCCGGGAAACTCCAGGACACATTCTCCTGCACTCGACGACGCTGCCGCTTCTCTCCAGGGAAGCCCCAGGACACCTTTTGGTGCACTCCTCCTCGACGATTCTGCCGCTTCTCTCCAGGGAACCCCTACAGGTGTCTCATCCGCTCCAGCACCCATCCACTCAGATGTCCACAGCACCCCATGCACAAGATCCAGCTCGTTAGACCGCATACTGAATGGGTTAAGTGTCAATATTCCTGAGAACTCTGGTATGCTGGTAAAGATAGATCTTCTTTTAGAGACCATGCTAAATATGGATCAACGGATGGAGAAGATGGATCAACGGATGGAGAAGAGGGATAAGCGCATGAAGAAGATAGAGACAGACATAGCGGGGATACATAATTGGCTCAGAGTTTCTGCCCCTGTATGTAGGCCGCAGGAGCAGGAGGGTGGCATGGATGGGATGGATGGGACCTTCAACCTTCCATCACCAAGCGCACCCCCTCCATCAGAAGAATATGTGTTCATGTATGCCGTTGATGAGGATGACATGACATGACAACCCTGTCAAGACCACACCAGGAGACAAGGCGACTAAGACAGGAGGAGGAAAGCATCCTCGCAGACCACCTACCCTCGCCCGCTGCAACAAGCACACCCGCTCCCAGAAACACACCCGCTCCCAGAAGCACACCCACAAATGCTTGCATTGAGACGGTGCCCGACATCATCTTGCACGAGCTGTCCCAGCCACTCAGGGAGAAGTGTAGGTTTGCAAGTGGTGGTGTAGCCAAGAAACATGACATGTAATTTTCAAGCACCACGTGACCTATGAGGTGTTCTGCGGATGGGCCCACAATGTAAATTACAAAGGGAATCACGTCAAAAGGGCTCTTCCTGAAAATTTAAGAAAGACTATTGTGGAGGAATATTATTCCATTACAGATCATTTGATGAAAATCGTGAGAGACTCCATCAATGGCATTTTGCAGCATACAAGGCATCGTCTCTGGAAGGACTCACTGCTGGGGATCGAATTCGCTGCGTGATTCATGTTTGACTTGTTGATTGTTTTAAATTGTATTCCTAAATAAATGTTTTTACTTGCACCATACACCTGTAAATGTTTTGACTTGCTGTATTTCAATACAAAATATGTTCTTTGTTTTAAATTGCATTAATAAATAAATGTTTTTACTTGCACCATACAGTACACATGTAAATGTTTTGACTTGCAGTACTTCAATAAATTGCATTCATAAATAAATGTTTTTACCTACCGTACTCCATAAATGTTTTTTGACTTACTACACCAATAAAAAATATGTTGATTGTTTTAAATTGTTTCATTGTGTCTCCTTTTATAACAAAATACAGTGTTTCTAGAACACACTGTACCGTACAGTTCCATGAGGCATACTGTACAGTACTGTACTGTATACTGTAAGCATGCGCATTACATCAAAACAGTATTAAAACAATACATACTGTACTGTAGGGGTATAGAATACACACTGTAATACATGTAGAATAAATGCATACTTTTTATTTTGCGGATTTATTATACAGTACAGTATATACAAAAGTATTGTATACTGTATGGAAAAAAAACCAGCATACTGTTTCAGGTTTTCTATAAAGCTCACAGTTATTCTATCCTAATCTATAAAAATGGCACTGCCACTAAATTGTTACCTACGGATTCAGCAATGTGCAGATTTAGCAATCCATCGAAATTCCTCCATTTGCCGTTCTCCGCCTGATGACAAAGTTTATTTTCTGTGTAAAAATAAAAGTATTACTGTAATGGTTGATTCAAATTAGTCAGTCCCCAAAGTCCCCTCGGTCAGTCCCAACAATAATTTTCTCGGGGGGGCGTCTCTTGTTCACATACACGCATACGCTTAGATGTGATGACACGCATATGCGTTTCAACAAGATTCCAATGCGCATGCGCCTAGCTGTCCACCAATTGTTCAGTATCTATTGTAGAAGCTGCTCAGCCAATGATATTGCTGGACTTCATTTTCGCGAATTGTGACTAAAATAATGGAACTACTGTAAATAACCATAAGCAAAGCGATTGGTTACAGGAGAATCGCTTGCCTGTGCATTGATATTGATATGTTAAAAAAAGAATAAAATATGGCAGCTGTACTCACCATAGATTTTGCCAATCGGATGGTGCCGAGCAACTGGCAATCCCGTATTCTTGATTATACACGTAGTTGACAGGTGACAGCAGGTCTGCTACACCTGTAGCTGACAGCTGATGAGGCAGTAAATTGTTTTGGTACATGCAAGCTTGCTGGTATCTGTACGTGAAATCCTGCTCAGGCTGCAGGTATCCAGGCGGGGACAGACAGCAAGTGTTGCCGGTGACCAGCTTTTTACTGACAGTCGGACCGTTATTGGAAGCCGGTGCTGGCGCTGGCGCATTTCTTGCCTGAGACTGACGATTCTTAGTTGGTTTTACCATAACCTTTCGCCTTGTGAAGTCTCCATGATCAAAGATACTGGAAAATTCAGGTGCAACACACCAATACCCTCCTCTAACACCGGGATCAATACGAAAAAAATACGGATCGATACATAACTTTTTCCTTATTGCACGTTTCCACACACGAGCATCTGGTGAAAATTTGTAAAAGTCATAATTTTCGATAAAATATTGATAAATTTGACCAACTGTGGCCATCTTATCATCTGCTGCACTAATTGCTGACCATATTAAATAAGCGTACGTTATGTCGGGTTTTTTGAACACGGACTGCAGTGGTGTACTCATCTCCTGGCCTCCCTGGACAATAGAATAGAACACCAGACCCTTTGCATTACGTTTTTAATATGAAACGCCTAAATAGATACAGTGTTGTAACTTCTTCAGTACCAAGGTCAATTCACAATGGACCACTATGGTATTTTTTTTTTTTAATATTTTTCCTTTATTGGTGTCTTTTAAAGCACTTACATGTAGATATTGATATAACATTCACAGCATAGCATGACAAATCATTGTAAAATACAGGCACATGGCAGTAAGGTATTCTGAGACACACAATAAACCTTTTTTTCTCATTTTCAGTGGTGAAAAGAGAGGGGATGACGAGGGACGGGTGGATAGTTGGGAACGACATGGGGAAAAAGAGGGGGAGAGAGGGGTGGAGGGAGGGGGGAAGGGACTGTGGCGGGAGGGGCGCATCGTCCCTCGTCCCCAAGGGTATCAGTGTTGGACCAGGGCTTGCATCAGTGTTGGGGCCCCCGAACCTGGCCAAGGCTCCCAGGTTCTATAGAATTGAGGCATTCTTTGCTTCAACATGGCTGTCAGTCTCTCCATATTCATGACCCTGTCTATTCTTTTGATTACTGTTCTCCTGGAAGGGGCCTTGACTTGTTTCCAGGCCGCCGCGATGCAACATCTGGCGGCCGTAAGGATCGCCGAGGAAAGTCTGGCTATAGGGGCGGGAAGGTCTTCAATTGGTTTCCCCAGCACGTACGTCAGGGGGTCCAGGGGGACCTCGAAATCCAAAGTTTCAATCAGGAGACTCTGGATCCTGATCCAGAACCTATGGATCTCCGGTCATGTCCACCAAATATGTGGCATGTCTCCCCTTTGACCACATCCTCTCCAGCACACATCTGAGGTGCCTGGGTAGATCTGGCTCAGTCTACTCGGGGTCAGGTACCATTGGAATAAAATTTTATAAATATTTTCCTACGTGATAGCAGCTCCCCAGATATCCTCCCAGTCTTCCAGGTCGATTGGGGTGTTTAGCTCACCGCTCCATTTTTGCATATAGGAGTGTGAGGGGGGGGATTGAGATGCCTCTAATGTTCTATACACTTCGGAAATAAAGCCTCTCTGATATTCCTCTTTGAGATAGAGGGTCTCGAATCTAGTGCACGCTGGGAATTTAAGGCTAGGGATTGGGCTCTCAGGAAGTGCCTAATCTGAAGGTATTTGAAGATGGGGAGGTCTGGGGAAGAGAACTTATTTTTAAGTTATTGGAAGGGCAAGACCTCATCACTTTCCAGCAGATCCGCAATCACTATGATATTTAGGCCCTGAATTTGGCCAAATTGGGTACGGGAGCACCTGGGTGGGAAGTCCGGGTTCCCAAAAATGGGGGTGAGTTGTGAGGGGGATGAAGCTAGGCCATGTTTCCCTTTAGCTTTAATCCAAGTAGACCACGTGCACCTCATTGCCCCGAGCTCAAGTCTCAGGGGCCTTCTGCCTTTGTGAGCCTGAGACCATAGTAGGGCCGAGAGGGGGGTGGGGGCCGCGTGGTGTGTTTCTATCTCCAACCAGCAATTGGAGGTCGGGGGGTTATTCCAAACCACCGCCTGCCTCAGCTGGGCCACCTGGTAATATCTGACTACATCCGGGGCCCCCAGGCCCCCTCTCGTCTTTGAAGCCAACAGCACAGATCTCGGCACCCTTGGTCTGCGCTGCCACCATATAAAGCAGAGAATATGGGCCTGCATGTTTCGCAATTCTACTAGCGGGACAGGGACTGGAAGGGTTTAGAAATAGTAAAGTAATCGGGGGATGATATTCATTTTGGTGGACACAATTCTTCCAAACCAAGAGATCTGATGGGCATGCCAGGCCTCCAAGTCTCTCTTGATCTGGCGGAAAAGGGGGGGTAGTTGGCTTGATATAGCGAGCTGTATGAGCTTGCTATCTTATCCCTAGGTTTTTAATGTGGGAGTTATTCCACTTATATTTGAAATTAGTTTGTAGGAGTTTCCATGTAGCGTCTGGGAGGGAAATGTTGAGCGCCTCGGACTTGTCCGTATTTATTTTGTAGTCGGACACTCAGCTAAATTGGTCCAACAGTTTCTCGAGGTTGGGGAGGGAGGTGTGCGGTTCGGCCAAGGTCAGTATGATTCATCCGCAAAGAGGGATATTTTGTATTCCCTGTCTGCGATTGGAATGCCCTTTATGCTGGGTTCAGCTCTGATCCTTGCAGCTAGTGGCTCTATTGATAGGGCAAATAGTAGGGGGGATAGGGGGCAACCTTGCCTGGTACCATTTTTAATCGTTATTGGGTTGGAGTGCCCTCCCGGGAGTTTTAAGAGAGCAGTAGGGTTGGTATAGAGGGCTCGTACCCCTTCGAGGAACGGACCTGAGAAGCCAAACCGGAGCATAGTCTGGTCGAGACAGGACCATTTGATTCGGTTGAAAGCCTTTTCGGCATCAAGGCTTAGAATCATGGCCTGAGACTTATTGAGGTGAACGTGGTCTATAATATTAATAATTTTGCGGGTGTTGTCAGAGGCCTGTCTTCCTGACACAAAGCCCATCTGGTCTATATGAATCAATCTGGGGAGAATAGGGTTCAGTCTGTTTGCTAGGATCTTACTGAAAAGCTTGAGGTCAGTATTGAGTAGGGAGATCGGTCTATAACTACCGCATTGTAGCGGGTCTCTACCCTACTTGTGAATGATGCAAGGTTGGCTGCCGATATTGTACCTGGAATTGGTTCTCCTTCTAGGAAGGAATTGAACATCTCCAGTATGTAAGGGGAAAGGGATGCTGCAAATTTCTTATAGTAAGCGTTGGAGAATCCGTCTGGCCCGGGTGTCTTGGCTATTTTAAGTGAGGAAATGGCTTTGGATAGCTCCTCTTGAGTTATTTTCTGGTTAAGGAACTCAAGCTCTTCCGCTGAGAGGGATGGGAGGTTACATTGGGTTAGATATTCTGCGGCCATTTTGGCACTGTCACGTTTCTGGCTGGGGGATGGAGGTTGTATATGTCTTTGTAGAACTCAGCGAATTCCTGCGCTATTTATTTCTCATTGTACGTTATCTGTCCATTTCTGGTGCGGATTTTTGTGATCTGGGCTTTGGTCTTAACGCCCCTTAGTTTCGAGGCCAGGAGTTTATCTGCTTTATTGCCCCTATCATAGAACTTCTGGTTAGTTCATTTCAGCGCTCTCTGTACCTCGTGAAGCTGCAGTACTTTTAGTTCAGTTCTTGCCTTATCTAGGGTTCTAAATACTTTTTTTGAGGAGGACTGCTTATGTTGGAGTTCTAGGGCCAAAATCTTTTCAGTGAGTTCTTTTTGCGCTTTTTGTTTAATCTTTTTTTTATAGGAGGCTAGAGAGATGATATCTCCTCTAATGGTAGCTATGTGCGCTTCCCAGAGCATTGCTGCTACTGAGACCGAGCCGTTATTTATTTGAAAAAAAGTGTTTAGTTTTTGTTTGATTGTTTTGACCACCTGGGGGTCATTGAGGAGCGAATCGTTCAGGTTCCATTTGTACGCAGAGGTTTTGACGAACGGCAGAGAGAGGGTGAGTTCGATAGGGGCGTGGTCTGACCAAGTAATTGGGCCTATGTCGGAGTGAGAGGATGCCAGGAGAACATTATTGGTACCTAGAAAGTAGTCAATCCGCGAGTAAGACTGATGGGGGGCCGAGAAGAACGTATAGTCACTTTGGCCTACGTGCTGGGTCCTCCAAATATCTGACAGGGAGTAGTTTTTCAGGATTTCCCGAAACTTTTTGGCCTTTTTCTGTGTCTGAGCAGTGTGAGGAGACACTGGCTGATTGGATTTGTCTTGGTCTGGGCAAAGGACCATGTTTGCGTCGCCAACTAGCAGTAGCGAGGAGAGCACCGATTGATCTAATGAACCAAGTAGATTCTGGAGGAATTGAGTTTGGTTGTCATTAGGGGCGTATATATTCAGAATGATATGGGGGTTCCTGATAGTGTCCCTTGGAGTAGTAAGTATCTACCTTCTGGGTCTTTGGTTACCTTTGTTGGGGCAAAAGGGATGCTGTTCTTGATCAGTATGGCTACACCCCGTTTCTTGTTGGGGGATGATGCGTAAAACGCTTGGGGGAACGTGTTCTTGAATGTGTTAGGCGGGTCTGGGGTATTGAAGTGTGTTTCCTGGATACAGATTATATCGCCTTTAGTTTTTTTTTTTAGATCTTGTAGAGCTAGCTTGCATTTTCTAACAGAATTGAGGCCCTTAACATTTAGGGAGATGATTTTAATTGACGCCATTAGGGAGGACGATGATTCCTGGGGGTAAACCCCGGGCCCCGAGTGGTTCCCATGTCGGGGGTGAGTAGGACCTTAGAGCACGGGGACAGGGGGTTCTCCAGACTGTCCCTGGGGGGGCCTCTGTCAGTAGTCTGGGGGGGGAAGAGGGAGGGGAGGGAGGGGGGGTGGACACATAGGGGCGAGAAAGAAAGTGGGCTGTCCGGGAGCCCAAGAGAGTTTCCGCTTGACACCATGGTGGCAAGGGAAGGGGGCAAAAACCCCTGGAGTACTTTCCGGGGCGTCAAACACAGGGCGAGACCAGCGAGCAAGGTCCAACACCCTCGCCGTTTGAGAGAGGGGGTGGGGGGGGGGAACTAACTTGGATAGGCGGCTATGCCTAAAACATAGATACGGGTATACAACATTGCTAGTTAGTTAGCCAACCAGTTTTGTAAGGTTAAGGGTTCTGGGCATTTTTGGGCCAGGTTACATAGGTAGTACCTGTCCTGGTGTGCACCGGGTGGGCCTTTTCGATCCTTAGGCTCAAGTGAGGGGGGGGGAAACCGTGACAGGAGACAGGGACATAGGCCTACGTCGCGGCCAACCCATTCTCCCTTACCAGATATTACTGTGGATACAAGATTCATGTAGACCCTTTCTTGGGGTCGGGATGGGGGGGGAGAGGGGAAAGAGGGGGAGGAGGGGTTTAGCTCAAAAAGAACTATTACTCAGTCCGGCATGTGGGGGGGGGGGAGAAGGGGGAAAGGAGGGAGAGGAGAGGGAGGGGGGGGTGGAGGGGATGGAGGAGGAGGGGGGGAGTGGAGGGGGGGGAGATTTCCTGGGGGAAACATCAATATCTGTGGCACAAGCAAACAGGGGGGGGTCAGAGATCTTATTTGAGTTGAACTCTGGGTTTATTAATGTAGAGATAAACATGCATATTTTAGGTTCTAACACAGCGACATTGCAATAATATAATATACCGGAGACAAATAAAACGTATTCACAGTTCAGCATGTGGGGGGGGGGGCAGAATGGGAAGATGTAGGGGGGGCGGGTGGGGGGGGGAGGGGAAGGAGGGGGAGGGTTTTTTTTTTAGCTCAAACAGAACTATTTCTCAATCCGGCATGTGGGGGGGGGGTGGAGGAGGAGGGGGGAAGGGGGGGGAGTGAAGGGGGGAGGGGGGAGTGGGGAAGGGAGGAGAATGAAGGGGGAGGGGGGGGAGATTGCCTGGGGTAAACATCAATATCTGTGGCACAAGCAAACAGGAGGGGGTCTGAGAACTTATTTGGGTTGAACACTGGGTTTGTCAATGTAGAGATATTCATGCATATTTTAGGTCCTAACACAGCGACATTGCAATAGTATAATATACCGGAGACAAATAAACCGTATTCACATTTCAGCCTGTGAGGGGGGGGAGGAGGGGGGGCAGAGGGGGAAGAGGTCGGGGGGGGGGCGGGTGGGGGTTGGGGGGAGGGGGGGTTTAGCTCAAACAGAACTAATTCTCAATCTGGCATGTGGGGGGGTGGAGGGGGAAGGGGTGGGGGAGGGGGTGGGAGTGAAGGGGGGAGGTGGGGAGGGGGGAGGGAAGGGGGGGGAGGGGGAGGGGGGGAATGAAGTGGGAGGGGAGGGGAGATTGCCCGGGGGAGACATCAGTATCTGTAGCACAAGCAAGCAGGAGGGGGTCAGTTGAACACTGGTTTTGTTAATGTAGAGATAATTATGCATATTTTAGGTCCTAACACGGTGACATTTCAGTAGTATAATATACTGGAGACACATAAACCGTATTCACAGTTCAGCATGAGGGGGAGGGAGGGGGGGGGGAGCCGACATTATCGCAGGGGGAGATAGAGAGAGACAGGGTTCATGCACATACACCGTTTCAGAGATGCGGAAGCATTTATACGCACTTTAGGTCATGTTAGAACCCCCCTATATCCGTTTAGCTCAAACAGAACTTTTCCTCGACCCGGCATGTGTGGGGGGGGGGGAGAGGGAAATGCTGCAGATGGTATACTCGGTGGTGAGGGGGTGGGGAGGGCAGGGAGAGTGCTTCCATGTGAAATGTCATAGTCATCATCAGTTCACAGTTTTTAGGCTCAGGGGCATCCCTGAACCTATCGGAGTAGCCAGACCCCTCTTTGACATAGGGGGGGGGGGACCTGGGGAGGGGGTGAGAGAGGGGGGTGCTGGATGCTTTGTCCGAGAGGGGGTATACCAGAGGGGTAGGTGACTTGGCATTCGGTCGGATGCGTTATGGGGGGGGGGAAATGCTGCCGATGGTATTCTCGGTGGTGGGGAGCATGGTCCCCTCTTGTTGTGGAATGGGGAAACTTTGGGCCTAGGGGGGGGGGGAAGAGAATGAGAGGGGGTCAAGGCTCATTTATACAACCTGTCCTCCGCGGTTCGGAGGAGAAGGGGGCACGGGGTAGCTGTCCCTGGATAAGGAGCGTCTCAAGTAAGGTCTGGGTCCACGCGCCGACGGTCTCTCGCGGCAGGACCCGGTTCCCACGGGGGGAAGGTCGGGAGCTGAGCAACTGGAACCTGGAGCAGAATTCCTCCACGGGGCGAAGCCGGAGGCGAGTAGTTGGGGATTTCCCCGATAGGATGCTTGGTATCGATGGGTGTGGGGAGGATCCTCATCGCGCTGGTCGAACCAGTGGGGTAGGTAGAGAAGTTTCTTGGGGGGGAGGAGGTGGGGGAGGGAGGAGGTGGGTGTGGGGAGGGGTGTGGGGAGGTGAGTTACTGAGTGGGGGGAGAGGGGGTGGAGAAGAGGGGTAGGGGGGGGAAGAGTGGTGGGTGGGGGGGTAGGAGAGGCGGAAGGGGTAGGGGGGTAAGAGTGTTGGGGGGGAGGGGGGTAAGAGTGGTGGGGGGGGGGTAGAAGTGGTGGGGAGGGGAGGGGGGTATTTCGCCATGGTGCTTCTGGTCCAACGGAGCTTCAGAGGGTATGGTGATTTCTTGGTGGCCATCTTTAATGTTTCCCCGTGTCCGCTTGTGCCTGACTCAAGGGAGGGATGCCAGGCAGGCTGGGTCCATTTGCCGCCCCTGTTTGTGGGAAGTCGACGGTGAAGACATGGCATGAGGGGGTAAGTGGTCGGGGATCCTCTTCTGCAGCTGGGCAGTCTTGGGGGGTCAATAGTAGTGAGGGAGGGGGGGGAGCTTTGATGTAGTGGGTGCTTCTTAGCCAGGCTGCGCAAATGGCTGGGCCTTGCTTTCATGTTCGGGGAATCTGCAGGGTATGTTTGAGGGAGGGAGATTGCCGTTAGGGTTCGTTGCGTGTAAGGAGCCTAAAAGGGTGCCTCCGGTCTTCTTCCAACCTGGGGGGCAGGACCAAATTGGTGGGGGAGCGGGTCGATCAGCGGAGTCTCTGGCTGGCTAGCCTCTCCGACGCTCGAGGGGTATCTGAGGGGTCCGATCCTGCAGCCACGCGAGTGGGGTGGCGGTTGTCATTCTGTGGAGGGGGAATCCCCAGAGCTTTGAGGAAATCCCTCGCGTCCTCAGGGGCTGAGATGGTGTAGTGGCACCCGTTGCGGAGCACCAATAGTTTAAAGGGGAACCCCCAATGGTATTTGACCCCCTGGTCGCGGAGGTAATTGGTAAGTGGTTTCATCCCACTCCTTTTATTGACTGTCATTCTGGAGAGGTTGTTAAAAAGCTGGATGTCCACTCCGTCCATCGTGACGTTGCGCAGACCTCTGGCGGCCGCCATGATCCGTTCTTTTGTGGAGTAGGCGTGCATTCTGAGCACCACGTCCCTGTGTCGGTTGGGGTCCGTTGATTTTGGGCCCAGGGCCCGGTGGGCTCGATCCATGAGTAGTTTGTGGTCGGATAGGCCTGGCACCAGCTGTAGGAACAGTCTGCGGAGGTAAGTTTGTAGTTCCTCGTGGGAGACGGTCTCTGGGATGTTTCTGAGGCGGATGTTCTGTCTCCTCTCTCGGTTCTCGAGGTCTTCAAGTGCATTTTGTAAGTCGCGGATTGCATCGCCGCATCTCGAGACTTCCTCGTTGGTCTCGGCCTGGGCGTTGGAAACTCCCTCCATTTTGGCCTCAAGTTCCTCTGTCCTGTCCGTGAGGGCTCCTACCTCGGCTCGGATGCTATGCATGGCCTTCTCCGTGTCCTCTTGCACCCTTCTCATTTTGGCTATCAGGGAATCAAAAAACTCTTTATTGAGGACAGGGGGATCTGTGTCGGGCTGTTCCTGCTGATCGCTTTGTGCCGCGTGCTCCGGCTCTTCCTCGGCGCCATCTTGTGCCCCAGGGCTCAGGTCTGCCTGGCGCGGTGCCGGGGCGAAAAACTTTGTGACCGGGTTTTGGTTTCTTTTCTGGCCTTTCCCCGACATCTCCCTAGTGCTAGCGGCAGGGGTGGGAGTCGAATTCGGGGGGTTTGGGTTGGGGGAAATTGCTTGTTCTATAGGCTTTTGTGCGAGGGTGCCGGGAGCTCTTCTCCTAGCTAACCATCAGCGATGACGTCACCGGAAGTCTCCCACTCTGGTATTTTTTAAACACCTGCAAGTTGACACATTACTGAAGCGCATGTACAGTACAGTACTTTAGAATTCATTACAATTCATGAATATCGGCCACCTGGCGGATAAGTGAAGAATTGCAACTAATAAAATCCGAACCATTATCATTAAACAGATCAAGCGCGGGTGAGCGCAGGTGATGGCTGGCATGAATGCGGCATGAATACGGCATGAATGAGGCATAAACGCGGTCAAGCACGTGGCATTCGGAAAGTCACCGGAAAATAACCTAAAAAAAGAGAGAAAATTCGCGCCAAAAAAGTTTTTTGCCTACTATTCAAGGTATGGCTTCAGTCCTTTCCACAGAATGATTCCGCTGCCTGAGTCTTTCAGAGGTTATTCACCAACCTCTGTATGAGTATGGGTAGAAAAGGGGAAATGTCCTCGGGCGCGTCACTCTGCTCCCAGCTGCGGCGGGGTACTGATGGCGTCACCCAGCCTTCTGCTGTCGTGTCGCCTTTAAAATCATGTTTTTTTCCTTTGGAAGCAGCTGGCGGGTCCGTCGCTGGTTCTGGCGGCTCCCGCGACCGCGCTGCCACAAAGGAGGGGGATCTCTAGGAGCCGCCGGGGACCGGGGCTACAGTTATATTATATATATGCTATGTTATGTCCTTATGTCCGACATGATTTTAAAGGCGACACGACAGCAGAAGGCTGGGTGACGCCATCAGTACCCCGCCGCAGCTGGGAGCAGAGTGACGCGCCCGAGGACATTTCCCCTTTTCTACCGGAAAATAACCGAAATGTGTTAAAATTAAAGCGGCTGCGCCTGTATATAGTGTATGCTTTTATTTAAATAGTATGGAAATATTTATTAATCAGTCATTTTTAATCATGTTTTAATAGTATAGACAGTATATTAACTATAAAGGTAATGATCTTTTATGATGTTTAGATTAAATGTTATTTAAATAATTATGTGATTATTATTCATGAATCACTATTATTTTTATATTATATGGTTACATATGAATATATATATATAGCAACTGTAAATATTCCTGTATGTTCGTTAATGTTATGTTCCATAACCTTAATAATTGTGATATATTTATATATATACAGCTGAACCCCGTTATAGCGCGGTCCTCGGGGGCCACCCGATCTGACAGCGCTAAAACCGGAATCGCCATTTTAAAAAAATGGCCGCCGCACGCCCGATCGGGAGGGAGGGAGGGGGTGGCCGGAAGCCCTACACATCCCCCAGCAGCCACCAGGCCCACCAACAGCGGCCATCCGACTCCAGCAGCAGCCTGCTCCTTACCTCTCCCCCCCCCCACCACCGGCATCCATTCCCCTCCACCGGCATCCATCCCCCTCCACTTGCATCCACCTCCTCCCCCCCCCCCCCGAGGCCCCCACACCTACCGGCCGTCATCCGGCATCCAGAGACCCTCCGCTCCCACCCTCAGTCTGTGTGTCTCTGACACACAACTCCTACGCGGCACAAGCTGTTTTGGGCCTAGCCCACGCGGCCCTCCGAGTCCCAGCCTTCTCCTCACTCACCCCCCCTACCGGCATCCACACCAGCCCCCACCCCCTACCGATACCCCCCCTCCTCCTCCCGATGCCAGCTCCGCTCCGATCTCAGCAGCCGACACCAAACGTAGGGAGGGGGAGTGGGAGGGGGGTGTGAGTGCAGTGTGCTGTGAGTGCAGTGTGCTGTGAGTGCTGTGTGCTGTGAGTGCAGTGTACTGTGAGTGCAGTGTGCTGTGAGAGTGTGCTGTGAGTGTGTGCAGTGTGCAGTGAGTGTGTGCAGTGAGTGCTGGTAGTGTGTGCAGTGGGCTGTGCAGTGTGCAGTGTAGTGGGCTGTGCAGTGTGCAGTGTGCTGGTAGTGTGTGTAGTGGGCTGTGCAGTGTGCAGTGAGTGCTGGTAGGGTGTGCAGTGGGCTGTGCAGTGTGCAGTGTAGTGGGCTGTGCAATGTGCAGTGTAGTGGGCTGTGCAGTGTGCAGTGAGTGATGGTAGTGTGTGTAGTGGGCTGTGCAGTGTGCAGTGTGCAGTGTGCAGTGTGCAGTGTGCAAAAAAAATAATAAAATAAAAATAATTTAATTTGGGGTCCATGCTCAAACCACGTTATAAGCGGATACGCGTTATAGCGGATCGCACTATAACGGGGTTGAGCTGTATATATATAATTGTATATGTGTTGTGACAAACGCCCCTCTTTTGTAGTGCTGACGTCTGTCTGGGTTCTTCCCGACACAGTCTTCTAGGGTTATTTAATACAAAAACAGGATCATGCAAAGTATTAAGCTGCTTAACTCAGGCTTCTGCCTGCTTTATTTTCATCCAAGTAAGGTACTGCAGCTTTAACATGTGTAGGTTAGAGGTACTCAGATACTTTCATTCAGCAGTTCACACATTTCATTGTTACAGTATTTCCCACACTGTTATTTCAAATAAAAAGAAACCAAATTATATAAACAAAATCCTATCCCTCTCAGGGATCTAACTACACATAGAATCAGTCTCTCTAACAGCTGCTGGCCAACTAACCTGGTTCCCCAGCTTAAAACAATGCTCTCTCATTTAGGGTCACTTAGATACAGCACAGTCTTTTAGCAACAGCAGTAAACATTTGTTTGGTCTTATCTGTTCGTGGTGGGAACTCAGTCCCGTGTCCAGGCAAATCCTCTGGTACTGTGATACTTGGAGGAGCCGTCAACCCCGATACTGGATGCAGGGGAGCAGCGATACCCCCAGCCTCCAGGCTCCAAGGAGAGAGAGACAAATGCAAAACCTCTCTGCTCTAAATACCTATGCATGTGATTAGAAGAGCAGGTGAGGGAGAACTAGAGCCATTGTAATCTGTGGTCTGGATTTTCCATCCAGCTGCCTGAGTTAATGGGAAGCTGTGGAACGGATCATTTTTAGCTATTCCTGCACTTTCTGCTCTAAAATGGGGCAGAAAGCTGCCTAACATCTTTGGACTATGTCACAGTGTGTTGAATGTGTTTATATTGATTGTTTTTGTCCAGGTCCTGTAATGTACTGTTCCTACAATTTATCAGTACCCTGACGCACTTTGTTATTGTACCATTTCTGTATGATAGAATGTATGAGTGGGCAAGGTTTGCTCTGAGACTATTTCAGAATATCATGTGCTTCCTAAGGAGATTAAAACTTAACTTTGGAAAAAACAAATATATGGGAGGGAGGTATTTTATGCTAACCAAGCTCAAATAAAGCATATGTAGAGTTTTTAGATTGTAATGGGACAGTGCCGTCTTATCTTCTGTATCCAAGGCTATAAATACTGGGGTTGGTATTACCCCACCCCAGATCACATTGAAGCCGCTTGCTAATGTGTCATCTCCTTGTGCACTCGCAATAAAGATTCCTTGATACTCACCGAACCCGTCTGCAGTTCTTGCTGTCCCTGGGGTAACCCTGAGAAGGCAGCGGTCACAGCATTAAAGAGGACAGGAGGGGCTTTATAAGGCAGATCTTGGAAGAATAGTGATACAGAGCACAGACTCGGAGACTCAAGATGAAAGCAGCTGTTATCTTGCTCATGCTGGGTGCATTCCTCATACATGGTGAGTATAGCAGCTTTGTATAACAGGGATGCAATTATTTGGAGCAATATATTACAATAGTTACTGCAGAGCTTCCATAAGAATGAAAATCAATGGGAATTCATTTCTTTTATGAGTGACTAATAAGTTATCTTTGATCCCTGCAATTTTAGAATAGTTGAAACCATCCTCATATGACCATTATTGTTTCCATATTCCTTATTTCATTTAAATCATTACATTACTGTAAATTGTAGTATTACAAGATTTGATTAAGAGAGATTGATTTGCACAAATGTATATTACCATATGTCAATTTAGATACGCTATGACACAATAAAGGTGTAATCTCATGAAGCTGGCCTAAAACAAAGCAGTAAATACTACAAGAAAAACTCAGAGAAAGTCGCAGTGTCTTATTATAAGGGAGTCTTAAGAAAGCAATATATTTAACATCTCTACAGTATTTTTTTCTTAAAAATATTCTGGAAGATTTCACACAATACCGAATGTAATCAGGATCATAGTGGCAAAATTACCATATTTTGTTTAAAAATTAAATAATAATGGGGCTTCATTGATTGCGAATCCTAAACCCTCCTAAATCAATTTTGAACCTCAGTCTCTTGTTTTTGAAACGTGACGCTAGCCAAGTATATTTTGCTTCTTGGTGCCATATCTTGTTTATATAAATTCTGACCTAGCATACTGTAAGTAAAAGTATTGGTGAAATCACTGAAACTATGTTTAATTAATAACGTATCTCAGATTAGTTTATTTTAGAGAAGCAGCCTCCTATATCTCCAGTTTATTGCTGACTTACAGAAATATGTCTTTGTTACAATTTCAGTACACTTCATAGCTTTACACGAGCAAACTATATAAATAGCTGGAAATACTACGTATTAAAAATATAAAAATATTACTGTATGGTGGGTAAAGTGACAAAAACCATCAATTTGAGTGTGTACGCTGGGTCTGTACAGTATCTCCAAGCTGTATACGCTTTGTAAGGCTAAGGCTGTGTCCATAGTGGAACGCGGTAGCGCCTGTGCTCTCAGGCGTCCCGCTAGAAATACAAACTTGAGAAATAAAGTGATTCTGGCGTAACAGCCAAGAGTGGGTCCCAAACAGTTGATGTTAAAAATATTCCTTTTTTAATCCATCTAAAATGGTGGAGGCACTAACCCTCCTACGCGTTTCGTGTTACAAAAACACTTTATCAAGGAGTATACACTATATCAGAAAATACTTCCTTTTATAACACTTAAAATGCCCCGTTTTCGTGCCAAAGACGCCAACGTGGGACCGCCCACAAAGCGTGATGACATCACGCACCCGTCAGACACCCCCCCCAGTCGCTCCAAAATAAAAAGGAGCATTAAACCCCACCTCTGCATAAATAAGGGCACGAGAGTACTACGGTGGCATCCCCCATCAACCCTGTACTCACCAGTATTGAGCCGCTACACCGGTGAGCGCGGAGACACGGTGTGATTCCCTGTTTACCGCATCATCACCGGGGGCGGCTCGCCATGACGATCACCGGATCCCCAGCTCCACCCCCACCATACACTCAAGTCCAAATGCAGGAAGATGGAAAACATGCCCCCTGAGGTCTGGAGCCCATTGGCTAATGGGTGCATGTCCCCAGGAGTGGGCATGCCCACATTGCGTCACTGATGGATAATACCAACAGAGGGAAGAAAGGCATTACAGCTTCATATAAAGCATAAATATAGCCAAAGATTATTATTTCTACTCGTGTTAATGGGCAAAAATTAAAATAAAAACATGACAAACATACAGATATACCATAGTCTCCTAGAGAAACTGTGCAGTAAATGTTTTGGTAATTATATAAAAAATAATCTCAAACAAGAATTAATGATGAACATCGCCAAATCCCGGACGACTCCGTACCACCCCGAAGGAGATGTTTTGCCTGAACGATTCAACAGGACCCTGTTGGACATGCTTGGAACTCTGAAGGGAATGCAGAAAGCAGAATGGAGTCGTCACGTAGAAACGTTGCTACACGCGTACAACTGTACTTGCCATGAGTAAACTGGGTTCTCCCCGTACTTCCTCATGTTTGGGCGGGAGGCAAGACTCCCAGTAGATGTGCGTCTTCGAGTATCAACGGATGGGATACCCAATACCACTCATTTCAAGTACGTGCAAAGGCTAAAGGACAGTCTGCAACAAGCTTACCAACAGGCTGAGAAGTCTACAGCCAAACTGAATGCTGGTAACAAGAGACGATATGACAATAAAGTCAAGTATCGAGAGTTACGTCCTGGGGATGCTGTGTTACTTCGTAATTTGGGAATCCCCGGAAAACATAAACTGGCGGACCAGTGGAGAGACGGCGTATATGAGGTGGAGTCACAGATGCCCGGCCTCCCGGTTTATCGCATCAGAGACACTGATGGCAGGGTAAAGGTTTGGCATCGTAACCACCTTCTTCCCATCCCCCAAGTGGGAGACGAAGAAGAGGAACTACAGGCCACACCGCTCAACGGTGAGTTCGATCTATCAGAGGTGGGTCAAGAGACTGTAACTAACGAGACCCACTCTGAAGCTTATGAAGACCCTATGGAGGGACCCTCTCAAAGGGACCATTCCCCAGAAGGGGCATCTCCCGAAGGAGCTACGGGTAAAGGGCCTCGTAGGCCAACGCCTACTAAGGTGGCACCAACAGGCCAGCCTTGGGATCCACAGAGTGCTGATAGTGTATGGCAGCCAAATAGATATAGGGAGTGGTGAGTGTATGCCACCAATAGAAACAGGGAACGTATTTAAACCTCACCTGTGGTAGATTAATCATTAAAGTGGATAACTATCTCCACAACAATCCCCATAGCAATGGCTGCACAACAAGGTATTTACAACATACACATGAAAAATCTTAAAAACAAAACAGAACATATAATGGGTAGATTTAAAAACACAACTACTGATGTTTTAAGTTACCAGCATCATTATTATTATATAAAGCTGTATCAATTAATGGAAGTATACAGATGTATAACAAAGGATTTCATATATCTAGTACTTATAAAATCTTTTCAGTACTTATAAAGCATTTTCAGTATCAAGATTCAACATCGCCGCATCTCGAGACTTCCTCGTTGGTCTCGGCCTGGGCGTTGGAAACTCCCTCCATTTTGGCCTCGAGTTCCTCTGTCCTGTCCATGAGGGCTCCTACCTCGGCTCGGATGCTATGCATGGCCTTCTCCGTGTCCTCCTGCACCCCTCTTCTCATTTTGGCTATCAGGGAATCAAAAAACTCTTTATTGAGGACAGGGGGATCTGTGTCGGGCTGTTCCTGCTGATCGCTTGGTGCCGCGTGCTCCGGCTCTTCCTCGGCGCCATCTTGTGCCCCAGGGCTCAGGTCTGCCTGGCGCAGTGCCGGGGCGAAAAACTTTGTGACCGGGTTTTGGTTTCTTTTCTGGCCTTTCCCCGACATCTCCCTGGTGCTAGCGGCAGGGGTGGGAGTCGAATTTGGGGGGTTTGGGTTGGGGGAAATTGCTTGTTCTATAGGCTTTTGTGCGAGGGTGCCGGGAGCTCTTCTCCTAGCTAACCATCCGCGATGACGTCACCGGAAGTCTCCCACTCTGGTATTTTTTAAACACCTGCAAGTTGACACATTACTGAAGCGCATGTACAGTACAGTACTTTAGAATTCATTACAATTCATGAATATCGGCCACCTGGCGGATAAGTGAAGTATTGCAACCAATAAAATCCGAACCATTATCATTAAACAGATCAAGCGTGGGTGAGCGCAGGTGATGGCTGGCATGAATGCGGCATGAATACGGCATGAATGAGGCATAAACGCGGTCAAGCGCGTGGCATTCTGAAAAAGTCACAGGAAAATAACCGAAATGTGTTAAAATAAAAGCGGCTGCGGCTGTATATAGTGTATGCTTTTATTTAAATAGTATGGAAATATTTATTAATCAGTCATTTTTAATCATGTTTTAATAGTATAGACAGTATATTAACTATAAAGGTGATGATCTTTTATGATGTTTAGATTAAATGTTATTTAAATAATTATGTCATTATTATTCATGAATCACTATTATTTTTATATTATATGGTTACATATGAATATGAATATATATATAAATGTATATATATATATATATATATATATATATATATATATATATATATATATATATATATATATAGCAACTGTAAATATTCCTGTATGTTCGTTAATGTTATGTTCCATAACCTTAATAATTGTGATATATTTATATATATACAGCTGAACCCCATTATAGCGCGGTCCTCGGGGGCCACCCGATCTGACCGCGCTAGAACCGGAATCGCCATTTAAAAAAAATGGCCGCCGCACGCCCGATCGGTAGGGGGTGGCCGGAAGCCCTACACATCCCCCAGCAGCCACCAGGCCCACCAACAGTGGCCATCCGACTCCAGCAGCAGCCTGCTCCTTACCTCTCCCCCCCCCCTCACCACCGGCATCCATTCCCCACCACCGGCATCCATCCCCCTACACTTGCATCTACCTCCTCCCCCCCCCCCCCCCGAGGCCCCCACACCTACCGGCCGTCATCCGGCATCCAGAGACCCTCCGCTCCCACCCTCAGTCTGTGTGTCTCTGACACACAACTCCTACGCGGCACAAGCTGTTTTGGGCCTACCCCACGCGGCCCTCCGAGTCCCAGCCTTCTCCTCACTCCCCCCCCCTACCGGCATCCACACCAGCCCCCACCCCCTACCATTACCCCCCCTCTCCTCCCGATGCCAGCTCCGCTCCGATCTCAGCAGCCGACACCAAACATAGGGAGGGGGAGTGGGAGGGGGGTGTGAGTGTGGTGTGCTGTGAGTGCAGTGTGCTGTGAGTGCAGTGTACTGTGAGTGCAGTGTGCTGTGAGAGTGTGCTGTGTGCTGTGAGTGTGTGCAGTGTGCAGTGAGTGTGTGCAGTGAGTGCTGGTAGTGTGTGTATTGGGCTGTGCAGTGTGCAGTGTAGTGGGCTGTGCAGTGTGCAGTGTGCTGGGGTCCATGCTCAAACCACGTTATAAGCGGATACGCTTACAGCGGATCGCACTATAACGGGGTTGAGCTGTATATATAATTGTATATGTGTGTTGAATGTATTTATATTGATTGTTTTTGTCTAGGTCCTGTAATGTACTGTTTCTACAATTTATCAGTACCCTGACGCACTTTGTTATTGTACAATTTCTGTATGATAGAATGTATGAGTGGGCAAGGTTTGCTCTGAGACTATTTCAGAACATCATGTGCTTCCTAAGGAGATTAAAACTTAACTTTGGTAAAAACAAATATATGGGAGGGAGGTATTTTATGCTAACCAAGCTCAAATAAAGCATATGTAGAGTTTTTAGATTGTAATGGGACAGTGCCGCCTTATCTTCTGTATCCAAGGCTATAAATACTGGGGTTGGTATTACCCCACCCCAGATCACATTGAAGCCGCTTGCTAATGTGTCATCTCCTTGTGCACTCGCAATAAAGATTCCTTGATACTCACCGAACCCGTCTGCAGTTCTTGCTGTCCCTGGGGTAACCCTGAGAAGGCAGCGGTCACAGCAGTAAAGAGGACAGGAGGGGCTTTATAAGGCAGATCTTGGAAGAATAGTGATACAGAGCACAGACTCAGAGACTCAAGATGAAAGCAGCTGTTATCTTGTTCGTGCTGGGTGCATTCCTCATACATGGTGAGTATAGCAGCTTTGTATAACAGGGATGCAATTATTTGAAGCAATATATTACAATAGTTACTGCAGAGCTTCCATAAGAATGATAACCAATGGGAATTCATTTTTTTTATGAGTGACTAATAAGTTATCTTTGATCCCTGCAATTTTAGAATAGTTGAAACCATCCTCATATGACCATTATTGTTTCCATATTCCTTATTTCATTTGAATCATTACATTACTGTAAATTGTAGTATTACAAGATTTGATTAAGAGAGATTGATTTGCACAAATGTATATTACCATATGTCAATTTAGACACGCTATGACACAATAAAGGTGTAATCTCATGTAGCTGGCCTTTTTTGCTTCTTGGTGCCATATCTTGTTTATATAAATTCTGACCTAGCATACTGTAAGTAAAAGTATTGGTGAAATCACTGAAACTATGTTTAATTAATAACGTATCTCAGATTAGTTTATTTTAGAGAAGCAGCCTCCTATATCTCCAGTTTATTGCTGACTTACAGAAATATGTCTTTGTTACAATTTCAGTACACTTCATAGCTTTACACGAGCAAACTATATAAATAGCTGGAAATACTACGTATTAAAAATATAAAAATATTACTGTATGGTGGGTAAAGTGACAAAAACCATCAATTTGAGTGTGTTCGCTGGGTCTGTACAGTATCTCCAAGCTGTATACGCTTTGTAAGGCTAAGGCTGTGTCCATAGTGGAACGCGGTAGCGCCTGTGCTCTCAGGCGTCCCGCTAGAAATACAAACTTGAGAAATAAAGTGATTCTGGCGTAACAGCCAAGAGTGGGTCCCAAACAGTTGATGTTAAAAATATTCCTTTTTTAATCCATCTAAAATGGTGGAGGCACTAACCCTCCTACGCGTTTCGTGTTACAAAAACACTTTATCAAGGAGTATACACTATATCAGAAAATACTTCCTTTTATAACACTTAAAATGCCCCGTTTTCGTGCCAAAGACGCCAACGTGGGACCGCCCACAAAGCGTGATGACATCACGCACCCGTCAGACACCCCCCCAGTCGCTCCAAAATAAAAAGGAGCATTAAACCCCACCTCTGCATAAATAAGGGCACGAGAGTACTACGGTGGCATCCCCCATCAACCCTGTACTCACCAGTATTGAGCCGCTACACCGGTGAGCGCGGAGACACGGTGTGATTCCCTGTTTACCGCATCATCACCGGGGGCGGCTCGCCATGACGATCACCGGATCCCCAGCTCCACCCCCACCATACACTCAAGTCCAAATGCAGGAAGATGGAAAACATGCCCCCTGAGGTCTGGAAGCCAATGGGTGCATGTCCCCAGGAGTGGGCACGCCCACATTGCGTCACTGGTGGATAATACCAACAGAGGGAAGAAAGGCATTACAGCTTCATATAAAGCATAAATATAGCCAAAGATTATTATTTCTACTCGTGTTAATGGGCAAAAATTAAAATAAAAACATGACAAACATACAGATATGTATACAACAGACGACAGAGAAGCCCAATGCTACATCCAACATGACAGAAATACACAGTAAAATACTTATACATTCTCTTGAAATAGGGTCATTTAGTTTAACCCTTTGGCCAAAGCGTTGTAAGCTTGCGAGCCACGTCAAGGCAGACACCTGTTCGCAAGTCCTAACACTACCAGATAGAATATTAATATACCTCTATTAGGATTAAAATTCTCATTTACCTCAATTAGGAGGGAGAAAGACCACAGTGGGTCTATATCCAGCAGAATGAGGAACTTGCAAACTAGGGAAGTGGGGAGGGGCGGGCTTAAAACCTGGGAAGGAGGAGCCACTAACCTCCACCAGCTGGAACAGCTGAGAATGGGTTAACAAAACACAGAACCCCAGCAAGCTCTTTTTGGAAACCCCTGAGCCCCCACAAAGGGTTAAACTAAATGACCCTATTTCAAGAGAATGTATAAGTATTTTACTGTGTATTTCTGTCATGTTGGATGTAGCATTGGGCTTCTCTGTCGTCTGTTGTATACATATGCCACGCTCAATAGCACTCCATTTTGACACATATACATATATATATTTTGTGGGGGCTCAGGGGTTTCCAAAAAGAGCTTGCTGGGGTTCTGTGTTTTGTTAAAACAAACAGATATACCATAGTCTCCTAGAGAAACTGTGCAGTAAATGTTTTGGTAATTATATAAAAAATAATCTCAAACAAGAATTAATGATGAACATCGCCAAATCCCAGACGACTCCGTACCACCCCGAAGGAGATGTTTTGCCTGAACGATTCAACAGGACCCTGTTGGACATGCTTGGAACTCTGAAGGGAATGCAGAAAGCAGAATGGAGTCGTCACGTAGAAACGTTGCTACACGCGTACAACTGTACTCGCCATGAGTAAACTGGGTTCTCCCCGTACTTCCTCATGTTTGGGCGGGAGGCAAGACTCCCAGTAGATGTGCGTCTTCGAGTATCAACGGATGGGATACCCAATACCACTCATTTCAAGTACGTGCAAAGGCTAAAGGACAGTCTGCAACAAGCTTACCAACAGGCTGAGAAGTCTACAGCCAAACTGAATGCTGGTAACAAGAGACGATATGACAATAAAGTCAAGTATCGAGAGTTACGTCCTGGGGATGCTGTGTTACTTTGTAATTTGGGAATCCCCGGAAAACATAAACTGGCGGACCAGTGGAGAGACGGCGTATATGAGGTGGAGTCACAGATGCCTGGCCTCCCGGTTTATCGCATCAGAGACACTGATGGCAGGGTAAAGGTTTGGCATCGTAACCACCTTCTTCCCATCCCCCAAGTGGGAGACGAAGAAGAGGAACTACAGGCCACACCGCTCAACGGTGAGTTCGATCTATCAGAGGTGGGTCAAGAGACTGTAACTAACGAGACCCACTCTGAAGCTTATGAAGACCCTATGGAGGGACCCTCTCAAAGGGACCATTCCCCAGAAGGGGCATCTCCCGAAGGAGCTACGGGTAAAGGGCCTCGTAGGCCAACGCCTACTAAGGTGGCACCAACAGGCCAGCCTTGGGATCCACAGAGTGCTGATAGTGTATGGCAGCCAAATAGATATAGGGGGTGGTGAGTGTATGCCACCAATAGAAACAGGGAACGTATTTAAACCTCACCTGTGGTAGATTAATCATTAAAGTGGATAACTATCTCCACAACAATCCCCATAGCAATGGCTGCACAACAAGGTATTTACAACATACACATGAAAAATCTTAAAAACAAAACAGAACATATAATGGATAGATTTAAAAACACAACTACTGATGTTTTAAGTTACCAGCATCATTATTATTATATAAAGCTGTATCAATTAATGGAAGTATACAGATGTATAACAAAGGATTTCATATATCTAGTACTTATAAAATCTTTTCAGTACTTATAAAGCATTTTCAGTATCAAGATTCACCTTAAAGGGATATAAACATTTTATCAATTTATCCACATAATTCATATCCATGAATACAGTGGCAACCGCATGACAGACGGTAACATCATATGTCACCTCCCAGATCACAATGTAATTGGGTGAACACTGTGAACCCACCCCAAAACTTAGCCATTACCCCATCAGGAAGTGTTTCAGTTCCCACTCCTGATTGATGCCGGCCGGATGGAGTGTGTTCAGAGTGTATACCCAATACATTTCCTGTTTATTTAATACCCCCTCTCTATGGCCTCCTCTAGCGTTACAAGGGATATGTTCAATTGCCATATAGGAAAAGTTGGCTATTCCCCCTTTAGGGCATCTGGAGAAGTGTCTGGGGACTGGATGAGATACATCATTCTTTTTAATAAGCCTGACATGCTCGGCAATGCGGGTCTAGACTGGCCGAATGGTTCGTCCCACATACAATTTTTTGCAACCACATCTCAAAAGATAAATGGTATAGGATGTATTACAATTCAAAAATTCTTTAATAAAATATTTTTTTCCATTGATGTCAGTTTGGACAAATTTTGTACTATGAACATATTTACACATGGAACAATTTCCACATGCAAAAAAGCCTTTAGGAATACTACCAATTCTTTTAAGATCAGTTTTAGTTTGAAAGTGACTTGGCGAGAGGTGCGATGCTAGTGTCTTAGCCCTACGGAATGAAAATTTTGGTCCCTTCAAGGTAAACTCAGCAATATCCTTATCAAGGGACAGGGTGTGCCAATGTTTATGCACAATGTCGCATATAAGCTTGGATTGGCGACTATAAGTGGTGATGAATAATGGACTCATATCACTATACTTGCTCTTAGATTGTATGTACCCCTTATGATGTTCGTCTTTTTTTTTCTTTTTATCGAGGATTCCAGGGCGATCCAAAGTCATAGCGTACTCGTATGCTGTCTGGATATCTGTATATTTGTAACCCCTGGCTTGGAATCTCTCAAATAGTGCTCATGGATATGAATTATGTGAATAAATTGATAAAATGTTTATATCCCTTTAAGGTGAATCTTGATACTGAAAATGCTTTATAGGTACTGAAAAGATTTTATAAGTACTAGATATATGAAATCCTTTGTTATACATCTGTATACTTCCATTAATTGATACAGCTTTATATAATAATAATGATGCTGGTAACTTAAAACATCAGTAGTTGTGTTTTTAAATCTATCCATTATATGTTCTGTTTTGTTTTTAAGATTTTTCATGTGTATGTTGTAAATACCTTGTTGTGCAGCCATTGCTATGGGGATTGTTGTGGAGATAGTTATCCACTTTAATGATTAATCTACCACAGGTGAGGTTTAAATACGTTCCCTGTTTCTATTGGTGGCATACACTCACCACTCCCTATATCTATTTGGCTGCCATACACTATCAGCACTCTGTGAAAAAGTCCATAGCCTGGACGAAACATGTTAGAGTGGTTGCCTGATGTTTGCTGCTAGCGATCAATAAAGTTTTTTTTAGACATCCATGCGTTGGCTGATGAAGTTGCTGTGAACCACGGACCATCCTACCCCCTTCTTCCTGTGTCATCATTTCCGGAGGAGCACGCTGACGCCAGCTACACCAGAGGAGGAAGCCGCTGCAGAATTCCCTGCATCAACAGGGACGGCTTTTTCGTGAGTACTCCTAACCTCCACGCGGTACTTCAGGGAGAATATTGAGGCGGTTAGTGCCGGGCTGTGATTTACTTGGGGGCGCCCCTTAGGGAGGTGTCCCCTTGTACCTCTATCCGGCTTACTATTACCCAACTCCCTGTTTTCAATACCGGAGGCTTATTGTTTCATTAATCATTGCTGGGTCTCTCTTCAATCAAGTTGCCATAAAGTGTGTGCACTACCTGTTAGCAGCCTCGGTATACTGGGTAATTCCAAATTCTCTTTGGATCCACAGAGCCCAAGCTTTGTGCCTAACAGAGACTGTACAGAGACAATTCTCCCCTCAAGGGAAGAGGCCGAGCCTCAGGACTATGTGTACTACTCCCCTGAGGGAGTCGCAGAGAGCAACTCCGTCGGAGCCAACGAATCCGGTACCCTCCAACTCGGGTCACCTACGATCAAATGGGGGCACCCCATTATGAGGCTCAGCAGTGTTCTCGGAGTAAGATACAGTCTGTGATTGTGATGCTCACCGAGTTATGCAACCTCGTTTAGAGTTATACACTGGCGACACACTTTATTCGAGCTCGGCTAGTCCCACGAATTCGGGTATACCCGGGTGTATTGAGGTTTGTGACTGTTTTCTGCCCGAGTGCATTGGGTTATTTTCCAGGCAGGGATTGAAGCATTTTATTCCCGCTGGCTGCAATACTGCACAGTATATATATATATACTGCATTACAATTCATGAATTTATGCCATCTGGTAGACACGCGAAGCATTGCAGCCTATTAAATCCTAATCATTATCATTTAACAGATCAGCCGCCCGTCAGCCAGGCATGAACCCAGGCTGGGAAGGCAAGCGCAACGGGGCTTGTCAGAGGTGAGGAGCGGCACATTCCAGGTATCTGCCAGGTACATACTGGGTATTTGCTCGAATAAAGTGTGTCGGTGCAGTACCTGTGCTAAGTTATATATTTTGATGCATTTTTATTATATAATTTCTGTACGGTTTGAGTTATTTATCCCAAGCGAGGTCGTTGGGGTTTTTCACCAGGGGGAGGATGTAGCCAGGTCCCCCGTGGTATAGTTTCCCCCCCCTTCTGCCAGCGCGAGCAGCATGTACCTGGGAGTTGCGGCTGGTTGCCGGGAACGCGAGCGGAGCGGTTGCTAGGCACGCAGCGGGGCGGTTGCCGGGGACGCGATCGGGCCGTTACTAAGGCCGCGGTCGCGTTGCGAGGGTACCGGCGGCTCGGGAAGCAGGGCGCCGCCATGTTCAGCGCTGTTGCGCATGCGCAGGAGGCCAGCTAGCGCGAGAGGCCCCCAAACAGCTCGCGCATGTGCAAGGCGGGAAGGACAGCCCCCAGGGTGCACAGGGGCAGAGCCACATGACTGCAGGGAGCCAATAGGGCTGCAGATCTCCCCAGAAGGGAGATAGATACATTTCGCGGGGTTTTGCAGCCACGCAGTAGTCAGGATCCGGACCAGCTAGGGGTAAGAGGTGGATGCAGGGGTCAGTGACCCTCTGCATTAGGCCAGCAGCCCCCAAGGTCCCAGTTAGGTCCTGAGCCACCTAGTAGCTTGTGGAGCGTAGGACAGGCCCTAGATAGGGACACTGCCCCATTAATTGGTTGCTTAGCCAGGGACACAGTGCTGAATCCGTGCGGCCCTGCAAGGTGGGTTCTGGGCTCAGAACCCCACCAACGACCCTGGGACTAAGGTGATATTATCCACGCTGGAATTCACCCAACGCGGTGTGGAGGACAACGTCGGATCGGGCGGATCTCCAGTGATATCGCTGTACCCGTGGCTGGAGCCCGGGCAGGTAACCTGCAACTCACGTGCACCAACCAGGCCTATCACCAGACATAGTGGCTGCGCAGTCACACATACACATGCACAGTGGTATTTGACTTTGGGTGTGCGAGACATTTGGGTGGGGGTTACTGGACACGGGGTGGGAACACTCTGTGGGAGGTTAGCGTCCGCCGTGACGCCTAGAGGTGGTAGCGTCCGCCGAGACGCCTAGAGGTGGTAGCGCCCGCCGTGGCGCAGAGTGGTTAGCGTCCGCCGTGGCGCAGAGGGGTTAGCGTCCGCCGTGGCGCATAGTGGTGAGCGTCCTGTGAGACGCCATGTGTGGCTCCTCTAGAGAGGAGTCATGGTTATGTTGATGTGTTATGCTATGCAGTAAAGGCAGTCCTGTTTTATATTTGCTCGCTTTGTGTGGTTGTTTCCTGTGAGGGTCTCCTCCCACTCCGTTGGGATCCCTCCCAGGTGGAGGCGTTGCACCCAGAGATGTATAACATGCATGTACCGAGAAGATGTTGTAAGTGATCACCCCTAGTATAATTACCCCAGGTTCCCCGTGGCGGAAGCTCAGCCCTCCTGTGAGCCAACAGGTAATGCACCACACCTGAGTAACCTTGTATGTTCCTACACCTCCACAGTATTATCTGCGAGTGGGTGGGGGAAAACCCGTTACATATATATATATATCTCAAAAGTGTATAGGTTTGATACTAGCAAAAATGTACAATGTAATGGAGTAAATGTTGTTATCTCTATACATTTTCCCTTTGGGCTTTCAGTCAATACTGTGTTCTCTCAGGATTCAAGTGCTGTTTTATTTGCAGCGGATGCATTGCAGTGTCATAAGATGGTCTGCACAAATATCAGCACGTGCACCTACAGCATTGAAACCTGCGACTCAGGTCTCAATCATTGTATTCTTCTGGTGATGGATGACCCCAAGTGTAAGTTTCTTGAAATAACACGTGATCCTAAAATAGTGTCATTGTTTATCAACAACCAATCTATATGTGTCGAAGAACCTTTAAATGATGTATAACCAGCAGAAAGAAATAGTTAGAGGTAACACTTTACAAAGCATTAAGGAAATCTCACCTGCTGGGCCCAGTTCTGGAAGCCTCATCTCCAAAATACTGAATTCAGATGTACCAAATGAAGGCATCAAATAGGGTGTAGGATTTACTTTTAAAACCGCAATCCACCCATAAGTGCAATGTTAGTTTTTACCGGTAGCTGAATGGAACTATAGCGATCCCTCGGTAAATGTGATAGAAAAGAAAGTGATCAGCACTCATATAATCGTGATAATTGTACTCTTAGTGAATATATATATATATATATATATATATATATATATATATATAGATAGATAGATAGATAGATAGATATTGTGATTAATAAACAAAGATAACCTGTTAACAAAATTGAAGTAGTGCTGCTGCACTCGTGGTGTAGCTCCACAAACCGAACTAGTGCAAAAACAGAAAAAGAGACAGCGCAAAAAACCTCATTGTGTAGTGTATAAACAAAATTGTATTAGAAATCAGGTAAGTATCGCACGTACGATAGAGGAACCGGCAGAGAGACTTCCCCTTCGTGGTGGCCAAAAACGGAGAGGTTTCTCCTTTCGTGGCGGCGGTTGCTGCGTCTGCACCCTGCATAACAGAGGTCTTGGATTGATCTAAAAGAGGTCTGCACTGTTTCCACGGAACCTGCGGGAGGAGCGCTCATCCTGGTGGCCCCTACTCTAGGACTTCTGAGCACAGAGTGGTAACATGTCCCTAACATGTCTTGCCTAATTTTTATTATATTGATGTACGTGCGATACTTACCTGATTTCTAATACAATTTTGTTTATACACTACACAATGAGGTTTTTTGCGCTGTCTCTTTTTCTGTTTTTGCCCTCCCTCAGTAAATGTATTGCTCCAGATTTATTCAAGGAAAAGCTCCCATAGTTTTTTGGGGGGATTCCTTTTGTTTAATGAAAATAATGATAATAAAACAGAAAGGCTGTGTTTTTTGCACTGGTTTTGCCCGACCTTTGGCAGCCGGGACACTTTAGTAAATAGACCACTATGTATATTTCACCGCTGGAAGGTACCTCACGGCATAACAAAGTTTTGTATATATGTGATTTTTTTTTAAATATGAGAACCCCCAAATTAAATGACTACCATCTCAGTTATAATGTTAATTTGTTATACTATACCTGTCAGTAAATGACATCTTTTTATTCTAGTTTTGTTGCTACAGGGATGCATTACTGAGTCAATCTGCTTGATAATGAAGAGCTTTGAACCTTCAACTCGATGCTGCACAAGTGATTTCTGTAACTGAGCCAGTAATAGTAACAATACCTGCTGAAGACATTCTTATAATAACATCCGCCTGACAAAAAGTGAAAAGGCCAACTGCTACAGTATATAATTTCCAATCCATAGAGGAAAATGGGCAGACAATGCTGGCCAAGTGATTCCTATCTGCTGTCACATTTTCAAATCTAAATTGCATTGCTTTAAAAAAAAAGAAAATAAATAAATAAAAATTATTGAAATATTTACTTTTTGCTGTATTTGTCTTTATTCTTTTTCTCTTGCCATTAATAATACCGAAGTAATACAGTAAGTATTGCTAACAATGTATGTAATATTTCTAAAAAAAATTATCCTACCATCTATATATTAGAATAGCCCTACCCGAGGGCTAATTAGGTATAATATGCCGTTAATATTGTGATGTTCCTCTCAGAAGCTCCTCATTCGTTCTATCCTCTGAGGTGTCAGTTTATTACTGTAACCCTGAGTAGTTTTGGGGTTATATATCTTTCTCCTCCTGTGCAATAATCCCTGTTAAGGGCAGTTTTGCAAGGAGTGATCATGGGGCTTTTCCTCCACCCCCATGTGCTGTGTAGTATGCACTGAAAATAGTGACATCAAGCTCTGTGTCCAATTACAGTGACACAGGGGTGGTGCCTATTGGAGCTATTTAGTGCATAGCACTTCCTGTATTTAGGCAGTGTCACACCCATCATGAATAAGACTAGTTTGACCCAGCAAACTGCCAGTGCTCTGGCAGCTTTTGTGGCCTCCCTTAGGGGAGAGGTGTGGGCAGACTATTCCCCTTACTCCATCAGGGAGTAAGGGAAGAGCAAGGACAGCTTCTTGGGATCTGACTAGGAGTGGTGTCCATGGACTTCCTTTGGGTTGGCAACCTAAGATGAGCGGCTAAAGACCGACCGCTATGATGGGCAGCTTGCCATGTAAGATGCTAATAAAGGATGCCAAAGATAAAGATCGCTTCTGTCCTGATTGTGAAGTCATTCGGGAAGAAGGTGCACATAGAGGTTTTCTTTCAGAGACTCCTCCCTACTATGCTGGGGGTCTGGAAGAGATGGAGGCGCTGTACCATGAGTGAGAATGAAATCTCAGCTATACCTCACAAGCTAGTCCTGATGGTATCCCCCATAACATCGCGGGAGTCTCAGGAGTCCTGTAAGCCAGCAGGTACTGTACACCACACTACACCACATGTAACATGGGACAGTTTCCACAGAAGGGGGTCAATATGAGATTGGGCCGGGGAAACTAGTTAAATTACCTTAAATGGAGAGGTGGAACACTTATTAGGTGCAGAGCTCTGAGTTCAGGGTACATGCCATTCAGTAACCTACACAGTGTACTACCTTGTTGATTTTTCCTTGTCCGGTAAGGCTAGGATTCTCAACAGTGCCTTCTACTGTCACACAGTTATATTATTTTAGAAGCCTAGTATCAGCTTAAGCTCTGCCATTTGAGATATTAGCTTATATGACTATTTGTGTTACTACACACACGGACTTACCTGCTACCCAAGGCATCCTTATATTTGGTCAAACACTAGTTTAGATCATTTAGTCCGTTCTCTGTATTGGTGCATAATCTACTTTCAATTGCAACAACAACTATCATCTGGGAACCTGGCCGCAGTATAAGTCAGCTTTGTGATAGGTTGTAATACCGCTATTGCGCCTTATTACTTCATTATAACTGTTGGCACTACATTTAAGGTTCCAAAATATATTCTCTCACCCATTTCATATCCCTAGTAATCTGGGTTCAATCCTACCTTCCTTTATCAAGTGTCGCCTTATGGTGAGTTATATCCTGCACTAAGCAGAGAACACAAACCACAATGTTGCACCTGAAAAAGTCTCGGCCACACTCTCACATATTAAGATATGGAGGGTATCGTGAGATTATTATTTATAAAGAAAGGGTACTCAGAGTTTGTATAAGAAAAGGTTTATCATTTATTGTATCACAACAATATTCAGAAATATCAGAAATATCAAAAATATCAGAACAAGCTTCTTATAAGCTAATGGCTAGCAGTTACAGTATGTTACCAATCCATTCCTAACTATGCAGAGATTATAACTAGATATGCATTGTCAATACTCACAAACCAAAAGATATTATGATAGGTCAGCCAGTCCCAGTCTCATCTGTGTGACTTCACACTTAAGTTCGGTTCTCTCTCTCTCTCTCTGGTCTAACATGGAGTCGGGCAAACCTATTATAGAGTGTATTGTTTACTGCGTACGTGTGTCACGTGTCATGTGTCCATACTCTGTGGTTTGTGACGTATGATGTTTACGAGTCAGAAATTACAGTTAGTGACGTATGATGTTTACGATCTTAGGACTTACAGTTAGTAACCTATGATATTTCATAAGTTACCGTTCAAACCACAGCGTGTTTACCGTTATAAGTTCCCCTTTTATGTCTATGTAACCTGTCCCAATATCCTGCCACTTCTGAGCAAAACAAGCTATTATTTCTAAGACAAGAAAACCAGGATTTTAACAGTATACTCTAAGCTATACTAGGCCTTACAATGATACTATGTATATATATGTACCTGTGACCTGTATTCATTATGCGTTATATGCCAGAAAATACCTGTAATCCATAACACCCTCTCCTACACATAATTATCATATTTTTGCAAATGCAGGAAAAAACATCAAAGCAGAAAATATTCATTATGTGTATTATTGGAAGACAGTGTCACAGCTCTCTGATGTTGATGAGCTTGAACTCACAGGAGTATGTGATTGATCGCCAAAACACCCACAACTGCGCATATGTGCACAAGTTATTCCACGATGGGAAGGTATCAATTTGTAAAAATCGCCCAATTGTAAAGCGGGTTGATGTTGACTTTCATACATACTCAAGAGCGTAGTATTCCAACGGGCACCAAAACAATGTTGATGTTTATTACCTGAACATGCAAACAAAGTGGTACAATTATATGACCCGTGGCTAACAATGCTGATATGACCTTCTTCAATTGTATAAAAAGACATTTGAAATATTTGACGGTGAATGTCTCTACACTTGAAGTTGGGTTGATCACCAAGAGATAGCAAAGATTTCACTTGCCAAAAATTACATAACATTAGCAAGCTACGCGGTAGCAATGTCCCATTAGGTGTCAAAACAGAAAACGGTCCAGAGGAAGCAAGAGAGTCCTGATACATAAAGTCTCTCATCGTATCGTGAACTGCATGCACTTTGCGGGGTTTCCGATGTGGCAAAACCAGTTCATCTAAGTACATCCTCATGGAAGTTTGATAGGAACGTGGTAGACGCAAGATTTGTGAAGTATCTTTCTTTTCGTCTGTGTCCTTGCAACAAAGCATACTGCAGCAGGTTAGATTTGACCTGTGTGCTTAAAACAGTATATTAGTATCTAGGTAAAAATATAAGAATATATGCTATAAAGCAAAATGTGATTAAGCTGAACGCATCTTCATCTTCGGAAGAAATTAGAAAATACGAAGCAAAATAACAAGGATTATTATCCCTAAAATAAAAAACAATAGAACCTGTCCCAATATCCTGCCACTTCTGAGCAAAACAAGCTATTATTTCTAAGACAAGAAAACCAGGATTTTAACAGTATACTCTAAGCTATACTAGGCCTTACAATGATACTATGTATATATATGTACCTGTGACCTGTATTCATTATGCGTTATATGCCAGAAAATACCTGTAATCCATAACACTAGGGGATCCCTTTATGTAAGTATCGCTAGGGCCAGTGAGTTCACGTTACACTAGACATTATATTATATAACCCTGGGCTCACATACCTCGCAATAAGGGTTTACAGTGCGCTGTATAATAGTTTCATCCTTGTTAAACCCCTACTTTTTACCTTGTTTCTAATAAAATTACGTTTTAACTAACCAATCAGCTCACAAGGTGATAGAGTGCTTTTATTGGGTTCTTTTCTCTCTGGTTGTCTAAAAAATTATATAAATGATTCTTTCTTTTGCTATACTCATACTGTTACAAATTGCATTGTAAAGTTGCTAAACATGGGAATATTATTTCCCTACAAGAATAAGAGTTAGATACATAAAAATACACATTTAATGGGAAAAAATTATTGAAACCCAGCAAATACGTTATATATATATATACATATAAAAAAAGTTGAGTGTCTACTCACAAATGATTATCAGTTTGTGAATGAGTATATTCGCTAAATGATGCATTAATATGCTACTCAGTAAGATATGTGTGACATTTTCACTAACCAGGTAACATTTGTCAAACATTAAAATGCAATGTTATGGTCAGATAATCCTAAATTTAGGTACAAAAAAATGCTGCAATTGTTATAAAATTCTGGCAAAAATTCACATAATTTTGTTAAAACTGGCATAATTCTTGCAAAAAATAAAACCCTTACAAAAGTCTAACTTTTTACACATATTTCTGATTTTGCTAAATGTCTCTATTAAACATCAATAAGGAAGTGACGGCCCTGCAGTTCCCCAATTTATTTCACATAGTTAGGGGATAAAGAGATCTCTTTGGTAGGGTGACCAGATTTTCAAAATGAAAAACCGGGACACTTAAAAAAATTATTTATAAAACAATGTACATCACGTCACGCCCCCGTTGCCATGACAATGACACACTAATGTCAGGCGGTGACATGTTGCCATGACAATGTGACATCACGTGATGCCTCGTCACCATAATGCATCCTGTTGTCATGTCAACTTGGAAGTCGCTGGGAGTCACGTCAATTTGAATTCCAGAGACCACAGCATGACGTCAGCGTCGGCGGCACTATAAGCGCAACCTTAGGCTGCGCTTATAGTGCCGGCGACGCGACAAAAAAAATGTATTGCCGTCACGCGTGCGCTTATTATAAGCGCAACGGGAGCAACGCTGGCGGCGCACATTTCTGAAGCCGGTCAAATTTGATTTTTCAGAGGTTGTCGCCACGTGACAGCCTCTGAACCAATCAAGGACCTGGTCCCCCGTGACGTCGCCGGAAAGCGAATTACAACTTTCGCTAGCGGCGACGGGTGACGTCAACCGTCGCGCGCACTATAAGCGCGGCCTTAGGTAAATTTCACACCTCAGGAGCCCCCTCTATTTCCCACCCTCTACCCATGAATTTCTCTTTCCCCTCCGTCTCACTCACTCCCTCTTTCCCTCACACACTCACCTTCTCTCCTCTAACTTGCCCCCACCTTCTATCAACTACCCCACTCTGCTCACTCAATCCCCCCACAAAATACATACCAAAAAACCCCACCCCACAATACATAATAAAAATACCCGCCCCGCCAATACATATTAAAAAGACCCTCGCCGCCTCAATACATTTTTAAAAGACCCCCCCACACATATTTTAAAAAATTGGGCCGCACAGGTAAAAAAATCATCATCATCATCATCATCATCATCATCATCATCATCATCATCATCATCATCATCATCATCATCATCATCATCATCATCATCATCATCATCATCATCCCCATAAACCCACCCCCACATCTCCCATCTCTCTCCCCCCCTGCATATCCCATATCTCTCCCCCCCTGCATCTCCCATATCTCTCCCCCCCAGCATCTTCCATCTCTCCCCCTCTACATTTCCATCTCTCCCCCCTGCATCTCCCATTTCTCTCCCCCCTGCATCTCCCATTTCTCTCCCCTCCTGCATCTCCCATCTCTCTCCACCCTGCATTTCCCATCTCTCTCCCCCCTGCATCTCCCATATCTCTCCCCCCCTGCATCTCCCATCTCTCTCCCCCCTGCATCTCCCATCTCTCTCCCCCCCCTGCATCTCCCATCTCTCTCCCTCCTGCATCTCCCATCTCTCTCCCCCCTGCATCTCCCATCTATCTCCCCCCTGCATCTCCAATCTCTCTCCCCCCCTGCATCTCTCATTTCTCTCCCCCCTGCATCTCCCATATCTCTCCCCCCCTGCATTTCCCATCTCTCTCCCCCCTGCATCTCCCGTCTCTCCCCCCCTGCATCTCCCATATCTCTCCCCCCTGCATCCCCATCTCTCTCCCTCCCTGCATCTCCCATCTCTCTCCTCCCCTGCATCTCCCATCTCTCTCCCCCTGCATCTCCAATCTCTCTCCCCCCTGCATCTCCCATCTCTCATCCCCCCCAGCATTTCCCATCTCTCATCCCCCCCTGCATCTCCCATCTCTCTCCCCCTGCATCTCCCATCTCTCTCCCCCCCTGCATCTCCCATATCTCTCCCCCTGCATCTCCCATCTCTCTCCCCCCTGCATCTCCCATCTTTCTCCCCCCTGCATCTCCCATATCTCTCCCCCTGTATCCCCTGTGAATCTCCCATATCTCTCCCCCCCTGCATCTCCCAACTCTCTCCCCCCTGCATCTCCCATATCTCTCCCCCCCTGCATCTCCCATCTCTCCCCCCCCTGCATCTCCCATATCTCTCCCCCCATGTATCTCCCATCTCTCTCCCCCCTGCATCTCCCATATCTCTCCCCCTGCATCTCCCATAACTCTCCCCCCCTGCATCTCCCATCTCTCTCCCCCCTGCATCTCCCATCTCTCTCCCCCCTGCATCTCCCATCTCTCTCCTCCCTGCATCTCCCATCTCTCTCTCCCCCTGCATTTCCCATATCTCCCCCCTCTGCATGTCCCATCTCTCTCCCCCCCTGCATCTCCCATCTCTCTCCCCCCTTGCATCTCCCATCTCTCTCCCCCCTGCATCCATCTAGCTTTTCATTAACATAGAGACTTGCGCACATCCAATGGTTAACACTACACGTTTCAATCACCTGTATATGTTTCAGGTGTGATAGATTTCAGAGGAGGGGCTATATATTATTTGCATCATCCTGCCCCTATTACACTCATTGAGAAAGGGCTGCAGAGCCTGAAATGCGTGGGAGAATTGTCCTGTACTGTCTTCATGTTTTTTTGTTTTTTAATTATGTAACGCTTAAACTTTTTTTAATTTTTTCAACATCTGGTGAGTTGATCGGTGCTTATTTCCATGGATCCTGCTGTTCAACCAATTTTTTACTTACCTTCTATGCTCAGCAACAAGCAGTGTTCAGACTGGGTATAAAAAGGAACAAGAACCAATAGGAAGGCAGCAGGGTGGGGGCCCTAGGTTCTTCCCCGAGGGGATCCCTCTTAGGTCCTCAGGTGGTCCCCGTGGGCGTCCAGGGGTCCTCGGGTGGCCCCTTTGTGTACCCGCTGGCCTACATCAATCATGTATTTAATAAAAAATAAAACATGCCCTACATTTAAATCAATACACCCCCTCCCACCCCCCCCCCACCCCCACCAAAACACATACAGTACAGTAATGGGCAAAATAACTACCCTATTTCCTCGATTCTAAGATGCACCTTTTTTCTGATTTTCACATGTCTAAAATCGGGGTGTGTCTTAGAATCGATGTATTAAAATAAAAAGAGTCTACAGTACTAACCCCCTCTTTTCACTTAACATGTTTCAGGAGAGGTCCCATGTCAGCAGAAGATGAAGCAGTTGGCAGGAGAGCGGCGGGTGTGCGGCAGGACAGGTCCCAAGTTTGCAAGTGAATGAAGATAAGAAGACGGCGGGCGGGCGTTACGTGGCAGCGGCAGGAGATCATAATAGCAGGAGAGCTGAGCAGGAGTAGAGCTGCATGGGGGAATGGCTTGGGAGGTGCACACTGTAACACCAGAAGTCAAACACTGGTCAACTTCTGGTGTTACAGTGTGCACCTCCCAAGCCATTCCCCTATGCCGCTCTGCTCCTGCTCTGCTCTCCTGCTATTATGAACTCCTGCCGCCACCGCACACCCGCCTGCTGTCTTCTTATCTTCATTCCCTTGCAGACTTGGGACCTGTCCCGCTGCACTCCTGCCCGCTATCCATCTTCAACCATCTGCAGATGTGGGACCTCTCATGCCACCGCCACCCGCTTCATCCGCTGCTGACATGGGACCTCTCCTGGTATGTGAAAAAGTAATTTTCCTGTATTGTAAAGGCCAAAATCGATGGTGCGTCTTACAATCGAAGGCGTCTTACAATCGAGGAAATACGGTATTATCCAGATATGGATAGTAGATTATTTGCCCATTAATAAACACAACATTAGCCATGAAGCATAAATAAAGTAAATAAAAACAGTTCTACTTACCCCTGGCAATGTGAAGGGCATCCTCATCAACTTACTGCAGGTCCATGTCCTCCGTAACCAGAAAGCATACATAGCAAAATACATTCTTATGTCCCATAGCCCCTTAATCACCTTAGCGGTTAATTCCCACTAAAGTAATTAAGGAGTTAACCCACCCTCTGCCACTACCATCCCAGGAGAACTAACTACCCTCCCCAGGCAACTACCCCCACCACTCACCCATTCATTGGTACTGTGGGTACATCATGCCCATATAATATGGACATGATTTACAATATACCAAGAAATGGTGAAGGATTAAAAAAACAGGCCCAAAAAAAAGACATTACATATCAACTGTTTTATTGACATTTGTTGTCTATTTAATTGGCTATGTGGTGTGTTTTATTTTGCTATTTGCAGTGTTAGATTTTGATATGTAATGTTTTTTATTTGGGCCTTTTTTAAAACGAATTTGGTGAGAATCAAGGAATCTTTATTGCAAGTGTACAAGGAGATGACACATTAGCAAGTGGCTTCAGCATGAATTCGGGTGGGCAATACCAACCCCAGTATTTATAGCCATGGATACAGAAGATAAGGTGGCACTGCCCTATTAGAATCTAAAACTCTACATATGCTTTATTTGAGCTTGGTTAGCATAAAATATTTCCCTCTCATATATTTGTTTTTACCAAAGTTAAGTTTTAATCTTTCTAGGAAGCACATGATATTCTGAAATAGTCTCAGAGCAAACCTTGCCCACTCATACATTCTTTCATACAGAAATGTTACAATAACAAAGTGCGTCAGGTCACTGATAAATTGTATCGCTATAATTCTTTGCGTAAAGCCAAAGGCACAGCCTTAGAACTTCTATTGTCAGCGAAACTCATCTTTACCCACAAACACTTATCACACGTCTACATAAAACAGAAGAGACAAAATGGATGACCAGTAACCCCAGACCCTCTTTCTTCTGTATAGCCCCCGTGTCCATAATTCTTTCACACAGGGTTTTCAGACAGTACATGACTAAGTTACCGCAATATATAGGTCATTCTAAGTTCTTATCTTGTTGTGACCATCTCAAAATGTTATTTCTGTTTAAATGTACGTTTGCACAGGGCCTTACGAATTATGCTGCTTTTTTTCCGTTCCAGTTCATTTGGATATTTTATGCTGCACCTTACCTCCTATTAAGAAAGCTGTACTTACCGTGGAAATATTCCTTACTTTGAGGACCCACTGTGACAAAAGTATACTCTTGCTATGTACCTTTTGTCCAGGGATCGGCATTTTCACTCAGCCTTCCAGGTAGAGGAGACAGTCTTCTGACACAGAGGTGAAAAGCTTTGGCCTGTTTATTTTGCCATACAAATGTTACAGCAGATAACAGGAGTAAAACAAACAAAAGAAAAGTATTTTCTTTCCTGAGCACAAACAGCTTTTCAGTACACACTTCTCTGAGGGTAAAACAAGCTCTGCCTCGCTCTGCTCAGAGCAGGTTTTTAATCACCCCCCTGCTCAATCAGCAGCTGCAGTCCTGTGAAAGCAGGAAGAGCTAGAAGTCCCGGTCTGGATTCCACCTGGTAAATCTCCAAACCGTGGAGTGGAGCAGAAACCCTGCAATAATTGATGGCCATAATATACCCTTTTCACTACAGTTCCTAAAACACAGACAAAGCTCAGTTTTAGCACATCCAGTGAAACTCATACACGGTACAGTGCCTAAATATATATATGTATAAATATCTATTAAGTAAAATGGTCTTTTAGTTTGAAATTTTTGGCCAAAATTGTTGTAAGCCCTTGAGCCAACTTCACGGCAGACCATTGCCTCTGCCTCTACCTCTGCCGTGAAGTTGGCTCAGGGGCTTACAACAATTTTGGCCAAAAATGTCAAACTAAAATACCATTTTACTTAATAGATATTTATACATATATATTTAGGCACTGTACTGTGTATGAGTTTCACTGGATGTGCTAAAACGGAACTTTGTCTGTGTTTTATGTTCTGTCTCTGGTTTTAATATATATTGCCATGCTCAGTAGCACTCCTCTGTGACACTCATATGCTTATATATATGTTGTGGTTATTTTGGGGGTTCAATAGGAGCTTGTTAGGTGTCCAGTATATTTTACAATTGTGTTTCAGCTAGTCCTCGCTGATTGGAGGGTGGCAACCTCCTACTTAATTTAAGCTCACCCCCTCCCACATTTAAATGGTTAAGGGCTCACTCCATAGCATCTTCCACACAGGGGAAACTTGTTTGCTTGCAGGATGGTTTTGACAACTCTAATACAGAGTGCTTTTCCTGGTAATGTACAGGTTAATAAAGGCTTCAATCAGACTTAGAACTTTGCAACTAATATTGACAGATTAACTATAAATCATTCTTCCTGTTATTACACAGGTTATTAAGAATTTATATTAGCGTTAGGGACCCCTGAATTGTGGTCTGCCGTGAAGTTGGCTCAAGGGCTTACAACAATTTTGGCCAAAAATGTCAAACTAAAAGACCATTTTACTTAATAGATATTTATACATATATATTTAGGCACTGTACCGTGTATGAGTTTCACTGGATGTGCTAAAACTGAGCTTTGTCTGTGTTTTATGTTCTGTCTCTGGTTTTAATATATATTGCCATGCTCAGTAGCACTCCTCTGTGACACTCATATGCTTATATATATGTTGTGGTTATTTTTTGGGGGTTCAATAGGAGCTTGTTAGGTGTCCAGTATGTCACTACAGTTCCCTCATATCTGTCACACCACCTATTCTCTAATCCTGACTTAAGGCAAAAGAGGTGCAATTCTGGAGGAAATAATTGGACAATTCTCTATGTTTCACAGGATTTAAATCCGGTTAAAATCAATGGGATTTCTTTCTGACACATTTAGTGCAGATTTCTGGACCCAAATTGTGCACCTATTTGCCTGGATACGGCACATCTGCTTCCTTAACAGCTCCCTATAATTTCTCCACTTGGAGCCTTAGGCTAAGTCCCCGCTAGCACTGAGCGGGCTGAGTGGGCGGCACTTGTGGCGGGGAATTACATATATATAAATATATGCAAGTCCCCGCACACGTGGTGCGCGCGGCGCTCGTGCGCATGCACACACGCTCAGCCGCGATCGGCGTGTAAGTAAACAAAAAAAAGCTGCGTGTGCTGTGCACGCGCATAGTAAGTGAAACTTCTTTGACTTTTGTCACAGAAATTGACTTATAACGTGCGTGCTCGGCACACATGTGTCAGTCAGTGTATGTGTCAGTCAGTGAGTATATGTGTGTCAGTCTGAGAGTATGTATGTGTGTCAGTCTGAGAGTATGTATGTGTGTCAGTCAGAGAGTATGTATGTGTTTGTGTATACAAAAAATACACTAGCTGGCGCTCTATACACTCTACCAAACAAAACCATGCAGTGAAATAAAGTAGTGAAATAAAGTGACTTGATAATCAAAATATTTAAAATAATGTGCAATTGGTGATAGAAAACAAACACTCAAACCCTTAAGGCTGTTTCAAGGTCCGCAATGAACAGAAAGAAGGAGAATCAGGGGAGCGTCAGTACCTAAGGAAAAAACGTGATACTCGCATAGTGCAATAAAATTAATGAAGCACATACACAGGCAGAGCTCTCAAAAGAGCACAAATGAAGCTAGATAATGATCACAGAATGATCTGAGATAAAACCATCTATGGACATCTATGATGGTATATAATGTCCATCCAAAAAGGAGCAACAATTAGGAGGTAGAAATCCAACAGAGAGACACCAAACCAAAAATTAAAAAGTAGACATTTATCCAGCATTGATAAAAATTGGAGGCTTACAGGATTCCGAATGATAAACAGCAAGGGTGTACAAGTGTAGATTTCAGCCGAGTCGCGTTCTCGGGATCTCTGCTCGATGCTGCTTCCTCACACGGTCTCCGTCCTGCGCTGCTTCAGGGAGCCGATACGTCACTTCCGTTTTTTTCAACGCGTGTAGCAGACGCCACCGGAACTCCACTGCAGACACTCTCTCTCTGGATCTCGCAAGAGGGGTTACGCTCTACGCGTTTCGCCGTGCGTGATGACGGCTTCGTCAGGAGTAACGTTAACCCGCAAAAAGAATAATATATATACCCTTTAACTCACGCTGACCTTTCCTCCTATTGGTCAGCATATTAGTAGATAAATTGGTAATAGGCTACATGTATCCTCCCCAAAAATATCACAGCAATGTTATACAATTAATGATAAAATACACAACAATGTTATACACTTCTTTTATGATCATATTAAAAAACATATATACTTCTACTCTAATATGTAGAAATAATGCTAAAAATATGCTAAAAATAATCCCATATTCCACAATGATGATAATAGCACTAAAATTAATAAAATTATTTATAATAAAAAATGCTCAAAATCTATCTCTAATATATGTAGAAAACGGCGATTGATGTATCTCAAAAAAACAAGGAAAAAGCACAATTAGTACAGAATATATATATTGCACCATAAACCACAGTTTCATAAGAAAGCACTCAGCTCAAAATCCACGTTAAGACTTGTACCACTAGGTCTTAACGTGGATTTTGAGCTGAGTGCTTTCTTACGAAACTGTGGTTTATGGTGCAATATATATATTCTGTACTAATTGTGCTTTTTCCCTTGTTTTTTGAGATACATCAATCGCCGTTTTCTACATATATTAGAGATAGATTTTGAGCATTTTTTATTATAAATAATTGTATTAATTGTAGTGCTATTATCATCATTGTGGAATATGGGATTATTTTTAGCATTATTTCTACATATTAGAGTAGAAGTATATATGTTTTTTAATATGATCATAAAAGAAGTGTATAACATTGTTGTGTGTTTTATCATTAATTGTATAACATTGCTGTGATATTTTTGGGGAGGATACATGTAGCCTATTACCAATTTATCTACTAATAGGCTGACCAATAGGAGGAAAGGTCAGCGTGAGTTAAAGGGTATATATATTATTCTTTTTGCTGGTTAACGTTACTCCTGACGAAGCCGTCATCACGCACGGCGAAACGCGTAGAGCGTAATCCCTCTTGCGAGATCCAGAGGGAGAGTTTCTGCAGTGGAGTTCCGGTGGCGTCTGCTACACGCGTTGAAAAAAACGGAAGTGACGTATCGGCTCCCTGAAGCAGCGCAGGTCGGAGACCGTGTGAGGAAGCAGCATCGTGCAGAGATCCCGAGAACGTGACTCGGCTGAAATCTACACGTGTACACCCTTGCTGTTTATCATTCGGAATCCTGTAAGCCTCCAATTTTTATCAATGCTGGATAAATGTCTACTTTTTAATTTTTAGTTTGGTGTCTCTCTGTTGGATTTCTACCTCCTAATTGTTGCTCCTTTTTGGATGGACATTATATACCATCATAGATGTCCATAGATGGTTTTATCTCAGATCATTCTGTGATCATTATCTAGCTTCATTTGTGCTCTTTTGAGAGCTCTGCCTGTGTATGTGCTTCATTAATTTTATTGCACTATGCGAGTATCACGTTTTTTCCTTATGTTTTTGTGTATGTATGTGTGTCAGTCAGAGAGTATGTATGTGTGTCAGTCAGAGAGTATGTATGTGTGTTTGTGTATGTATGTGTGTCAGTCAGTGTGTGTATGTGTGTCAGTCAGTGTGTGCATGTGTGTAAGTCAGTGTGTGCATGTGTGTCAGTCAGTGTGTGCATGTGTGTCAGTCAGTGTGTGCATGTGTGTCAGTCAGTGTGTGCATGTGTGTCAGTCAGTGTGTGCATGTGTGTCAGTCAGTGTGTGCATGTGTGTCAGTCAGTGAGTGCATGTGTGTCAGTCAGTGTGTGCATGTGTGTCAGTCAGTGTGTGCATATGTGTCAGTCTGTGTGTCAGTCAGTGTGTGCATGTGTGTCAGTCAGTGTGTGCATGTGTGTCAGTCAGTGTGTGCATGTGTGAGTGTGTCAGTCAGTGTGTGCGTGTGTGAGTGTGTCAGTCAATGTGTGTGTGTGTGTGTGTGTGTGTGTGTGTGTGTGTGTGTGTGTGTGTATGTCAGTCAATGTGTGTGTGTGTGTGTGTGTGTGTGTGTGTGTGTGTGTGTGTGTGTGTCAGTGTGTGAGTGTGTGTGTCAGTCAGTATGTCTCTCTCTGTGTTGTGTGAATGTCTCTCTGTGTCGGTCAGTGTGTGCATGTGTGTCAGTCTGTGTGTGCATGTGTGTCAGTCAGTGTGTGCATGTGTGTCAGTCAGAGTGTGCATGTGTGTCAGTCAGTGTGTGCATGTGTGTCAGTCTGTGTGTGCATGTGTGTCAGTCAGTGTGTGCATGTGTGTCAGTCAGTGTGTGCATGCGTGTCAGTCAGTGTGTGCATGCGTGTCAGTCAGTGTGTGCATGTGTGTCAGTCAGTGTGTGCATGTGTGTCAGTCAGTGTGTGCATGTGTGTCAGTCAGTGTGTATGTGTGTGTCAGTCAGTGTGTGTGTGTGTGTCAGTCAATGTGTGTGTGTGTGTGTGTGTGTGTGTGTGTGTGTGTGTGTGTGTGTGTGTGTGTGTGTGTGTGTGTGTGTGTGTGTGTGTGTGTGTGTGTGTGTGTGTGTGTGTGTGTGTGTGTGTGTGTGTGTGTGTGTGTGTCAGTGTGTGTGTGTGTGTGTGTCAGTGTGTGTGTGTGTGTGTGTGTTGTGTGAATGTCTCTCTGTGTCGGTCAGTGTGTGTATGTGTGTCAGTCATTGAGTGTATGTGTATCAGTCAGTGTGCATGCAAATGTGTGTCAGTCAGTGTGCGTGCGTATGTGTGTCAGTCAGTGTGTGTGTGTATGTGTGTCACTCAGTGTGTGTGTGTGTATGTGTGTCAGCCAGTGTGTGTGTGTGTATCAGTCAGTGTGTGTGTGTGTATGTGTGTCAGTCAGTGTGTGTGTATGTGTGTGTATGTGTGTCAGTCAGTGTGTGTATGTATGTGTGTGTGTGTGTGTGTCTGTTAGTGAATGTGTGTCTCTCTTTCTGTGTCCTGCCCCCTCTCTCCTGACTCCCCCCACCCCAGGCAGAGCTGCAGACCCGCGGCGGCTCTGTCTGAGTCTCTCCACCCCCCCCCCCCCTCAAAGGCAGGCAGAGCTGCGGACCCACGGCGGCTCTGTCTTAGTCTCTCCTCCCCCCCTCAAAGGCAGGCAGAGCTGCGGACCCGCGGCGGCTCTGTCTGAGTCTCTCCTCCCCCTCACCCCCAGGGAGACGCGGCCGGGCAGATACCGTGATTAAGAGCCCCCACCTCCGGCAGTGCTGCGTGGGCAGAGGCGATGGAGGCAGTGTTGGCGGGGGAAGGGGGGCAGCGCGTCATCGTCAGCGGGAGCTGGCTTTGAGTGGAGCGCTGCAGCGATCTCCTTCTGATGGTGCTGTGGGGAACGCAGCGCACTCAACACCCCCCCCACCTCCCCCATTACGGGAGCAGGAGCCATTCCATGCCTTGGCCGGGGGAGTGGCGGCGATTAAATTTTGAGAGGGAAATTTTGAAATTTTGAGAGGGGAGCGGCGCCGGCGGCTAGCGCCGCCGCATATCAGCGGATGGTGGGAGCAGTGCTCGTTAGGAGCTGCAGCGGCAAGTAAATGTTGAGCGGGTGGGGGGGAGCATGTAAGCGACCATTTGGGGGGGAACAAAGATGGTTAGGAGCGGCGCCGGCGGCTATCGCCACCGCTGCATGTGTTTTGCCAGAACACAGCCTGGCCTCAACTGCCAGCACTGTGACCTCAGCACTTTGACGTCACATCCGTTTCATTTTCTATCCCCAGAATCCATTTTTGTTCCATTAGGAATGAGGTGCCACTAAAGAAGTTTCACTTCAAAAATCTATACTTAGCTGCCAGACCAACTACCCGCAATGCCTCCCCTCCCCCATGCGCACATACAAGCCAGACACCCGGCGTTCATGCTTGCGGCACTCTCCAAGCATGAGCGCAATCAGCGCCTGCTGGGACTTAGCCTTACAAAGCGTATATTCCTGACGAAGCCAAACCCTTTGCGAAACGCGCAGAGTTACCGTACACCCCCAGCCCAGACGGACCCGGTCAGTAACGTCACATCCTGTGACATCTCTCGAAGCGCCGACACCACCAATGAAGGACGCGTGAGCAGAGTGCTCCCACTGGCAGCTGCATGCGCACCAGCTGCTGAAGTGAGCAGCGGCTACTTGAAAAGCTTCAGACCACCAGTATCCACAAGGGCAGACTTCGTACAACGAACTGTGTATGGGGGTCAAATTCTGCCTCTTCTTGTGTATACATTTGCATGTTACCTGGGAGCCGACACACGATTAGGACTGATGACATAATCGTCAAGTCTTCTACCAGCACTCAGAGATTACCCTTGAAGGGTACACTGCCTACTAACCATTGTCAAAGTGTGAGTGTGCACTCATTAGGTGTTTCATTCATTTATCCCATCATTTCATCACACAGTATTGCACTATGTATTTTTGTTTCATTTTTTGCATATTCCATGGTCCCTGAGCTCCCTGCATTTTCTCAACAAGCTACATCTACAACAATCCACTAGGAGGGTTCATCGCGGGTTGGAGCTGATCAAGCACCAAGTACCAGAATCACTGATTTTTATTTCTTGTATTATCACATTTTTATTGTATTATTATAGATCACTTTATTCACAAGAGCGCCGGGTGATTGTTTTCTGTTATCCCTATAATCTTATGCCTGCTGTATTACACAGTTTTTCAGCACAGCCTGAGCTAAAGTGAGGAGCCAGTAACCTACTCACAGACAGCCTTTTTATCCTTTTTGATCACTACTGTTATGCTGGTTATACTGGCTTTGCAATGTGAAGTTGGAAAAGGTTTCAACCACACATTATGTAAATTAGCGGTGCGCAAACTTATACACACACACACATATACATACATTTCAGCGCCTGTAGCGGCGCAAAATCATTCTATTCCCCGTCTACCCTGCTGTCGGCTGGATGGACACTCACTGCCGTGCGCGTCCCTTCTGTAGAAGGGTTAACTAACCTCAGCCAATTATAAGTGCCGCACGCACGGCTTAGCGCACGCGGCCACTATATTACAGCCCTAATGCGGCAGGTATAAGTGTATAGGGGTCGATGTTATAATGTACATGAAGCAAAAGGTGACACTGTGCTCATTTGCATGTCATTTCCCAGAATTCCTGGCTCCAGTGGAAGCACTGTTTGCTAAGAAATAATGGGGAAAAACAGGGTTGCAGACCTATATGAAACATGAGAATGCACCACAAGTGGTATTTATATTTAATTTAAGGATGTCTAATTGTGATTTTAAAGAATATTCTATATGGTTGCATTGATTGAGTGCAAAGTAGCTGCTTAAACCTAACCAAGGAAAGAATCCACCAGAAAGTATTATTTATTTAGTTATTGATCAACAGCAAAATGTATTAGGTCCCAGAGAAATGCTTTTGCATTAAAATTTCACAAATTTGAGGCCATAATAAAACATGGAAAATAAATACACTTTTTCCAAAATGCAATGTTTTTATTAGCATTAATACAATATAATACATTTGTACTGTAAGTGGAAACACATCAACAAGTGTGTATCTAGTTAAGCTAATCTTTGCAAAACATTTAGCCACAGGCAGTACCAACAGATAAAGGATTACTAAATACCTAATGACTGGAAAGTACATAGTTTGTTGATCTATTGAGCCATCTCATGTACCGTAACCAGTGAACTTTCCAGCCAATGAAGAGACCTGATTGCAGTAAAGAGGACTGGGCTTTATAAGGCAGAACTTAGAAGAATAGTGATACAGAGCACAGACTCAGAGACTCAAGATGAAAGCAGCTGTAATCTTGCTCGTGCTGGGTGCATTCCTCATACATGGTGAGTATAGCAGCTTTGTATAATAGGGATGCAATTATTTGGAGCAATATATTACAATACAACCATCAACTTGAGTGTGTACGCTGGGTCTGTATCTCCAAGCTGTATACGCTTTGTAAGGCTAAGGCTGGCGCTGAGTGTGCTCATTCTTGGAGAGCACTGCAAGCATGAGTGCCGGGTGTCTGGCTTGTATGCGCGCACGGGGAAGGGGGGGCATTGCGGGTAGTTGAGCGCGCAGCTAAGTATAGATTTTTTGGTTTACTTACGCACCGATCGCGGCTGAGCGTGTGTGCACGCGCATGAGTGCCGCGCTCACCACGTGAGCGGGGACTTACATATATCTATATATGTAATTCCCCGCTGCAAGTGCCCCCCGCTCAGCGCTAGCGGGGACTTAGCCTAAAGCTCCAAGGGGAGAAGTTATAGGGAGCTGTTAACGGAGGAGATGTGCCGTTGTCAGGGGTTATTGGAGCTGTTGGGTTAGGGGTTATAAGCAGTTATTTTAGGGAGTGCTTGGGAAAAAGGTGCCAGGTGCAACATTATAACGGAATACATCAGTTTGCATCTGCAGTTAACCTTTCTCTTAGCATTAGGTACCGGATATCTGCCAGTCTATGGTGGCATTAACCTCTGCGCTTTATATATATATATATATATATATATATATATATATATATATATATATATATATATATATAAGACACACAGATGAAAAGAACAAAGACAATCCCCTTAGTAGCACTCTAGATTACACCTAAACTAATCTATAAAATAAAGATGGTTAAAAAGAAACAGATGCTCCGCCAATTCAGAAAAAATGAACAAGATTTTATTGATTAAACAACAAGACACACTAACTTAAAAACATAAAAATACTAAAGACAGCCTATGAAAATATATATGTATCAAAAATATAAAGAGAGGACTACTAATCAAACACTATCAGTATTACAAAAAGAAAAGAAAAAAAAACTAAAATGTGTCTAAATAAAGTTTAAATAATGACAACAAAGTAGTTTAGTCTAACATAATAGGCAATACAAAATATATTCCCACTGACATATGCATGAAAGAATAATAAATGATTGCGTTGGAAAAAGTATATAGTCAATGACCCAGTATATAGCCAGGAAAAATTAGTATGATACCAAAAACAGAGGGGAAAAAAAGAGATAAAGCAACCAGGGAAAAATAATATAACAATAATAATAGTTATACCCTGAACAGCATTTCCCCAAAATGAAATCAATGAGAACTGATGCAGCAAATAAAGAAAAATATGACTAATAAAGACATATTAGCAAACAGAGTCATACATATTGAAAACACCACAAAGCGCAGCACTGCAAGGACAGGTAATGCCCAAACAGTAAGGAGGGTAATACTCAGCTGCAGCTAGATTGTGTAGAGTTTGTGTCCATATTGATTGTACAGGATGTGTTTCCAAAGTCTGCTTATAACAGGAACAAAAAATAAAGTCCAAAATGCTGCATCAGATCCATCATAAGTCCCTCAGAATAGAAGATTACATAAAGGCTGTAGTAAAGTAAACACTCAACATGTTTCACCCGTCGGTGGGCTTTTTCCTGGAGTGGTAAAATTTAAAGTGAAGGCGTGCAGTGTTTTATAGATGGTAAAGTAATTAGTTCCAGCTTTGTTCTTATTTTCCTGTCCAATTAAAGCTACCTGCTCAATTGAGCTGCGTCACGCACACCAGTGCAAGCAATATTGTAATCATTTCAGGCAGAGCTTCAAATTAAGCCCATATATTTGCACTGGTGTGTATGAAAATAACAACTTCACAGCACAAAAAGTGACAGCTTGCAAGTATATAGATAGCTATGGTTTTGTAACAAACATCTCTCCCCAAAAAGACCGTGGTGCAGCTACAGACATAAAAATCAGCAGCACCGTTTTTCTTTTGCATCTCTGGAAATGCAAACAGCATCATTTTGCACAAAATCAGGAATAAAATGCAGCATGAAGTAGTTTAAAGTATATTAATACAACTTTAAAGATCTAGTTTTATCCAGTTACTACTAGTCATCATTGTAATTATACCAATAATACCAAACTAACAATATTATTCTCTGACATAGTCTGAAAACATAGACACACTTTAGCAATCGAAGCATAAATACAGAAACCAAAAAAAAATCTGTGTAGATGGTATTTCCATCAATACTATGGTTCTGTAGCAAGGATTATGCTGAAGCAGACGTCATGGGTGATGTATTAAATGACGTCACTAGCAGATCATATCAGAGACTGGTGCAATGGGAGGTATCAATTCATTTTCCAAAGCATTTTATAGTCCAAGCAAAAATACAGAAACCAAGGAATCTGTATAGGAGATGTTTCCATAGATGCTGTGATTCTGACGCAAGGGTTATGCTGAAGCAGACGTCTGAGGAAATTCTATTCCAAAGGTAAAGACACCTCCATACATTTGGAAGGAGATGATGGATGGAATATGATGGAACGTCAACTTATTTCTGATATGAATACCGAATTTGTAGGAGCGTGATCTGAGTGGAGCCAGTGAGCACTTTTTAAAGCCCTCACGTTTTCGTGCCAAAATTGCCCATGACAGCAGTTCCAATCAGTATACAGCTTGTGAATACACACATCATTCAAACACTGAAAGAGGCTGCAAAAAAACCTGCAACTTAAGAGAAAACGATTACAACTTGATACTAACTTATAACACACTTACATAGCAAAGTCGTATCACCAAGCAATGAATGATGAAATTAATATGTAACAGAGACAGCATAGAAAGCTACAAGATTACTTTTATATTAAAATGGATTTTGCTAGCAATAAGTCCAAGCGCCTTGCAAATGCTGCAACAATTTTTGCAATTAATAATGAAATTGTAGACTTCACACAACATCCCAGCGTTGTCCCAGGTCAGGATCAGGTGAAAGAACTAACAACACTGATGAGCAAAATGCTCCGTATTTGGTGGAATAAAACAGCCCTCTGTAGTATTTAGAACACAAGATGATTCCCAGAGGACTTACAGACCTTTCCATCTTTACTTTCTCTGATCCTGGTCTTAAGGAACGTTGGGAAAATGCTCTTAATATGTGTTCATTTGAGCTAATCAATACTTTGATTGCTAATGATGAGGCAACACTGGTTGAAACTACATTACTTATTGAGACCTTACAGAAAGACATGGAAGCTACTTGTATGGATAAGAGTGGTTTTGATAAGATAGAAGCAGAGCTTGATAAATATGAGACAGAAATTAAATCTATGAAAAGGAACATGTGACTAATCGGATTACAAACTTGGAAAAGTTTAAAATTGGCGTCATTCTAAATTTAGTGTGTGTAAACAGAGGAAAGACAAAGAAGCACGCGATCGCGCCACGTTTGTGGTGAGCTATTGCGTTACAGTGTAACAGCGCGGGTTATCATTTGCGCCGACACATCATTGTGATACTTTTGAATGGATCAAAGACATTCAGCTTTTCTGTAGAAAACTTCTACTTCATAAACATTATCTGAAAACAGCCTCCGATGGGGGAATTATGGATACCGACGTTACAGAATCTATGTCATTATCTATACCTAGCTCTCAAGAACAGGAGCAAGATAATACAGTGATTGATGAGCTTGAACCTGAAGCCCATATTAGGCCTCGTTCTACTTTCTGTCCCCCCATTCAAGCATGTTCTCAGATTGAGGTGTTCTCCCATATGGTAACTAATGCTATTGCTAAACCATCTGATAAAATAGGACCTAGTAATATCTCTAGGTCAGAATAGACAGCTATTAATGAATTAAAAGCTATTACATCTATTGTAATCAAGCCCTCTGATAAAGGGGCAATATTGTCCCCCGGATTTGGTGGGTGAAGACATCTAAAGGTAAGTAAAAAAATAGAATGCATGTTATTTTTCTTTTACAGGTTTTTATTTTTATTGTGATTTAATTTTTTTGGGATGCCCATTCATTGCCACTGTATTTATGTATGTCTCTATGGATATACATACATACAGGGTACGACCAATGGTTGTTTTTGCAAATGCCTGTTTTGATGTATTTTAAATGTATTTTGCTTCTTTGTTTAGAAATGTTTTGGCAATTTAATTTGTATTTTTATTTAGTAAGATGTAATTTTAAGTGGTGTTTTAAATAGTTTATTTCAGTGAGGATTGTTGCTTTTTAATAGTGGCTTCTTTTTGGTAGTTAGATTTTGTCGAACGATGTTTACTTTGAGCTTTCATTTATTTATTAATGGTTTGGTTTTGGTGTTTTAATTGTTAATTGTGGTATTTGTTTTGGATTGGATTAATTGATTGGTGGCACAGTAATTTAGTTCTTTTACTTCTTGATTTGTTTTTATTTTCTGATTGTTTGGGTGGCATTGGATCTTGTTTGTTATTGTTTATTTTAGTTTGACCATTGACTGGCATAGTGTTAAATGATGCACATATTATATGGGCATCATGTACCCACTGTGCCATTCAACTGTTTTATTGCCATTTGTTATTTATTTAATTGGGTAAGTGGTGTGTTTTATTTTGCTATGTGGTGTCTTTTTATGATTTGTGCTGTATTTGATTTTGATACATGCTGTGTTTGATTTTGATATTGTGAAGATTGAGATAAAGTGTGTGGCTCAGTCTATATGAAGACAGACTATCACCACCTCCATTTTGGCGCAGCAGCCATTTTGAGTGTTTGCTTGTGTATATATGTACTTGTTTATTTGTGTATGTTTGATATGTTGCAGAGCATCGCTTCTGCGGTAGACTAAGCCCTTGTATAATTCCTACTATTCACGAAATTGAAATAATTGCATTTGTAAGAGTTTTTCCCGCAAAGTCATATATTGCTGACCTTAGTTTCTCTTATCTGGTAGCTGCACCCAAAGGGCTAAGAGGTTTACTCCTTAAAGTCAGGCGGTTAAGAGGTCCACAGTGGGGTGGAATATATAGGATAAGATATAGTTCACGAAATATATTTATGTATGAATAAGGAATTTTATATAAGTCATCATATTGTTTTTAACTCTAAGCCAGCCCCGGAAGGGGTGTATTACTCATTTTGAAATGTATAAAAATGTGATACCAAGCAATATGTTGTCAGAGGCATAAGTTCATTTTTGAATTCTCTCTCAGTTGTACCTTGGTGCAGATAAACTCACGTTAATACTTTGAACCCTTGACCCATTGATATTATTTCTACGCTTTCACAATATGTGCTGTGTTTGATTTTGATTTGTAATGTTTTTATTTGGGTCTGTTTTTTTAACCCTTCACCATTTCTTGGTATATTGGTAAATCATGCCCATACTATATGGGCATGATGTACCCACTGTACCAATGAATGGGTGAAGGGTTGGGGTAGTTGACTGGGGAGGGTAGTATACCTCTTGCGTTGATAGTGGCAGAGGGTTGGTTAACCCCTTAATTACTTTCACGGTTATTAACTGCTAAGGTGATTAAGGGGCATAGGGACATTAGAATGTATTTTGCTATGTATGCTTTCTGGCAACGGAGGACATGGACCTGCAGTAAGATGACGATGATGCCCTTCAGATTGCCTGGGGTAAGTAGAACTGTTTTTATTTACTTTATTTATGCTTCATGGATAATGTTGTGTTTAATAATGGGCAAATAATCTATTATCCATATCTGGACAATAGTTATTTTTCCATTACTGTACTGTATGTATTTTGGTGGGAGTTGTGTGGGGAGAGGGTGGGGAATATATTGATTTAAATGTAGGTCATGTTTTATTTAAATACAGGATTGGTACCGTAGGCCAGTGGGGACAACCCGAGGACACCTGGATGCCCACGGGGACCACCTGAGGACCCACAGGGACACCCACGGGGAAGAACCGGGGACCCCCACCCTGCTGCCTTCCTATTGGCTCTTGCTCCTTTTTATACCCAGTCAGAAAACTGCTTGTTGCTGAGCATAAACTATTGTTTATATACCGTGCTTGCTGCATTATGAGTATTGACTATTGCTGTGCCTTTCCTGATCTTCATTGTGACCTCGGCTCATACCTTGACATCTCTCTTCAGTATCCCTGGACCACGGCTATCTTCTGGACTCCCACTCTCTCCTCGTCCAAGGCTATGGATTACGACTACCATTCTCTCTCCAACCCCGGACAACTGCAAATATCACAAACAACGCAAGCTCTCCGACCCTGACCCAGCTACATGACCCTGACTCTGCAATCCAGACTTGGCCCCGTTGTTGTAGGGTGGCAGTTATACACATTCCCACCTCAGCCCCACGGTCTAGTCCATTTTGTGGTGAGCATACGTTACAACATTCAACTCGGGTTCAATCACCTGCCCTGTTGGAGATATATTATATAAGATGTCATGTTTATAGGAATGTCAGTTATTTACTTTATAGATTAATGTCTCATAACCTTACATTCAGTGATGAATCCTTCTATCACAGTTGTGAGCGCAGCCTTCTCAGGGGCAAACCAGGGGCCCCAAGAAATGCAGACGAGTTTGTGAGTATCAGGGAATCGTTATTGCGAGTGCACAGAGAGATGACACATTAGCAAGCGGCTTCAGCGTTATCCGGGTGGAGGGGGTAATACCAACCCCAGTATCTATAGCCTTGGTAATAGAAGCTAAGGCGGAACTGCCCTATTACAATCTAAATCTCTACATATACTTTATTTGAGCTTGGTTAGCATAAAATCCCTCCCTCCCATATATTTGTTTTTACCAAAGTTAAGTTGTAATCTCCTTAGGAAGCACATGATATTCTGAAATAGTTTCAGAGCAAACCTTGCCCACTCATACATTCTATCATACAGAAATGGTACAATAACAAAGTGTGTCAGGGTACTGATAAATTGTATCGCTATAATTCTGGGCGTAAAGCCACAGACACAGCCTTGGAACTTCTATTGTCAGCGAAACTCATCTTAACCAACAAACACTTATCACATGTCCACATTAAAAAGAAGAGACAAATGGATGACCAATAACCCCAGACCCTCTTTCTTCTGTATAGCCCCCCTGGCCATAACTCTTTCACACAGGGTTTTCAGACAGTACATGACTAAGTTACCGCAATATATAGGTCATCCTTAGTTCTTATCTTATTGTGACCATCACAGAAATGTTATATCTCTTTATATGTACGTTTGCACAGGGCCTTACAAATTATGCGGCTCTTTAACGTTCCCGTTCGTTTCGATATTTTTGTGCTGCACCTTACCTCCTATTAAGAAATCTGTACTTACCGTGGAAATATTCCTTACTTTGAGGACCCACCTATTCTCTAATCCTGACTCAAGGCAAAAGAGGTGCAATTCTGGAGGAAATCATTGCACAATTCTGTATGTTTCACAGGATTTAAATCCGGTTAAAATCAATGGGATTTCTTCCTGACACATTTAGTGAAGATTTTAGGACCCAAAATGTGCACCAATTTGCCCGGATACATAGATCTCACTGTAATTAAGTCTCCCAGTTGAGAAACTGTATTGGAACAATAAAAAAACACTTGTTTATCAATGTATGGAATGGGATATTGGAAGCAATAGTATTGTTTTGTTTTCTTGTCTAATGGGAGATTTTAATAAATGACCCCTTAAAGTCTGACTTACTGTATGCTCATGTTGTTCTCAATAGCAATAACCACGGTAATTAATATATTAGAAAATCTGTGACATTCTGCAACATAACAATCACAATTACTTGCATTAAACAAATTGCATTACAAATATTTCCCTTCCCTAGGTATAAGTGGACATTTACCTACAGCAAGACCACTGCCCAACTTATTCACTGGAGACTACTTATCAATGTCTCCAGGCTGCAAAACATGGGTAAGACCAGTGCAATAAAGCACCACCATATACCGCCTGTCCCATGTACGGAGATACTGTTTTCTTTAACCTTTTTGGTTATTACACATGTTGGCAGTGTATAGTGTTCACCAACACTACTTCCATATACTGTACATGCTGTATCTGGGATAACATATAAACAAACATAACACCATTTGTAACTAAGAAAGGACACATTGTCACTTTTACGTCATGTCCATTTTAACATGAACCCCTATAATGTTATGCCAGCTGTATTACACAGTTTTTCAGCACAGCCTGAGGTAAAGTGAAGAGCCAGTAAACTACTCACAGACAGCTTTTCAACCTTTTGGGTCACCACAGTGAGGCTGGTTATACTGGCTTTGCAATGTGAAGTTGGAATAGGTTTCAACCACACATTATGTAAATCAGCGGTGCGCAAACTGGGTGGCACGCCCCCCAGGGGGCGCAAGATTAACTGTGAGGGGCGCGGGATTTACAGAGGCCCCACGTGCCTCCCGAAGGCACTTAAATTAAGTGCCAACTGTGAGGGGCGCGGGATTTACAGAGGCCCCACGTGCCTCCCGAAGGCACTTAAATTAAGTGCCAGGGAAGCGGCGAAGACCTCTGTAAACCATACATACCGTGGCTCAGCCGCCATCTTGAGACGCGTCGCCATAGTAACGCGGCTTCAAATGACGCCACGGGGTGATGTGACGTTGTGTTGCTATGGCAACGTGACGTCATGATGCCCAGATGCTGGGGACCACGGTAAGGAGGAGGGAGGGGGCGCACGGAGAGCATGACAGCCGGCAGGGGGGCACAGGGACAAAAAATTGCGCTCCCCTGAAGTAAGTTATGGGGGGTGGGGTGGTAAAAAGGTGACAAAAACCCTCCACAGAATAACATACAGCAAATAAACATATCACCTGCGTTGACTGCCGCTTAAAACCCTGTGAAATATACAGTATTGTGCAATTGTTTTCCCCCAGATTTGCACCATGTAACATGTTCTTTGTGTCTCTTTCTAGAGATTACTCCAACATAACAGTACTCAGCATATACAGTACTTAGCACATAAAAAGAAACGTTTATTCTGAAGATAAAACTCACAAAAATTGTACAAGATGGCGGTAACGTTCAAATAAATGATATCTTCAAAGATGGGTGAATATTATTCTGTTCCTGAGTTGAATCCTTCTGTTTGATCATGGTCTCATGATGTTAAACCTGGTTCAATCTCTCTCCTGGTGTTAACCTATCTCTCTTCTTTCTCAGTGTAATCCCTCTCCCATCCCTCTGGGTGTAATCCTTGTCTCTTTTACTACCAGTTACATCCATCAGTATTTATTCAAACAATATCCCTTAGTCAGCCCTTGCTTCTACTAATTATATTTAAGTAATAATCCCCGAAGAACAGGGCATTACTGGCCAATAATGCCATGTTCTGAAGTAGAAGATGAGAAGGCTGAGGGGCTGGAGAGAGAGGTTTAGGGGGGGAAGAGATGTGTAAGGAGGAGAGAGGTGAAGGAGGGGGGGAAGAGGGAAGTGGTGGGGGGAGAGAGAGAGGGGTGAGGGGGAGAGAGAGGTGAGGGGGGAAAGAAGTGAGGGGGGGAGACAGGTGAGGGGGGGAGAGAGAGGTGAGGGGGGAGAGAGAGAGAGGTGAGGGGGGAGAGAGAGGTGAGGGGGGAGAGAGAGGAGAGAGGTGAGGGGGGAGAGAGAGGTGAGGGGGGAGAGAGAGGTGAGGGGGGAGAGAGAGAGGTGAGGGTGAGAGAGAGGTGAGGGGGGAGAGAGAGAGGTGAGGGGGGAGAAAAGGGGTAAGGGGGAGAATTGGGGGGAATGGAGGGGGAGAGATGGATGGAGGGGGGATGTAGGACAGAAGTGGGGGGACTGTGATATTAACTACAACTAAATAAAAAGAAATACAAATTACCTTACAGTAGCACAGGCAATAGATGTGGTGAGAAATATTACTTTGTTGCAAGCAACAAAGTTACCAGTTGGGACACGGCAGCTTCTGACAGCACTATCTGCTGTGAGAGAGGGGGAGTGAGGGGGGAGAGGCTGCTTGTTCAGTGTGATCAGTGAGGAGAGCAGGCTGCTGCAGTTCAGATTTAAACTTGCCGTTTTTTTTCTCAGCGCGAGCCCCTGCATCTCTGCTTTGAGGTGAGTTGGCAAGTTATCAAAATTCCCGGGCATTACTGAATAAATAATGCCTGGAATTCTGACCAATCAGAGGGCAGGGATTTCAGTAATGCCCGGAATTTTACTGCTTTAGCCTGTTATACCAGATAAGTTCCTTCAGCTCAAAACTGATGTCATATCTGATAATGAACTCCCAACCCTCCATACAAGGGAATAACCAAATATGGCGTGTCTTCTGGAAAGATCTTAGAACTCCTGTTAATCCAAACTGATACCATAGCCTCCTACGATTGCATCAGCTTTAACCACAGTTTTCGGTAGTCACTCAGCTGTCACTCACAGGGCCCCCTTTGTTCAGACAACCCAACAGAGCTGTAATCCCATTATAACCTCCAATTCTACCCTAAAATGACTGAATCTACAGATATTAACTAACCACCATTAGCATAATATCAAATTGTATATGTGTGATATATCTGTATATAAAAGAATCGGTCCAAATTATAGTATCCTGTGTGGTATCCTGTTTTTATACCCCCGATTCAAACCTAATCTTTAATATATAAAATCGAAAGGATAGTGCTAGATGCGGCGAATCTGATTGGACCCTGTGTCAAGCGCGACTCTCATTGGCCAAGAGGTATGCTCCACTGTGACACACACATAGACACACACAGACATTGGTCCCTGTGTCCGCCCGCCCATAGTCAGCCTCCCACATGACTCTCATTGGCCAAAAGGTACAGTGACATCACTGACACACGCCTACTTCACTATCACACAGTCTCACTGACACACCATACCCCCAGAGAACCCCTGCGGAGTCCTTGGTAAGTTTCATCCATCTCACACTGTCACCCCTGTCTACACACACTCACTGTCACCCCTGTGTACACACACACACATACACACACACGCACTCACTGTCACCCCTGTGTACACACACACACACACACACTCACTGTCACCCCTGTGTACATACACACACACACACCTGAGACCATGTTTCTTCACCTAATATTACATAAGATCCATATTAGATGAATGTTACATCTCTTAAAGGGATGAGTTGGAATCTACATTTTACAATATTAAGTGGCTGCTGTGAGTATCTCCTCACTAACTGTCATTTCATGCCTACTATCATTTTGGCTCCGCCCCTTGTTGATATCAGATCAAAGAGATCAGAAGTTTCTCAGTCAGTGTACAGTTGGCCTACATTTATTACTCATGTATTGTAGTTGTGGTTTTGTTTTTATATCTTTGTTCCAACTGGAAATACTAACAATTATACTTTTTATTTTGAACAACATCAATTTATTTTATCTATTTACATTCCGGGCAACGCCGGGTCTCTGAGCTAGTTACAATATAATAATGTAACTGAACTGGAATTCTTACACACCACTTTTGTCTCGAGTCAGGATTAGACAGTAGGTGGGTACTCAAAGTCTGTGAGCAGGTTATTGGCTCTGCACTTCTTTAACCCAGGCTGTGCTGAAAAGCTGTGTAAGGCTTGTTATATAGTGTGTGTGACTGTGCGCGCGTGCCAGTGCGAATGCACATGCCGCATGCTTTATGTGTGTATGCTGTGAGCTGAGAAGTTACTGTGTGTTTGTGTGTATGTATGTGTGTGTGTGTGTGTGTAAGTATGTGTAATTTATTATTTATGAAAAAAAAACACATTGGTAAAAATAAAATATTTATTAACATTGTACACACACGCATGCATGCACACACACACACACACACACACACACACACACACACACACACACACACGCACACACGCACACACGCACACATGCATACACGCATACACGCATACACACACACACACACACACACACACACACACACACACACACACACACACACACACACACACACACACACGCATACACGCATACACACACATGCATACATATACACACACTCAGACACACATGCATACATATACACACATGCATACATATACACACACGCACATGCATACACACATACATACATTTCAGCACCGGTAGTGGCGCAAAATCATTCTATTCCCCATCTTCCCCGCTGTCAGCCAGTTGCGCGCTCACTGCCATGCGCCTGCGGCCCATGTATAGAAGGGCGGACTAACCTCAGCCAATTATAAGTGCCTTGTGCACAGCGTAGCGCACGCGGCCACTATAACAGCCCTAATGCGGCAGGTATAAGTTTATAGGGATCGATGTTATAATGGACATGAAGCAAAAGGTGACACTGTGCTCATTTGCATACCATTTCCCAGAATCCCTGGCTCCAGTGGAAGCACTGTTTGCTAAGAGATAATGGGGATAAACAGGGTTGCAGACCTGTATGAGACATGAGAATGCACCACAAGTGGTATTTATATTTAATTTAAGGAAGTCTAATTGTGATGTTAAAGAATATTCTATATGGTTGCATTGATTGAGTGCAAAGTAGCTGCTTAAACCTAACCAAGGAAAGAATGCACCAGAAAGTATTATTTATTCAGTTATTGATCAGCAGCAAAATGTGTTAGGTCCCAGAGAAATGCGTTTACATTAAAATTTCCCAAATTTGTGGCCATAATAAAACATGGAAAATAAATACACTTTTTACAAAATGCAATGTTTTTATTAGCATTAATACAATATAATACATTTGTACTGTAAGTGGAAACACATCAACAAGTGTGTATCTAGTTAAGCTAATCTTTGCAAAACATTTAGCCACAGGCAGTACCAACAGATAAAGGATAACTAAATAGCAAATGACTGGAAAGTACATAATTTGTTGATCTATTGAGCCATCCCATGTACTGTAACCAGTGAACTTCCCAGCCAATGAAGAGACCTGATTGCAGTAAAGAGGACTGGGCTTTATAAGGCAGAACTTGGAAGAATAGTGATACAGAGCACAGACTCGGAGACTCAAGATGAAAGCAGCTGTTATCTTGCTCGTGCTGGGTGCATTCCTCATACATGGTGAGTATAGCAGCTTTGTATAATAGGGATGCAATTATTTGGAGCAATATATTACAATAGTTACTGTAGAGCTTCCATAAGAATGATAACCAATGGGAATTCATTTTTTATTAGTTAGAATAGTTGAAACTATCCTCAGATCATTATTGTTTCATATTCCTTTGAATAATTAGACATTTCAGATGACATTTCAGAACATTTGATAGCTTTACACTAGCAAACTATATAAATAGCTGGAGAGACCATGTATTAGAAATATATAAAAATATTATGGTGGATAAAGTGACAAAAACCATCAACTTGAGTATGTGCGCTGGGTCTGTATCTCCATGCTTTCTAAGACTAAGGCTCACAGGGGAGAAGTTATAGGGAGCTGATAGGGAAGGAGATGTGCCGTAGTCCGTGGTTATTGGAGCTGTTGGGTTAGGGGTTATAGGAGTTATTTTAGGGAGTGCTTGGGAATAAGTTGCAAAGTGCAACATTATAACGGAATACATCAGTTTGCATCTGCAGTTAACCTTTCTCTTAGCATTAGATACTGGATATCTGCCAGTCTATGGTGGCATTAACTATATATATATGTTATATATATATATATATATATATATGCAAATATAACTGTATGCTCATCTGCATGTCTCAGGCAGGTCTGCAACCCTGCCTTTCCCCATTATCACCCAGCATACAGCACTTCCACTGCAGCAAGGGATTCTGGGAAATGACATGCAAATGAGTTTTTATATATATATATATATATATATATATATATATATATATATATATATATATAAAATATAATAAAATATAATAATAATAATAATATAATAATAATATAATAAAATATAATATAATATAATATAATATAATATAATATAACGATACCGTTCTGCGGCTAACGAAATGCTTTTAATTGTGCGAGCTTTTGATATACACTGATCTCTTCCGGTGATGTTACATTGAATAAAGCAGGCAAGGGTTTACTCAAAAACAGTGCATCTTGGAATGTGAATAGAGCCCATCCCTCCCCCTGTGTAGTGTGCGATTTATGACTTGAGGTGTAAAATAGTCCCTGACTGTGAAGGATGTAAGTGTGTGTAAGTATGTAAATCTAAATAAAGAGCCCACAGTGTATACAGCGCTTTACAAATGGTGTGGGTAGGTGTGGAAATGTGAGACGCTGTTGCATTAATAAAAGTGTGTGTAGATACTAAGTGTTCCCTATTAGTCTATAGGGATGGAATTACGTGTGTGTGTGTTTTATATATATATATACACCTGATATTCACTAGAAATATATATATATATATATCCTTTGTATCCCCCTGAGGAAGGTCCCATTCTGTAGGACCGAAACGTTGGGTTTCTGGATGTATTTTTGCTTTCACTAATACACATTGATTTTCAACATTGAGTGCTGTCTCTTGTTTACCTATCCTTGGAACGGTAAAGTATAACTATATATATATATATATATATATAAATATTTCTAGTGAATATCAGGTATATATATATATACATATATATATCTAGTGAATATCAGGTGAGCGAAAATATCTATGCAGCCCGAATGCTGGTTTTAACACAAAATGATATCAGCTGCAGCTGGCGCACTTTAGAAATGTAGCAATATTTAAGTAGAGTAGATCTGACAAAAGAGGGTTAATAGGACTATATAGCTGTGAAGAGGGTGAGATTTATATCTCTACTTGTGCACAATTAGATAGATACAATATATCAATGTTTGAACCACTTGCAACCTTGTGCCAGATAAAACATTAACACAATTGCTATAAAGTTGGAAATAAATCACAATGTCTCTATGCTTATACGTTATATAATAGAAAGTTTAAACTTTGATTTGCGGAACACATTGTGAATATCCAAAAGGGTTTTATGCAACATAATTTATCAAGACACTTCAAAGTTAAATGTCTTGGCATAGATGTGTTACGACACAATTGGAGGGGTGGAGACTTGGAAACTTTATGGATTCATAAATTAAAATATTTGGTTCCATTAGAAACAATGTAGATATTGATTTGGGGGCCTTTCTTGTTAAATAATATAAGCCCCATTCAGAATGAGTAATGTCTCATTGCAGATTTGTTTGCCTTCTCCTGTTCTATTATGTTTTTGTTCTCTAAATATTTTCTGTTTTCTCTATTCTAATTATCATCAAATACAATATAGTTTTTATTCTTTTTAAGAAATATAGTATTAAGATATAATATATCTAATTCCTCATTTAGCCTTTTAGAATGTGCTTAGATTCGTGATTTTTTATAAATTTTTATTAATAGTCTACTAATCAAAAGTGTTTTAAATGTATACAGTATCATATAACTGTTTAAGTATATGGATTAACAACAGATGTTTTCCCTAATGAGTTTATGCCATAGATATCTCTATTGGTAGAAATCCACAAACCAGAAATGGAGGTTGGCATTTTCAATTAACCCATTGTGGCATAAACAAAGGTATAAATACCAAAAGGTGCATTTAAGAAATGTTACCCCTGATGAAGTCTTGTTTAAAGACGAAACGCGTAGAGTTAATAGATTGTCACCTACTTTCTATATGTCCCTTATTGTATGTCCATATGCAATAATAAAGCTTTTTGATAATATATCAGCTGGTGTGTGCTTATTTTGTCATCTATTGGAGAAGCCTATGCATACCAAGGAAGGCAAATTGATTTGGTTAAGTGGAGAGTCCTATGTGGATCTTGGAGTACAACACAGTACACACTAGTATCTGCACACCTGCTTTTGCACATGGTCAGGAGAGCAGACCAGAGCAGAGCAGCCAACGGAGTTCCCACCGGTGAGAAATCAGAGGCTCTGAGTATCTGCACGCTGGTTATGGTGAAGTAACAGGAGAGCTAATCAGCACATCTGACGGAGGCATGCAGGAGAAAGAGGCAAGTCCTAAGCAACACAGCACTAAAGCATGCGGTGCCTAGCAAGGGGAGAACCGGCTGAGCATTGTAAGATCATTTGGTGGATCGGACGAACAACTGGGGTAACCATGTGGAGCCCTATACAGAGGTTTGTGGCTGTGGGGTGAGAGGACGACTTGGCTATAAGCAAATGCGCTGCAATGCCAAATTGAACAGGCACAATATATAAACTACGTGAAACCCAGTGATTTAGAGTGGCGCTTTAACACAGTGCAGGTGGTCTAAAAAAATTATAAATATAAGTGGTGAAACTGAAAAAACTCTCAACCTTCCAGGGAATATACACTGATTCCCTCACAAAACGTATGGATCCAGGGGGAGGGAAGGGAGCAGGATCGTCAGGAACACCCAGAAAGAAACATATAAATACAGATCATGGTGTGGTATGAAAATACATATGAGTCAGAAATCCGGAAATACTTGGCTCTTATGAATAACCTACTTACAAGATGTAAGATTTAAACCAGCGTTTGTATAGGTGAAGATGAATATACTGGCTCTTCTATTTGGGATCGCAGACTGCAGCAGACTGGTAGTTTAAATGGTATGCCTGCTGGGACCTTCACTTTCACAGTACAGCAATCGCATTCGTTCAGAGAAGAGAGTCTCTTCTCTGAACGAATGCGATTGCTGTACTGTGAAAGTGAAGGTCCCAGCAGGCATACCATTTAAACTACCAGTCTGCTGCAGTCTGCGATCCCAAATAGAAGAGCCAGTATATTCATCTTCACCTATACAAACGCTGGTTTAAATCTTACATCTTGTAAGTAGGTTATTCATAAGAGCCAAGTATTTCCGGATTTCTGACTCATATGTATTTTCATACCACACCATGATCTGTATTTATATGTTTCTTTCTGGGTGTTCCTGACGATCCTGCTCCCTTCCCTCCCCCTGGATCCATACAATATATAAACTGGCAGCGTGAAGGTCCCATTACCCACCTTAACCCCTTCATATCCAGCAAAGAGATTTCAGCCAACTCCCATTTGAACTGTCCACGTATAAGCATAGAGACATTGCGATTTATTTCCAACTTTACAGCAAATGTGTTAATGTTTTATCTGGCACAAGGTTGCAAGTGGTTCAAACATTGATATATTGCATCTATCTAATTGTACACAAGTTGAGATATAACTCTCACCCTCTTCACAGCTATATAGTGATATTAACCCTCTATTGACCGATCTATTTAATATTGCTACATTTCTAAAGTGCGCCGGGTGCAACTGATATCATCTATATCTATACCTCAAAAGTGTACAGGTTTGATTCTGGCCAAAATGCTCAATGTAATGGAGCAACTGTTACTATCTCAATACATTTCCTATTTGAGCTTTCAGTTAATACTGTGTTCTCTCAGGATTCATGTGATGTTTTATTTGCAGCGGATGCATTGCAGTGTCATAGGACCACCTGCTTGAAAGAAGGCGAATGCAAACACACGATTATCACCTGCAATTCAGGTTTCAATCATTGCTATAATACGGTGAAGACATACAACATCTGTAAGTTACTTGAAATAACATGTGATCCTAAAATACTGTCATTGTTTATCAACAACCAATCCATATGTGTCGAAGAACCTTTAAATCATGTATAACCAGCAGAAAGAAAGAGGCAGAGGTAACACTTTATAAAGCATTAAAGAAATCTCACCTGCTGGAAGCCTCATCTCCAACATACTGAATTCAGATGTACCAAATGAAGGCATCATATAGGGTGAAGGATTTACTTTTGTGCCCAGTCCCCCCTGGGTCCTCTTCATCCCCTTACCTTCCGCTGTTGCTGCGTCCAGCAGCGGAGGATGGGGAGAGTGCGGGGAGGGCTGCGGGCAGTTGCGGCGGGTGACCGATTTGCCGGAGGCTCCCCGGAGGCTCCCTATGCAGGTCGTTGCCATCTTCAGTGTAGCCACGCATGCTCGAGATGGTGCACATGCACAGAAGAGCCCGGCGGCAATTTTTGTACTCTGGTGCATGCGCAATAGCCCAATAGTTGTGGTGGCCATGTTGGTTCACCCAGCGCATGCGCAGAGGCTCATCAATAGCGGCGGCCATTACACAAAACGCTCTGCAGAGGAACTACAAGCCCCATAGTGCATAAGTTACATGGCGCAAACCAGCTAATAGGGCTGCAGCAATTCCCCTGCTCAGGGATTATATACCTTTGGCGTGCTGCGAGCCACACCAGTCAGAAGAGGGAGCTGGATCAAGCAGGTAATGCCTCAGAGCCAGTGGCTCTGAGACAAGGCCTAGTATATCCCCCATTAGGCCCCAGCTAGGCCCCAACTCACAGTAGCTTGTGGTTGCTTCAGGGAAGGCCCTTTAGATAGGGACACTTCCTCACTTACTGTCTAGTGTCAGGGACGACGCACAGTGATTGCAGCCTGTGGTCTGGGACCAGGCCACCTCGGTTTAAGAGACTCTATATGGTGATATTATCTACGCCAAAATTCACCCCACGAGAAACAGACACCATTGCGGATGACAACGGTGGATCAGACGGATCCCCTTTGCTAATCTGCATTTCCCGGGTGCTAGAGCTCCAGGTAGGTACCCAACTATGTGCACCAACACTTCACGGGATAGCTTATCTCCAACACTTTTGTGTGGGCCCTGACATTATGGGAGAAGGACATCAGTGTATTGGTGCCAAGCACCCTATATACTTTGGGGACACTCATTGGTGGTACAGGGTTTGGCCTATTATACTGTGTGGTAAAGGGTACTGTTATAGTGTGTTCAGAAAAGGTTGTTAGTATATACTTGAGTGTATGTATTATTGGTATTGTTCCTCTAAGGGGCTTATCCCACCAAGTTGGTATCCCTTGCAGATGGAAGCGCTGTCACTAGACTAATCAGGTACACCCCAGGCTCCCAGCGGCAGAGGTTCAGGCCTCCTGTGAGCCACAGGTAATGCACCACACACTGTAGCCGCCATATCTCCCATAGAGTGGGGGCAAGTGTGCAATATTTGGAGGCACTGCTGAGATGTCAGACCTGGGTTGCCCTACTCAGCAGTTAAAATTAGTTAGATTTACCCACTAATATACCCGGCCTGTCACCTCCCATGGCCGCGTTCACTCCGTGGCCCTCCTCAGCGGTCCCCTATGATGCTGAAGCGTCCACCTCGTCCTACACCCCTGGGAGATGGATGGCCACAAGTACACCAGTCTGGGCAGATGTACCCGTGCCTAGGCTAACCTTTACCCTGAGTTGCAACTGAGACATCTACCACTAGCCGGTACCTGAGGAGCCTCGTCAAAATGCCTAGCCAAGACCCCAACTACCAGAGTAGCCTGTCAACTGGTGGCTCCACCAGGAGTATAACTCTACCTCAACTAGTAGAAGCCATAATGCAGTCAGCTCACAGTCACCAGTACCGTCGACTAAAAACCTTCTCCGGATTCAACCCACACCACTGGGCGAAGAAACTTACAACGAATGGCATGACCACGCGGAACAAATACTGCCCGGTGGACATGCTCTGACACAATAAAAAGGCAACGGATCATCGAGTGCCTGCAGCCCCCGGCCGCCAACATTGTGCGATTACATCGTGAATGCCACACCAACGCGGAAGCTCAAGATCTGATATGAGCCTTGACCAGGACTTATGGCAAAAAGGACAACCCAGTAGCTCTATTGGCCCATTTCCATGCCCTCGAACAGAAAGAAAATGAGGAATTGTCTGAGTACCTCCAGCAGTTGCAGCTAGCCTTGTGGACCCTGCTCCATAAAGGGGTCATCCAGATGCCAGACCTGGACGACTACAGGACCAAACAATTCCTGCACGGATCTTCATTCAACCATCCCCTAGTGGCCAGCATAAGCTGCAATCTATCTAAGTAGAACCCTCCCATTATGAGAACCTCATGGACCGAATCAAAGATCAGGAGGTTAGCCTCCAGTTTCAGAACCCCGGCCAAACTCATGACTCATCTAGAGGAGACCGACCTACGGCTCACTCCAAGGAGTCTTGAAGGGAAGACTCCCACAAGGAAAAGGCCAAGAAGGCCCTCCAAGCCGAAGACTATCCTTCTATCGAGGTACATACTAAAAAGCCCCGCACCTCCTGGATGAGTATCCCCTACTTACAGGGCTGAGTACGACCTCAGTGGCGTCATCTGCTTCCACTGTGGCCAGAAGGGTCACTTATCATGGAACTGTCCGAAAAAAAAACCTCGAATCTCCAACCCTAAAGCCATGACGTGCAATGTCCAGTTAGCATAACCAGCTTCCCCGCCATCAGAAAATGCCCCCGTGCCAAAACCCGATGAAACCTCTACATCCTTACCGTCGCGTAGAATCTGCTGCCTTAATCTGAGTCCTCTTGGATAGAATATACGCATCAACTTTGCTGGACTCTGGGTCCCAGATGACCATTGCATACCGGCAATTTTATGATCAACGTCTTTAATATCTGCCCTTGCAGTCGGCCGACAAGATAAAGGTGTGTGGGACACAGCAATGAGGATTACCCCATTGACAGGGTAGTGCAGGTTCGGCTGGAAATTCCCCGGCTGAACACCGGCAAGTCCCACACCATGGATGTTGAGGCTCTAATATGCCCTGAGCCTTGGGAATTCCCGAAGTTCCCCCATTATAATGGGGACCAATACCGAAGTACATACTGATGTCCTCCAAACTAGAAATCACCAGCCACAGATGGCTGGCAGCCCTTTCAAACTACCAGTTCACACTGAAGTACAAACCGGGGCCCCTGAACATTGGAGCTGATGCTCTATCCAGAAGACCGGGACTGGATGCTACCCCAGATAATGACCTCTGGGAGGATATCCCTGGACCAGGGTTGCGAGCTATGTGATCAACTGTGGCTATCGTGGAAGATAAAGTGGCCTTCTCAGAACTGAGGGTCGTGGATTTCTTGGGATGCCAATCCAAGGCTATTCCTGCCGCCTACTGTAAACCAGAGGGAATTAACATCACCCCTGACAAGATCATTGCGTGGAAGGATCTAGTACAATATCAAATATGGGATCCAGTGGCTGTCATCATCTGCCAGGCCGCCCAACAAAACAAGCCAGAAATTCTAAAACATGCCCCCAGTGACACGGTCGCAATACTAATGCGAGAGGTAGGCAAATTCAAAATTGACAATTGTCTACTTTATAGGGTGGTGCAGTACCATAACCACCCGGATAGAAGGCAACTTGTTCTACCAAGGAACCTACAACACATGGTTCTGCGATCTCTACATAATGACAATTTCCATCTTGGAGTAGACAAAACCTTCGGTCTGATATGAGACCGGTTCTTCTGGCCACGCATGAGTCAGTAGAATGCCACTGCCGCTGATGTTCACAGTGCATCTAACAAAAGACCCTACCTACCAGAGTCGCCCCAATGGCTCATCTGAAGAGCTCCGGTCCCTCGGACCTCGTATGCATGGGTTTTCTGTGTATTGAACCAGATGCCCGAGGCATCGGTAATGTACTAGTGATTACAGATCACTACACTCGGTACGCCCAAGCCTTCCCAACCAAAGACCAGAAGCCATTACTGTGGCCAAAATATTATGGGAGAGGTACTTTATTCATTATTGACTGCCCAATCACCTGCACTCTGATCAAGCCCGGGACTTCGAAAGTAACCTCATCAAGGAGTTGCTTAGATTGTTAAATATCACCAAGTCCCAAACGACTCCTTAGCATCCGGAGGGAGATTCTCTGCCGGAGAGTTTTAACTGGATTCTCCGCGACATGCTCTGCACCCTGAAAGGCTCACAGAAACCGAGTGCAGTAAACATGTTGAATCCTTAGTGCACGCCTATAACTGCACCTGCCACAAATCCGCGGGATTCACATCCTACTTTCTGATGTTCAGGCAAGAAGCACAGCTGCCAGAGGATATACATCTGGGTATCTATCGATGGGGTACCCAACATTACGCATTTCAAGTACGTACTGCGGCTTTAAGACAGCCTACAATGAGCTTACCAATTAGCAGAGGAAGCATCTGCTCATCAGAACACCGAAAAGAAATGGCGCTATGACCATAAAGTCCGCCATCGAGAAATTCGTCCTGGAGACAGCATTCCCCTCCGTAATCTAGGGATTCCCGGTAAATACAAGCTGGCCGACCGCTGGTGCGATGAGGTCTATGAAGTCGAATCACAGATGCCGGGCCTCCCGGTCTACCGCATAAAAGACGTGGATGGCCGGGTAAAGGTCTGGTACTGCTAACATCTCCTGCCTATTCTGCAATTGGGAGATGACGATCCAGAAATAGAGGCTACACCATTGGCCGGTGAGCCAGAGAGAGCTGAGGGAAATCCAGAGACAATAACCGAAACACTCGAGGATCTGATGGAAGGACCCACTAGTAGTGCGGAACAAAATCAAGAGGCAATTCCCAAAGGAGCGCCAGGTAATGGGCCCCGTCCAAAGACACCTACTCCGGTGGCTCCAAAAAGCCCTCCTCTGGACCCCAGAAGTCCTTCTTTCATACCTCATATAGACATTACAGAGACACTAGTACCCCCAATGAGAGAGGCTGAGTCTCAAGAGTACGGACACTTCTCCCCAGAGGGAGTCGAAGAAGGTATTCGCCAAAGCCAGCATGTTAGGTACACTCCAATCCGTGTAGCCTATAATTCATTTGGGACACCCCACTATGAGGCTCAGCAGTGGTCTCGCAGCAAGATCAAATCTGTGATTGTGATTGTCACGGTGGACTAGAACTTATCAACACTTTATATTTTTGTGATTCTCGATTGAACACGACAAGGAGGCAAAATAAATTGTCATTTATTTCCTTGATAGACAAACACACGACAGCTTCAGAATACACTTAATATAACACTTACTGGGATGGGGAAACAAAATAAAATGTATTTTGCCAGAAAGCGCAAGAAATGCAGTTTCTCATTTAAAGTCCGTTTGGCTAGATCTCAAGTTGCCTATCTAATAACTCCGCCAAATAAAAGAATTTCGTAGACGTTCATAAGAATTCGTCTGGGAGTCACCAGGGGTAACGAATTCCGGAGTTTGGGGTAAATCTTTGGTTGTGTTGTTATTAACCCCTTGCGTCCTGGAACCGCTACCGCTATATGCGAACAGAATCCTGTGCAAAGCTTGGTTACGTCATGAATCACACTGGGGATAGCTCGGCGGGCAGTTTTATAGGGTTCACAGACCTATCTGTAACATGCCTGCCCAATCCCCTCTGTGGGAACACTTAACTCACCAATCTCCGATTTGCCTGTAGTTTGCAAAACCAGGCAAAAAGGCTTTCCTATTTGCACTGTGCATGTGTTGGCTTGATAACCATGCGACTTAGCATACCTGGGGTACACCCTTTTCCTGGCGACCCTTGGTCTGGGGTTTGGCTCCAAGGTGTGAAGGGCTCATGCTGAGTACCGGTATCTAGCACTCAGCAACATCCTGGCCACTTTCACACTTTGGATCTCTGAGTCTTTTCATTCTGGGCACTTCACTGGGCTTACAGTCTCCCACTGAACAGAGGGTCTTTGAAGTGTAGGAAGGAAAATACCCTCAGCTCATTTACCCTTGGTATATTTACATGCCATAGGATTTCTCCCGGGCTCATAGAAAAAACTGTTCCTGCCTGTACATTTGAAAACTTAAAGTATCATATACTTTATTAAAACATCATGTTCTGGGGGTGTCACAACTGTAATTTGTATATATGTGTGAGCTGTTTATTTATTGTGACTTGCACACCAAAAATTAGAGTGCTATCAATCTGCGTTCCCGAGTTAGCCCGCTTAATTGAAAGGCTTGCTCATGGGAATCCAAGTTCACCTACTTCTCACGTCAATTGACCGACTTCCCACGGCAATAGACTTTCTGCCTTTCAAGTTACGGGAGCTAACAAGGCACAGATACATTTTATCTGTAAACCACTTCAACCCTAACCGCAAGCCACTTATTCAATTGACTTGTGGTTACAGAGTCGAATGCTTGGAAATGGATACCCATACTTCAAACAGACCTCCCAGCGCCAGCCACGCTTATTCAATCAGCGCCGGCTTCGGCACTCACAACGCCATCTTGTGCCTAAAAACATTATAGCACACTTTGTATTTATTTGTATTACTACAGGCAGGGAGAAGCCTGCAAAATGGTGATAAAAAGGCTGGGACAGGGGCAAATACATTAGGGTCATGCATATACTTTTAACCCCTTCACTCCCAATATGAGTTGGGGTTAATCAGTCGGGTATAATACCTTTATTAAGGGCCTGATTAACCCCACTCTTGCCACAGTGATGTTCACATAAATGTACAATCTCATGTAAAGCCATTTGCAATGTGTTAAGTTGTATATACATGTTAAGCATTTTTATTATATAACTTCTGTTGTGGTTATGGTTACGTTGTTCCCAAGCGGGGACATTGGTCTTTTCACAGGGGGAGAATGTGGTCCGGTCCCCCCTGGGTCCCTTTTCATCCCCTTACCTTCAGCTGCAGCTGTGTCCCACAGCGGAGGATGGGGAGAGTGTGGGGAGGGCTGCGGGCAGTTGCAGCCGGCGATCGAATTGTCGGGGGCTCTCAGTGACTCCCTTTGCAGGGCGCCGTCATCTTCCGTGCAGCTGCGCATGCGTGAGATAGTGCACATGCACAGAAGAGCCCTGCGGCCATGTTTGTACTCTGGTGCATGCGCAATGGCCCAATAGTTGCGGCGACCATGTTGGTTTACACAGCGCAAGTGCAGAGGCTCATCAATAGCGGCGGCCATTACACAAAATGCTCTGCAGGGGAACTACAAGCACCATAGTGCATAGGGCTATAAGTCCTATGGCGCGAAACAGCCAAAAGGGCTGCTGCAATTGCCTTGCTCAGGGAATAGATACTTTTGGCTCACTGCGAGCCACACTAGTCAGAAGAGGGAGCTGGATCAAGCAGGTAGTATCTAAGAGCCAGTGGCCCTGAATCACAGTAGCTTGAAGTTGCTTCAGGGAAGGCCCCTTAGGCTTCGTCCATGGATATTGCTTGTGGGCGGAGGCGCGCTGAGGCTGAGGGAAAGCGGGTGCTTTCCCTGGCCTTAGACAGTGCGCCGTCCGGGGGCATGTCGGCAGGCGTGCTAGTGACGTCACAGAGCTGGTTCGCCCTCATTGGGCGAACCGCTCGCATGACCGGCCCTGTGCTCCGGCAAGCACGAAAATGTAAAATTTTCCTAAGACCTACGCTTCCGCGCGCTTGTGGTAGCGTAGGTGAGCCCCTACTAAACCGCTCTCATTGCGGCTGTAGGGGCTCGGTGCTGAGCGTAAGCGCGCCTCAGCGAGCCCCCGCCCGCAAGCACTATCCATGGACGCGGCCTTAGATAGGGACGCTTCCTCACTTACTGTCTACTGTCAGGGACACAGTGAAGCCACCGCACAGTGATTACGGCCTGTGGTCTGGGACCAGGTCACCCCTGTTGTAAGAGATTCTGTATGGTGATATTATCCACGCCAGAATTAACCCCAAGCGGAGGCAGCCGACAACGTTGGATCAGACGGATCCCCTTTGTTAACATGCATTACCTGGGTGCTGGAGCCCCGGGCAGGTACCCAACTAAGTGCACGAATACTTCACAGGATAGCATTATCTCCAACCCTTTTGGGTGGGCCTTGACATTGTGGGAGAAGGACATCAGTGTATTGGTGCCAAGCACCCTATTTACTTTGGGGAAACTCATTGATGGTACTGGGTTGGGCCTATTATACTGTGTGGTACAGGGTACTGCTATACTGTGTTCAGTAAAGGTAATTAGTATTTACTTGAGTGTGTGTATTATTGGTATTATTCCTGTAAGGGGCTTATTCCACCAAGTTGGGATCCCTTGCATGTGGAGGCACTGTCACCAGACAAATCAGGTAAATACCCCAGGCTCCCAGCAGCAGAATTTCAGGTCTCCTGTGAGCCACAGGTAACGCACCACTTACTGTAGCCGCCATATCTCTCATCGGGTGGGGGAAAGTGCACTACACTTTTAATACCGCAATCCATTCATAAGTAAAATTTTAGTTTTTACCTGTAGTTGAATAAAACTGTAGGGGTCCCTCGGTAAATACTAAAATTAAAGATACCGAAGCTTTGGGGTCAATCAAAAGTAATTGTCGTGCCATCGCCAGATGATGCTGTGTCTACTTATTGACCGCTGGAGTGAAGCTGACCACAGTGGTAATATGGTTTCCGTATGAATAAGTACTGTTCTCTTGTCTGGGAGATTCAAAAACATTTTTTTGAGCTACCCAGAGCTAGGAGTAGTCATGTTCCACTCAGAGAAAGTGTTGCAGTTTTTCTGATATGTTGCCATCTCTGTAGAATTCTTTCTATGATCAGGAAGATGGAATAGTCTATGTTACTCCTTACCCTTGAATGTTAATCTCATTGTTTCTGTATTGCATGATTACAGACTCGGATTTACACTGGACCCACAACAATACAATATAAGCCTTATTTTCTATGCTGTGCTATTCCATAAGATACCTTCTGCTGCTGGTACATAACTTACGACCTGTTCACTTGAATGGGACGTTATTGAGTTATTTACTAAAGTCTCCTGGGTGGAAATCTGTGCAAAGTATTGCTCCAGATTTTTAAAAGGAAAAGCTCGCACAGCTTTTATAGGATACAATTTTTTTAATGAAAATAATGATAATAAAACAGAAAGGCTGTGTTTTTTGCATTGGTTTTGCCCAACCGTTGGCAGCCGGGACACTTTAGTAAATAGACCACTATGTGTCTTCCAACGCGGGAAGGTTCCTCACGGCATAACAACGTTTAGTAAATATGTGAATTATTTGAAAGATGAGAACCCCCAAATTAAATTACTCCCATCTCTGTTATAATGTTATTTTGTTATACTATACCTGTCAATAAATGAAATCTTTTTTATTCTAGTTTTTACCAAACGGGGATGCACTACTGAGTCATTATGCTGGCGTATGATGAACCTGTTTCCTTCAACTCGATGCTGCACAAGTGATCTCTGTAACTGTGACAAAAACAGTAACAATACCTGCTGAAGACATTCTTATAATAACATGCATCTGACAAAAAGTGAAAAGGCCAACTGCTACAGTATATCATTTCCAATCCAGATTGGAAAATGGGCAAACAATGTTGGCCAAGTGATTCCTATCTGCTGTCACATTTTGAAATCTAAATTTCATTGCTTTAAAAAAGAAACTCAATAAATCTAAATTACTGTTATATTTACTTCTTGTTGTATTTGTCTTTATTCTTTTTCTCTTGCCATTAATAATACCAAAGTAATAAGTATTGCTAACAGTGTATGTAATATTTCTAAAAATAGTTTAAATTATTATTTTTTGCTATACTCATACTGTTACAAATTGCATTGTCTATTTGCTAAACATGGGAATATTATTTCCCTACAAGAATTAGTGTTACAGTAGATACATAAAGGACACATTAAATGGGGAAATTTTTTTGAAACCCAAGCAAACACGTTATTAAAATAAATAAGTTTGAAGACACTGCGAAAGCCTCTTCATTCATATCAGTGAATGTCTATTCGCAAATGATAATCAGTTTGTGAATTATACATTTATAATAGTGTTGTATCGAGTCCTACATTTTGCCGGGTACCCGACAAAAATGGGCAATTTCACCAGGCTGGGAACCGGGTACCCTGCCCAGATAGCATACCCTTACCTGCATCCGGCAGAGGGCGAGAAAAACTACTTCGGAGGGTGAGGAGGTCCGCGACGACATCGTGGGGGCCGCAGCAGACATCCTGGTGGCGTTGGCAGCAGCATATGTCCTTTTTCAGCCGGTTGGAGCAGCGGAACACATCACAGCTGATGCCGGTTGGAGCCAGTGAACCATGTGACCGGAGCAGGAGTGTTCCTATTGGACAGCCGGGGAGGAGCTGGCTGTCCTATATGTACACTCCTGCTCCAGTCACATGGTTCCATGGCTTCCACGGCATCAGCTGTGGACTGTGTTCCGCTGCTTCTGCCAGCTAAACAAGGACTTCTGCTGCTGCTCCCATGAAGGCACCCCGGCCCTCCTCACCCTCCGCAGCTGTCTTCCTCGCCCTTCGTCACCGGCTTCAGGTAAGTGTTGAAGTCTTACAAAAGTCTAACTTTTTACACATATTCCTGATTTTGCTAAATGTCTATTAAATAGCAATAAGGATGTGACGGCCCTGCAGTTCCCCAATTTATTTCACATAGTTATGGGATAAAGAGATCACTTTGGTAACTGCAGCTGTAGCCTGTTTTACTTTCTTGGAGTCACTGAAAACAATGGGCCTTTCCTGCAGCTTGGGATGCTTTCCCCGGGCCAACCCTGTATAGAGAGCGTCCTTAGAGGAGAAATTGAGAAACAGACAACCATTCGCTGCATCTGCACATGAGTAGAGATGGGCGAATCTGCCCAAATCCATTTAAGGAAATGCAAAAATAAATTAACATCCTATCCCTTTGTACGGGCTAACTCACTTTCCCAATCCCTCTCTGCAGGGCTGGGACGATAAGTCTCTTTCCAACCTACAGTATGACCCTAAAGTTCAAAGAGGTACCTGTAAGCAGGCGGGCCCTTTATGTCAGTCTCTGGGTCTGTGTTGGTGTCCGTTGAGGGGCCACCCTCTGGCGGGTTCCAGGGTCCACTGTACTTTGGAATAGAGGGTCTGGTACAGTATACTCTCAAATTATTTTCACGGTGTAAAATCCGCAAACCCATTTGGGCGGTTTCAATTCACGCCGATTCATCATAAACCACCATTGGATACAACCCGTGGATGGATTTGTAAAATCCAATCCATGGATTCAGCAATCTGCTGAATCTAAGGACTGGATTCTACACATCCATCCATGGGTTGCGGATTCCACGGAGTGTATTTGTAATAATAATGAAAAATTAGCAAAACACAAATCGCCCTTTTTGAGATTGATCCCCTGAAATCCACGGACCAAAGGAACCGGCCGATCTGCTGCAGATCTAAATCCGCCAAAATAATTTGCTCATCTCTACACACCAGTTAACTAGGTCCCGCATTACACATAAGCCAGAAGTCTCTTCAGGATCCGCCTGTGCAACCTCCAGGGACTCTTTGACAAAGTGCACAGATTGCACGAAATGCATCAGAGGTTCCCTTCAAGATTCTTGTTTTTACATTTTATGCTGCTATACGTTCAATAAACTTTTTTTGATACAGTGATTAAGCATCCGTCGCACTTCCTCCATTTGGAACGCACCATTCATCATTTGATACGCAGTGCACCGCCACTATCCTTCTCTGGGAGGAATCTTTCTTCAACCTACGGGGTAGTATTTCAATCTAAGCCCTGACCAGGTGAAAATAACAATTGCAACAGTAATAGACATATCGAAGATCTATTCTAGGACTACACTGGGATTGTACTGGGAAGAGATTGAAACTGAACTAAAATTGCAAAGTATTTTTGTTTAAATAGCAATCAAATCATTTTTTAGGAGTTCCAGTGGGTTGCAATAAATGTTATATTTACAGTATTTTCTTGTAACAATTGGTGTGGTTTTTGTTCCACCCTCATCAACACCCATCTACCCCAGGGATATACTGTACTTGTGGCGGCCATGACCCAGACATACTACAGAAACAGCATTTGTACTGTATGCTTTACTATTCTTGTCTCAAGGTAAGCTGTTGTCCAGAATGGAATATGAGGAATATAAAGCCGGTTATAGACTTGACTGATACATGTGAATGTGCTCACAAGTGATTGTTTGTACGGTCGAGGACTTTGTCACTTTTTAACCCACCATAACTTACTTTATATAATGTGTGGTTGAAACCTATTTCAACTACATATTGCAAAGCCAGTATTACCAACCTCACACTTATGATACCTAAAAGGTTAGAATATCTGTCTGTGAGTAAGGTTACTGGCTCTGCACGTCTTTCACCCAGGCTTTGCTGCAGGTAGCACCGTGGTGGCTTGAACAGCGAGGAGCAGACAAGAATTGTTGGGGTCACAGGCTGAGGTCGGTGGCAGGCGGCAAGAAGGAATGTTGGGGCCACATGCAGAGGTCAGAGGCAGGCAGCAAGCTGGAATGTTGGGATCACATGCAGAAGTCAGAGGCAGGCAGTAGGTAGTGTGGTCATGGTCAAAAGCAGAGTTCGGCAACAGGAAAGCAGGGGCAGGGGAGAAGAAACTAAGACTATGGAGCAGGGACTGAGATCAGGGAACAAACAGGGACAAGCCATATCACCAGCAAGGGCCTTTAATGTAAGGTACAGGACTCCAACAGAACCAGTAAAGGAACAAGAACAGATGCTGCGGAAAAAAAATGAAAAAAAATGATGACGTCGTTTAAAGGCAATGAAAGCACAGCCAATCAGAATGGCTTTGCTTCAATTGCCTTTAAGATGACGTCATGGAAAGAAAGATGGCCGGCCTCACATGGTATGGCAGCCAATCGGAGCTAGCTAGATCGATATATACATACAGGGTATGAAATGATGTTGTTTTAAAAGCTTGTTTTGCTGTGTTTAAAATGATTTTGCCTACGCTGCTATGCATAAATGTGTGTGTCATGCATTTTAAAATTAGATAGATGTAATTTTTGCTATTGTATGGTGTACTTTAGGTCAGGGTGAGGCTTGCTTTTGTATATTGTATTTTTTTTGGTACTTATATTTTGTCTGAGGATAACTTGTTCTGCTCAACGATTGAATTACTTAATTGTGTAATTGTTATGGATGGAATGTAAATTGTTTAGTGATTTAATTAATGAATGCTAATTGATTTATGGTTACTGGATGGGTTTAAATAGTATACTTGTTTGGATGTATTGGTATTTTGTTTGGAATATGTTATTGTTAACATTCATTTGCAGAATTTACATGGTGCATAGATTGTATGCATCATGTATACAATGTAAATGCAATGTTTTGAGTGGCATTTGAGGATTTTGATTGGGAGATCAGATTGGATTATTAAAGGAAATTAATTTTATTGTACTGTGTCTGTATGGAGAATTGGTATTTGTAGTATAGCATGGTTTTTTTTAACCCTTCTACATTTATTTGTATATTGGTTCATCATGTTTGTGTATATATATAATTATATATATATATATAGCTGCATGATGAAGCCACTGTACAAATGAATGGGTAAAGGATGGGTATCGGGCCAGTGTGGCTTAACCCCTTAATTACCTTCGCGGTTATTATCCGATAAGGTGTTTAATTGATATCTGAATGTAATTGCAAATGTATTGGCTATGTATTGGCTATGTATTTTGTGGGCAATGAAAGACAAGGATGTTGCTGGCGATGGGGGCTTCTTATTGATGAGGTCAGAAGTACTTTATTTATTTTAATATGCTAGTTAATGTGTTTAATAATGGGCAAATAATCTGTTATCCCTATCTGGATAAAAGTTATTTTGCACATTATTGTACTGTAGGTGTTGGGGGGGGGATGTATGTATTGAATGTATAGGCCAGGTTTATTTATTTTACATTCAGGATTTTTTCCATGGTTCTGCGTGAGACCTCTGGAGACCACCTGCGGTATTGTCACGGGAGACTCCTGTGGCGGGTAGGATCTCGGTGGCCGGAACAGCACGAGCGTCGTAGGGGTCACAGGCAGAGGGTCCAAGGCAGGCGGCAGACAGCGCAGTCAGGAAACAAGCAGAGGTCCGAGGCAGGTGGCAGGTAGCGAAGTCAGGTAACAAGCAGAGGTCCGAGGCAGGCGGCAGGTAGCGAAGTCAGGTAACAAGCAGAGGTCGGCAACGAGGAGACTGGAACAGGACAGGGGAGCAAGGACAGGTCTGGGGGCAGGGACTGAGAACAGGAACAAACAGGGACAAGCCAGATTACCAGCAAGGGCTTTTACTGTGAACAGACTTCTATGATACAGGTACAGAAAACAGATCAGGATCAGAGGCATGTGCAATAGGAGTCTGACTTCAAGCAAAGGCAATTGAACAACCAGGAAGCAGAAGCTACAGTATAAAGGACAGAGACGGGAGCAACAAGAAGACAGACAGGCAGACAGAGGAACCGAGAGCAAAAAGAAGGTAGCAGCACACCCAGTGGACAAAGAAGCTATGGCTAGGCAGGAAGTCTAGGAGACCCTGACATTATTCCCCCCTCTCAAGAGCGTTCTCCGGACGATCCTCCAGGTTCTTCAGGGAAACCTTGATGGAAGGCCAACTTAGTGTGTATGTCAAGTGCTGATGGGAAATCTGTGAGAGGTGCATTTATCCTTATTACAGGAGCGTAGGCATCAGCATCAGGTACATTAGGCATAGCAAGGAACTTCGCAAAGAATCCATCTAACATCATAGCAGGGGCATCAGGAACAGATACAACAGGCTCTTCACATGCACCAGTGGGGACATATAGTTCACTTTCCGTGGTCTCTTTTTGTGACCAACATATCTCTTTTAATTTTGGAATCAGGAACTTCCCAATGTGTACATTCAACTCAATCACAGGGGCATGGACATCAGGAACATGGGCCTTAGGAACGGGTGCATCAGACTCTCCATACAAGTCAATGGGGACATTAAGTTCACTCTTTGTGGTCTCTTTTTGTGACTGCCATCTTGTGGTATCACCCAATGAAAGACCAGCTATTTGTGTTTTCAGCTCTTGAAGCTGTCCTTCTGCACTTCTTTTCCTACTCAAAGCAGTTGTCAGTTCAGCTTCTTTGGAGTTGAGTCGTGACTCCATATCTCCCAGCTGACTTAGAACAAGGCTTAAATGTGTTTCTTTTTCTTTATTTCTGACCTGGCCGGTACTCCTCATAGACTTTGTCCAGCTGCAGCCGGGCCTTCTCATGGGCTGTGTGATTAATCACTTTGCAGGCATCAGTCACCTTGACCCCACAGCGCAGTGTCAGGTCAGCCACTTGGCAGACGGACACCTCCTCCCTCTCTTTTTTGGCAAGCTGTGTCTTGAGCTCAGCGATATGCGCCTGTAGCGCTGTGAGATACTGTGATGTGTGTTCAGCTGTCAGCTTTAGCTCTTTCATTTGTAGGTGTTGTTGCAATTTCCACTCCTCAATGAGAGATCCCTGCTTAAGTGCATCCTGCAATTCTCTTCTCAGGGCTTTCCTCTCTTCACTGTGATCATGTTGAGCTCGCTTCCATGCATCCCTCATCACGTCTTGGAGCTCTGCAAATTCCTTTACTATGGTCTCAGCAGCTTGTCTTTTCCAGGTCTCTTTCTCTTGGGTGTACTGGCTGTTAAGGATGGAGCAGTGTTTCTGCTCCTCTAAGTCTTGCTTCAGATCCTGGACCGCCTTGTGCTCCCTCTCATACAGGGTTACCTGGGCTCTAAGCTCTTCCTCAAGTGAGGCAATGGTTATGCTCAGTTTGGCCTTCAGCTCCTCATGCTGCTCTTTGGGAACACACTGGGTACTCAGATACTCTTGCAGCATTTTTACCTTGTAGGCAGTCTGGAAACTTTCTTCCTGCAGAACTCGCTGCTTTTCCTCAGCATTCACCCATTTCTCTTTCGTGTCCTGCAGATGTATATGCAGTTCTTGCAGCTGACTCTGTAGCATATTTTCTGCTTGTGTGCGCTGCTCCAGGGAGACACGTTTATCTTGCAGCACTCTCTCTGTATCCTGCAGTGCTGTCTGCACGTCTATTTTTTCCTGGGCCAACTGTTTCTTCTCCTCTCCTAATTCATGGAGTTTCTCATCTCCTTCACTGACTTTGGCATAGAGATTCTTGCACTCTTGGGTTACAGTTTCAAAACTGATATTTAACCTTTCGAAGATTTCTCTCAATGAACATAGTTCTGTGTTGAAGTGGCAACTCTTCTCCTTAGAGGCTTCCAGCTGTGTAGTAAGCCTGTGAACCTCTTTCTGAGATGCTTCCAGTGCTGCGTCAACTTGAGCCATGAAAGTCTGGTACTGGGCAGAATCAGCGTAGGCCTTCTCCAGCTTACTTGACAAGATCATTCTGTCATTCTCCAACTGATATTTTTCTTTTTCCCAGTCACCCTCTGCTTTTTCCAGCGCTAATTGCATCCTTGACTTTTCTTCTATCAATAGTCTCTTCTCCTCTTCTGATTCATGGAGACTTTTATCTCCTTCAGTGGCTTGGACAGAGAAGTTCTTACTCATTTGGTTTATAGTTTCACACCTACTATTTAACTCTTCGGAGGCGTCTCTCATAGAACGTATCTCTGTTTTCAAGTAGCATCTCTCCTCCCGAACGACTTCCATCTCTTTTTTGAAGTAGCAAATCTCCTCCTGGGAGACTTTAAGCTCTGTATTAAGCCTGTCAATTTCCTTCATAGAGATTTCCAGGAATTCGTTACTTTTAGATCCTCAGCAGCATCAGCATATGCCCTCTCCAGCTCACCTGACATGACATCCAGGTCGCTCTCCAACTGGTGCTTTTCTTTTTCCTGGAGAACACACTTAGCAATTGCTGAGGAAAGACAGCTTTGTAGTGCAGACTTTGCTTCTTGCTCCTTATCTAAACCTCCATGAAGACAATCAATCTCTTTCCGTGCAGATTGAGGCGTCTGAGTTAGGACATCTTTTCCTTGATTAAATACATATTTATTTTTCTTCCTTGCTTTGAGAAGTTCTGAAGAATCAGTGGTACTGTGTTCACATTTACTGCTCAAGACTGTTTTTTGAGTGGGAGCCATAATTTCAGACATGGGGAAACCACACTTCCCAAGAAACCAGTAAAGAGGAAATGTGTCTTAAAAGCAGAAGCATTAGAATGAACAACAGAAATATTAGACACAGAGAGACAAGATAGGAGAGCTGACCCTTTGAGACTTTAGCATCCGTCACGGAGATTTATAAATGCAAGGAAAAAACATAGACAGAGAAACCTGTAGTTATATCTGAAACTTTAGAAATCAGGCATAGAAATATCATAGACAGCAGGAAACTACTACAGAGAAAACATGCAGTTAGGTCTGAAACTTTTGACATCAGACATAGGAATATCAGACAGAACCTTGCAGTTAAATCTGAAACTTTAGATATCAGGCATAGAAATATCATAGACAGCAGGATGCTAATACAGAGAAAAACTTGCAGTTAGATCTGAAACTTTTGACATCGGACATAGGAATATCAGACAGAGAACCTTGCAGTTAAATCTGAAACTTTTGATACCAGGCGTAGGGATATCACAGGTTACAGAGAAACAAACTTTAGGGGAACTTGCAGGTAAACTTGAAACCTTAGAACCAATCATAGAAAGAACTACAGCTTGCAGGAAAAATCACAGCATGCAGTAACAAAATAATGGAAGCACTCTTGTCTTTTTGAAATGGGAACCCTGTGAACAGCAGTGGTCCAACCAGGGATGCAGAGACAAGCCTTGTCCAGGGAATGAAAAGTCAGAGTCTAAAAAGGTGGCAACAGGTACTGCAAGGGTTAACCCAGGCATTGCACAAAAGAAAAATCTCAAAGAAAGGTGGGCTTGTCTCTGCAGCAACAGTTCTAGTCTCAGCAAAAAAATATTTTTGTTATGATCGCAATAATTCTTGCAGAACACTTAGCAGCAAAAAAAAACCTTCCCAACTGGGATTTCCAAAAAAGAAACGAAAGTACTTATCTTCAACCATGCAGATGTGGTCTGCCGCAGCAGGCAGGAAAGGGTGCAGGCAGAAGAAGAATCTGTTCCAGCGAGGTCCAGAAGTGCCTTTGCTTTCTGTCACGGGAGACTCCTGTGGCGGGTAGGATCTCGGTGGCCAGAACAGCACGAGCGTAGTAGGGGTCACAGGCAGAGGGTCCAAGGCAGGCGGCAGACAGCGCAGTCAGGAAACAAGCAGAGGTCCGAGGCAGGCGGCAGGTAGCAAAGTCAGGTAACAAGCAGAGGTCTGAGGCAGGCGGCAGGTAGCGAAGTCAGGTAACAAGCAGAGGTCGGCAACGAGGAGACTGGAACAGGACAGGGGAGCAAGGACAGGTCTGGGGGCAGGGACTGAGAACAGGAACAAACAGGGACAAGCCAGATTACCAGCAAGGGCTTTTACTGTGAACAGACTTCTATGATACAGGTACAGGTACAGAAAACAGATCAGGATCAGAGGCATGTGCAATAGGAGTCTGACTTCAAGCAACGGCAATTGAACAACCAGGAAGCAGAAGCTATAAAGGACAGAGACAGGAGCAACAAGAAGACAGACAGGCAGACAGAAGAACCCAGAGCAAACAGAAGGCAGCAGCACACCCGGTGGACAAAGAAGCTATGGCTAGGCAGGAGGTCTAGGAGACCCTGACAGGTATCTTCGGGTATCTCATAGGTATCAGGCTGCATGGTCCATGGGTGACACCTGCGGGGAAGAACTGATGGCCTCACATATGTGGGGGCACCGCGGACCCGTAGTCTGCAGGGAAGGACCAGTGGCCTCACATCCGTGGGGGCACCGTGGACCAATAGTGTGCAGGGAAGAACCGGTGGTCCCACTTCCGTGGGGGCACCGCGGACCCGTAGTGAGCACCCATGAGTCCCCAGACCCCTGCGAGAACCACCCGAGGCCCCTCAGACACCTGGGCTCCCAGACATCCGCAGGCCTACCGTGGGGACCCAATTGTGGCCCTCGGTAACCCGCGGAGACCACCTGGGGGCCATGGCACTTGGCGGGACCCACCAACAGGTCTCCAGAACCTGTGTGAAACATGTTGCTTGTAACCTGTAGGTCTGAAAGTGACCCGTCAGCCCGCCGGGGACTCGTGTGGGGCTGGGGTATGAACCCTGTATGTAAAAGGATAAATCATGTATTTATGAGGGGGCACAGGGGGTGGGTAATGTAATTAATTATTAGAATCAAGTTTATTGTGGGGCTGTGTATTGTTTTTATTGTGGGTACTGGGGGTGAGAGGAGGGGGTATTGGCCCCAAGCGTATGTGGGTAGGCCTCACTTGTGGGTAGTGGGTGAGGATGGTTAGGCCTCATGGTGTGGGGGGTTAATGGGGGAGGGTATGTAGGCATCCCAAGTGGTGGGTGAGGGTAGGTTAACCCCTTAATGACTGTAGCGGTTAATAACTGCTATGGTGATTAAGGGGTTAGGGGACATTACATTGGATGTTTTTATTCTTGTTTCAGTTTTGCAGCATCGGAGGGGGCATGGGCAGGATGAAGATGAGAATGGCCTTCATCGTGGCAGCCGGACATGGGTGAGTGCAATATGTATTTAATGTATTGATTGTTCTTTATGTATTTAAAATGGGCACATTCACTATTATCCATTTGTGGATAATAGTAATTGTGCCCATTACTATACTGTATGTGTTAGGGGGGGGGGTAATTTATTTATAAGTATGTATGTGTTTTGACATTAATTGGGGGGGCACAGAATTGGTACTGCAGGCCTGCGGGTAACACCCAAGGGCCCCCGCCGGCCTATAGTATCATTGATGTGCATATATGTGTATGTTAGGGGGGTATAGGGGTTGTTGGGGTAATATATATATATTTATTTATTTATATTTATTTATTTATTTATTTAGTGTGGGGCTGTTGTGTGTGTGTGTTTTTTTTTGTGTGGGTAGCAGGGGTGGGTGAATGGGGTATTAGCCCCAACGGTGGGTTTTTAGGGCTTGCGGGTGGATAGCGGGAGGGCTTAACCCCTTCATGACGTAGCAGTATTAACCGCTACGGTGCTGAAGAGGTTAAGTGCACCCGCAACCCCCCGCAAGCCCTAAACAAGCAACAAGGGCCAAATACCCCCTTCACCCACCCCCGCTACCCACAATAAACATAGCACGGCGGGTTAACCCCTTCATTGCCTTAGCGGTTAGCCGCTAAGGTAATGATGTGGGCTTTACATCCATTTTTCCTGCCTCGGATGCATGCCGGGGGGCTCTGGGGCTGGTATCAGCTCCGGAGACCCCCGGCATCAATCACAGACAGAAAAAGGTCTGATTTTTTCTAAGTGTCGCCCTATTTGATGTTGCTATTTGATTTTCATGATGGCTTTGGTGGTTAGGGGACATTGTTCATAGTGTATTTTATTGTTACATATATTTTGCATAGTGTTACAGATTAATTGCATCATGTACACACAATGCAATTGTGTGACATTTCATATACATTTGTTGAGCTGCTGATTTGTTGGCTTATACTGCTGCGGCCAAGTTTATTCGAGCATTTGCCCGTTCTTGGCCGCAGCAGTAGCCTGGCGCGCGCCCGAGGGTGACGGGCGCGCGCCGAAGCAGCGGAAGAGCGCCCTCCGATCGGGGCGCTCTCCCTACCGCTGCCGGGTCCGCCGGGTCCCCCGGAACCCCCTGCCGCCGTCCCTCGGGGAGCCCTGGACGTGCGTGCAGGGGGCGCAGGCTCCCGAAGACGCGTGACCGCGCATCTGTGACGCGCGGCACGCCGAGGGGCGGCCACTAGCAAGCCGGGAAATCTCCCGGCATGCGGTACCGGCCACACTTTAATAAAGTGTGTCGGTAGTGTATTTGCAATGGATGCTGGATTTATTTTAACATGCAATGTAGTGATTTTAAGATAAAATATTCATGTTTTGATTTCTGCATGTTTTATATGTTTCATAATGGGCAATTAATATATTATCCATATCTGGATAATAGTTATTTTGCACATTATTGTACTGTATGTGTTGGGGGGGAGGGGGTATTGTCCCCAAGGGTATGTGGGTAGGCCTTCCTTATGGGTAGTGGGTGAGGGTGGTTAGGCCACACGGGGTGGGGGGTTAGTGTGGGAGGGTATTAAGGCCTCCTGAGTGGTGGGTGAGGGTGGGTTAACCCCTTAATGACTGTAGCAGTTAATAACCGCCATGGTGATTAAGGGGTTAGGGGACATTACATTGGCTATTGTGATCGTTGTGCATGATTTGCAGCACCGGAGGGACATGGGCAGGATGAAGATGAGGATGAAGATGGCCTTCATCGTGGGTGCCTGTAAAAGGTAAGTGTAATATGTTTTTTATGTATTTATTGAATGTTATATGTATTTAAAATGGGCAAATGCATTATTATCCATATATGAATAAAAGTAATTTTGCCCATTACTGTATAGTATGTGTTAGGGGGGTGTATTTAGTTTTAATTATTGTTTATTATTTTTGTTGGTGCAACGTTGGTACCGCAGTCCCGCGGGGACCCCTGCACTCCTGCGGGGACCCCCGTTTGGTGTGCCGGGGACCCCTGGACACCCGCGGGGTCAGCCGGGGACACCCGCGTGACCCCTGGGCTCCCTCGGAGGAGTGATCACATAACCGCTCCCATCCAATGGGGTTGCAGGCGGTCCGACATTATGTGCAGGGGGGTGGGTGTGAAAACGGGCTGGGGCTGGTGCTGGTGCAGGGGGGTTGGGTGTGAAAAATGGGCTGGTGATGGTGCTCGTGCAGGGGGGTGGGTGTGAAAAACGGGCTGGTGCTGGTGCAGGGGGTTGGGTGTGAAAAATGGGCTGGGGATGGTGCTGGTGCAGGGGGGTGGGTGTGAAAAACGGGCTGGTGGGGGGGGGCAATCGGAGTGGTGTGGTGGGGGAAGAAGGGGTGGGGGGAGAGAGAGGAGGCAGAAGGGAGAGACAGGGGGGAGAAGGGAGAGGGAGGGGGGAGAAGGGAGAGAGAGGGGGGAGAAGGGAGAGAGAGGGGTGGAGGTTTGAGGAGGGGAACCGGAGACGGGGTGAGGAGTGGAACCGGAGACGGGGAGGTTTGAGGAGGGGAACTGGAGACGGGGGGGGGGTGAAGAGGGGAACCGGAGACACCGGGCAGGGTCAGGTGGGGACCAGAAGGAGTGTATGTACGTACAGCATAGCACCAACCCCCCCCCCCTTTTTCTGTGACCAGAAATATTTGTATGTGTGTGTCTGTGTGTGTGTCTGTGTGTGTCTGTGTGTGTCTGTGTGTGTCTGTGTATCTGTGTATTTGTTTATGTGTATATGTGTGTCTGTGTATTTGTGTATGTGTGTCTATGTATGTGTGTGTCTGTGTGTGTGTGTGTGTGTTGTATGTGTGTGAATATATTTATCAAAGTTGCACAATGTTAATAAATAATTTATTCTCACAAAATGTCTTTTTTTTTTATTTTTAAAATATTATATAATATATACACACACACACACATATATACACACGCACAGGTTCCCCGTGACACACAAACACACAGACCACTTCAAAGTGACACACACACACACACACTGACAGCTACCAAGTGACACACAAACAGTGATACCCGCCTCCCAAGCGCGCTTGCTGTCTCCTCTGCCAGGACAGCAAAAAGCTCCTGGTAGAGAGAGCGGCAGCAAGCAAGAGCGAGCAGCAGCACCTAAGCACTTACTATGTCTCAGGCCTAAAAGTGACGTAACGGAGCTTAGTGCATAGCCCCCATTGTGTGCTCATTTGCATGTCATTTATCAGAATCCCTTGCTGCAGTGGAAGCACTGTATGCTAGGTGACAATGGTGTAAAGGCAGGGTTGCAGACCTGTCTAAGACATTTGAATGTGCTCACAAGTGATATTCTTTATTGGATATTTATGTACATATATATCATACAGTACCAGTGGTGAGGTGGTAAAGAGGTAACAGCACTCAGCAATTCAAAATATATATATATTAGTATAAAGAAATACTTGCACATATAATCGATTATATGTGAAAGTATTTCTTTATACTAATATTATTCTTTTTTGAATTACTGAGTGCTGTTGCCTCTTTACCACTGGGAGAGGGAGAGAGGGAGAGGGAGAGAGAGAGAACAATGGAAAAAAGAAAGGGTCTAATAAAAGCACTCAAATGTAGTGGAAATAATAAAATAATAAAATGGATTTTATTAGCAACACAGAAAAAATAAAAACATTAAAACACCAACCGCTAATCTCCTAATGAAGAGTTTGAGATGGAGGTTCAGCCAATGAGGGCGAATCAGCCGCGTGAGGTCAAAGCCACGCCCCTGCGATCCCACTGCCACGCCCCCTCCCATTTCTAACACTCCCTCTCCCCCCCAGACCACAGTGCAGCGCTGTGCACGCGCCGCCCCCCGCCGGGTTCGCATGCCACAGTGCTGACTGGGACCTCACCCTATAAGCTCAATACTTGCTGCAGCTGTTAGTAGCACATGAGGGAGAGTCCGGTATGTGGATGTAACAAGACAGATTCCTGGTTCCCCCAGCAGTAAGCACACACAGCAAACAGCAAGGCAGGTATCCAAAATGGAATAGCAGCAGGCTACTGGAGATGCGGATCACGGTGTAAATGTTCCGACAGCCGTTTCGTCATAAGGCTTCATCCGGGAGCGTGATCTGAGTGGAGCCAGTGAGCACTTTTTAAAGCCCTCACATTTTCGTGCCAAAATTGCCCATGACAGCAGTTCCAATCAGTATACAGCTTGTGAATACACACATCATTCAAACACTGAAAGAGGCTGCAAAAAACCTGCAACTTAAGAGAAAACGATTACAACTTGATACTAACTTATAACACACTTACATAGCAAAGTCGTATCACCAAGCAATGAATGATGAAATTAATATGTAACAGACACAGCATAGAAAGCTACAAGATTACTTTTATATTAAAATGGATTTTGCTAGCAATGAGTCCAATCGCCTTGCAAATGCTGCAACAATTTTTGCAATTAATAATGAAATTGTAGACTTCACACAACATCCCAGCGTTGTCCCAGATCAGGATCAGGTGAAAGAACTAACAACACTGATGAGCAAAATGCTCCGTATTTGGTGGAATAAAACAGCCTTCTGTAGTTATTTAGAACACAAGATGATTCCCAGAGGACTTACAGACCTTTCCATCTTTACTTTCTCTGATCCTGGTCTTAAGGAACGCTGGGAAAATGCTCTTAATATGTGTTCATTTGAGCTAATCAATACTTTGATTGCTAATGATGAGGCAACACTGGTTGAAACTACATTACTTATTGAGACCTTACAGAAAGACATGGAAGCTACTTGTATGGATAAGAGTGGTTTTGATAAGATAGAAGCAGAGCTTGATAAATATGAGACAGAAATTAAATCTATGAAAAGGAACATGTTTGAATGTGACTTATCGGATTACAAACTTGGAAAAGTTTAAAATTGGCGTCATTCTAAATTTAGTGTGTGTAAACAGAGGAAAGACAAAGAAGGACGCGATCGCGCCACGTTTGTGGTGAGCTATTGCGTTACAGTGTAACAGCGCGGGTTATCATTTGCGCCGACACATCATTGTGATACTTTTGAATGGATCAAAGACATTCAGCTTTTCTGTAGAAAACTTCTACTTCATAAACATTATCTGAAAACAGCCTCCGATGGGGGAATTATGGATACCGACGTTACAGAATCTATGTCATTATCTATACCTAGCTCTCAAGAACAGGAGCAAGATAATACAGTGATTGATGAGCTTGAACCTGAAGCCCATATTAGGCCTCGTTCTACTTTCTGTCCCCCCCATTCAAGCATGTTCTCAGGTTGAGGTGTTCTCCCATATGGTAACTAATGCTATTGCTAAACCATCTGATAAAATAGGACCTAGTAATATCTCTAGGGCAGAATGGACAGCTATTAATGAATTAAAAGCTATTAATGCACCGACACACTTTATTCGAGCAAATACCCAGTATGTACCTGGCAGATACCTGGAATGCGCCGCTCCTCACCTCTGACAAGCCCCGTTGCATTTGCCTTCCCAGCCTGGGTTCATGCCTGGCTGACGGGCGGCTGATCTGTTAAATGATAATGATTAGGATTTAATAGGCTGCAATGCTTCGCGTGTCTACCAGATGGCATAAATTCATGAATTGTAATGCAGTATATATATATATATATACTGTGCAGTATTGCAGCCAACGGGAATAAAATGCTTCAATCCCTGCCGGAAAATAACTCAATGCACTCGGGCAGAAAACAGTCACAAACCTCAATACACCCGGGTATACCCGAATTCGTGGGACTAGCCGAGCTCGAATAAAGTGTGTCGCCAGTGTACATCTATTGTAATCAAGCCCTCTGATAAGGGGGCAATATTGTCCCCCGGATTTGGTGGGTGAAAGGTAAGTAAAAAAATAGAATGCATGTTATTTTTCTTTTACAGGTTTTTATTTTTATTGTGATTGAATTTTTTTGGGATGCCCATTCATTGTCACTCTATTTATGTATGTCTCTATGGATATACATACATACAGGGTACGACCAATGGTTGTTTTTGCAAATGCCTGTTTTGATGTATTTTAAATTTATTTTGCTTCTTTGTTTAGAAATGTTTTGGCAATTTAATTTGTATTTTTATTTAGTAAGATGTAATTTTAAGTGGTGTTTTAAATAGTTTATTTCAGGGAGGATTCTTGCTTTTTAATAGTGGCTTCTTTTTGGTAGTTAGATTTTGTCGAACGATGTTTACTTTGAGCTTTCATTTATTTATTAATGTTTTGGTTTTGGTGTTTTAATTGTTAATTGTGGTATTTGTTTTGGATTGGATTAATTGATTGGTGGTACAGTAATTTAGTTCTTTTTACTTCTTGATTTGTTTTTATTTTTTGATTGTTTGGGTGGCATTGGATCTTGTTTGTGATTATTTATTTTAGTTTGACCATTGACTGGCATAGTGTTAAATGATGCACAGATTATATGGGCATCATGTACCCACTGTGCCATTCAACTGTTTTATTGCCATTTGTTATCTATTTAATTGGCTAAGTGGTGTGTTTTATTTTGCTATGTGGTGTTTTATTATGATATGTGCTGTATTTGATTTTGATACATGCTGTGTTTGATTTTGATATTGTGAAGATTGAGATAAAGTGTGTGGCTCAGTCTATATGAAGACAGAATATCATCACCTACTTTTTGGCGCAGCAGCCATTTGCTTGTATATATATGTACTTGTTTATTTGTGTATGTTTGATATGTTGCAGAGCATCGCTTCTGCGGTAGACTAAGCCCTTGTATAATTCCTACTTTTCACAAAATTGAAATAATTGCATTTGTAAGAGTTTTTCCAGCAAAGTCATATATTGCTGACCTTAGTTTCTCTTATCTGGTAGCTGCACCCAAAGGGCTAAGAGGTTTACTCCTTAAAGTCAGGCGGTTAAGAGGCCCACAGTGGGGTGGAATATATAGGATAAGATATAGCTCACGAAATATATTTATGTATGAATAAGGAATATTATATAAGTCATCATATTGTTTTTAACTCTAAGCCAGCCCCGGAAGGGGTGTATTACTCATTTTGAAATGTATAAAAATGTGATACCAAGCAATATGTTGTCAGAGGCATGAGTTCATTTTTGAATTCTCTCTCAGTTGTACCATGGTGCAGATAACTCACGTTAATACTTTGAACCCTTGACTCATTGATATTATTTCTACGCTTTCACAATATGTGCTGTGTTTGATTTTGATTTGTAATGTTTTTATTTGGGTCTGTTTTTTTAACCCTTCACCATTTCTTGGTATATTGGTAAATCATGCCCATATTATATGGGCATGATGTACCCACTGTACCAATGAATGGGTGAAGGGTGGGGGTAGTTGCCTGGGGAGGGTGGTATACCTCTTGCGTGGGTAGTGGCAGAGGGTTGGTTAACCCCTTAATTACTTTCACGGTTATTAACCGCTAAGGTGATTAAGGGGCTTAGGGACATTAGAATGTATTTTGCTATGTATGCTTTCTGGCAACGGAGGACATGGATCTGCAGTAAGATGACGATGATGCCCTTCAGATTGCCTGGGGTAAGTAGAACTGTTTTTATTTACTTTATTTATGCTTCATGGATAATGTTGTGTTTAATAATGGGCAAATAATCTATTATCCATATCTGGACAATAGTTATTTTGCCATTACTGTACTGTATGTATTTTGGTGGGAGTTGTGTGGGGAGAGGGTGGGGAATATATTGATTTAAATGTAGGTCATGTTTTATTTAAATACAGGATTGGTACCGTAGGCCAGTGGGGACAACCCGAGGACTCCTGGATGCCCACGGGGACCACCTGAGGACCCACAGGGACACCCATGGGGAAGAACCGGGGACCCCCACCCTGCTGCCTTCCTATTGGTTCTTGCTCCTTTTTATACCCAGTCAGAAAACTGCTTATGCTGAGCATAAACTATTGTTTATATACCGTGCTTGCTGCATTATGAGTATTGACTATTGCTGTGCCTTGCCTGATCTTCATTGTGACCTCTGCTCATACCTTGACTTCTCTCTTCAGTATCCCTGGACCACGGCTAGCTTCTGGACTCCCACTCTCTCCTAGACCAAGGCTATGGATTACGACTACCATTCTCTCTCCAACCCCGGATAACTGCAAGTACCACAAACAACGCAAGCTCTCTGACCCTGACCCAGCTACATGACCCTGACTCTGCAATCCAGACTTGGCCCCGTTGTTGTAGGGTGGCAGTTATACACATTCCCACCTCAGCCCCACGGTCTAGTCCATTTTGTGGTGAGCACACGTTACAACATTCAACTCGGGTTCAATCACCTGCCCTGTTGGAGATATATTATATAAGATGTCATGTTTATAGGAATGTCAGTTATTCACTTTATAGATAAATGTCTCATCACCTTACATTCAGTGATGAATCCTTCTATCACAGTTGTGAGCGCAGCCTTCTCAGGGGTAAACCAGTGGCACCAAGAAATGCAGACGAGTTTGTGAGTATCAGGGAATCGTTATTGCGAGTGCACAGAGAGATGACACATTAGCAAGCGGCTTCAGCGTGATCCCGATGGGGGGGGGGGGTAATACCAACCCCAGTATCTATAGCCTTGGTAATAGAAGCTAAGGCGGAACTGCCCTATTACAATCTAAATCTCTACATATACTTTATTTGAGTTTGGTAAGCATAAAATCCCTCCCTCCCATATATTTGTTTTTACCAAAGTTAAGTTGTAATCTCCTTATTAAGCACATGATATTCTGAAATAGTTTCAGAGCAAACCTTGCCCACTCATACATTCTATCATACAGAAATGGTACAATAACAAAGTGCGTCAGGGTACTGATAAATTGTATCGCTATAATTCTGGTCGTAAAGCCACAGACACAGCCTTGGAACTTCTATTGTCAGCGAAACTCATCTTAACCCACAAACACTTATCACACATCCACATTAAAAAGAAGAGACAAATGGATGACCAATAACCCAAGACCCTCTTTCTTCTGTATAGCCCCCCTGGCCATAACTCTTTCACACAGGGTTTTCAGACAGTACATGACTAAGTTACCGCAATATATAGGTCATCCTTAGTTCTTATCTTATTGTGACCATCACAGAAATGTTATATCTCTTTATATGTACGTTTGCACAGGGCCTTACAAATTATGCGGCTTTTTAACGTTCCCGTTCGTTTTGATATTTTTGTGCTGCACCTTACCTCCTATTAAGAAATCTGTACTTACCGTGGAAATATTCCTTACTTTGAGGACACACCTATTCTCTAATCCTGACTCATGGCAAAAGAGGTGCAATTCTGGAGGAAATCATTGCACAATTCTGTATGTTTCACAGGATTTAAATCCGGTTAAAATAAATGGGATTTCTTCCTGACACATTTAGTGAAGATTTTTGGACCCAAAATGTGCACCAATTTGCCCGGACACATAGATCTCACTGTAATTAAGTCTCCCAGTTGAGAAACTGTATTGGAACAATAAAAAAACACTTGTTTATCAATGTACAGAATGGAATGGGATATTGGAAGCAATAGTATTGTTTTGTTTTCTTGTCTAAAGGGAGATTTTAATAAATGGCCCCTTAAAGTCTGAATTATGCTCATGTTGTTCTCAATAGCAATAACCACGGTAATTAATATATTAGAAAATCTGTGACATTCTGCAACATAACAATCACAATTATTTGCATTAAACAAATTGCATTACAAATATTTCCCTTCCCTAGGTATAAGTGGACATTTACCTATAGCAAGACCACTGCCCAACATATTCACTGGAGACTAATTATCAATGTCTCCAGGCTGCAAAACATGGGTAAGACCAGTGCAATAAAGCACCACCATATACCGCCTGTCCCATGTACGGAGATACTGTTTTCTTTAACCTTTTTGGTTATTACACATGTTGGCAGTGTATAGTGTTCACCAACACTACTTCCATATACTGTACATGCTGTATCTGGGATAACATATAAACAAAACATAACACCATTTGTAACTAAGAAAGGACACATTGTCACTTTTACGTCATGTCCATTTTAACATGGACCCCTATTATCTTATGCCAGCTGTATTACACAGTTTTTCAGCACAGCCTGAGGTAAAGTGAAGAGCCAGTAACCTACTCACAGACAGCTTTTTCAACCTTTTGGGTCACCACAGTGAGTCTGATTATACTGGCTTTGCAATGTGAAGTTGGAATAGGTTTCAACCACACATTATGTAAATCAGCGGTGCGCAAACTGGGGGGCACGCCCCCCAGGGGGCGCAAGATTAACTGTGAGGGGCGCGTTATTTACAGAGGTCCTACGTGCCTCCCGAAGGCATTTAAATTAAGTGCCAGGGAAGCGGCAAAGGCCTCTGTAAACCTTACATACCGTGGCTCAGCCGCCATCTGGAGATGCATCGCCATAGTAACGCGGCATCAAATGACGCCATGGGGTCATGTGACATTGTGTTGCTATGGCAACGTGACGTCATGATGCCCAGATGCTGGGGACCACGGTAAGGAGGAGGGAGGGGGCGCACGAAGAGCATGACAGCCGGCAGGGGGGCACAGGAAAAAAATTGTGCTCCCCTGAAGTAAGTTATGGGGGGTGGGGTGGTAAAAAGGTGACAAAAACCCTCCACATTATAACATACAGCAAATAAACATATCAGTTGCGTGGACTGCCGCTTAAAACCCTGTGAAATATACAGTGTTGTGCAATTGTTTTACCCCAGATTTGCAACATGTAACATGTTCTTTGTGTCTCTTTCTAGAGATTACTCCAACATAACAGTACTCAGCATTCTGGTTTTAGCACATAAAAAGAAACGTTTATTCTGAAGATAAATACTCACAAAAATAGTACAAAATGGCGGTGATGTTCAAATAAATGATATCTTCAAAGATGGGTGAATATTATTCTGTTCATGAGTTGAATCCTTCTGTTTGATCTTGGTATCATGATGTTAAACCTGGTTCAATCTCTCTCCTGGTGTTAACCCATCTCTCTTCTTTCTCCGTGTAATCCCTCTACCATCCCTCTGGGTGTAATCCTTGTCTCTTTTACTACCAGTTACATCCATCAGTATTTATCCAAACAATATCCCTTAGTCAGCCCTTGCTTCTACTAATTATATTTAAGTAATAATCCCCAAAGAACAGGGCATTACTGGCCAATAATGCCCTGTTCTGAGGGGATTATTACTATTAAAGGCTAAATGTAGACTTTTTTTTAATTTTTCATAAATAAGATACATTTTTCTAGTCATTGATTTTTATCAGTGTATATACCTGTGTAGGAAAAAGTAAAGTAGAAGATGAGAAGGCTGAGGGGCTGGAGAGAGAGGTTTAGGGGGGGGAGAGATGTGTAAGGAGGAGAGAGGTGAAGGAGGGGGGGAAGAGAGAAGTGGTGGGGGGAGAGAGAGAGGGGTGAGGGGGATAGAGAGGTGAGGGGGGAAAGAAGTGAGGGGGGGAGACAGGTGAGGGGGGGAGAGAGAGGTGAGGGGGGAGAGAGAGGTGAGGGGGGAGAGAGAGAGAGGTGAGGGGGGAGAGAGAGGTGAGGGGGGAGAGAGAGGAGAGAGGTGAGGGGGGGAGAGAGGTGAGGGGGGAGAGAGAGGAGAGAGGTGAGGGGGGGAGAGATAGATGAGGGTGAGAGAGAGGTGAGGGGGAGAGAGAGAGAGAGAGAGGTGAGGGGGGAGAGAGAGGTGAGGGGGGAGAGGGGAGAAAAGGGGAGAGGGGAGAAAAGGGGTAAGGGGGAGAATTGGGGGGAATGGAGGGGGAGAGGTGGATGGAGGGGGGATGTAGGACAGAAGTGGGGGGACTGTGATATTAACTACAACTAAATAAAAAGAAATACAAATGATCTTACAGTAGCACAGGCAATAGATGTGGTGAGAAATATTACTTTGTTGCAAGCAACAAAGTTACCAGTTTGGACAGAGCAGCTTCTGGCAGCACTATCTGCTGTGAGAGAGGGGGGGAAAGGGGGGAGAGGCTGCTTGTTCAGTGTGATCAGTGAGGAGAGCAGGCTGCTGCAGTTCAGATTTAAACTTGCCGTTTTTTTTCTCAGCGCGAGCCCCTGCATCTCTGCTTTGAGGTGAGTTGGCAAGTTATCAAAATTCCCGGGCATTACTGAATGAATAATGCCTGGAATTCTGACCAAACAGAGGGCAGGGATTTCAGTAATGCCCGGAATTTTACTGCTTTAGCCTATTATACCAGATAAGTTCCTTCAGCTCAAAACTGATGTCATATCTGTTAATGAACTCCCAACCCTCCATACAAGGGAATAACCAAATATGGCGTGTCTTCTGGAAAGATCTTAGAACTCCTTTTTATCCAAACTGATACCATAGCCTCCTACGATTGCATCAGCTTTAACCACAGTTTTCGGTAGTCACTCAACTGTCACTCACAGGGCCCCCTTTGTTCAGACAACCCAACAGAGCTGCAATCCCATTATAACCTCCAATGCTACCCTAAAATGACTGAATCTACAGATATTAACTAACCACCATTAGCATAATATCAAATTGTATATGTGTGATATATCTGTATATAAAATAATTGGTCCAAATTATAGTATCCTGTGTGGTATCCTGTTTTTATACCCCCGATTCAAACCTAATCTTTAATATATAAAATCGAAAGGATAGTGCAAGATGCGGCGAATCTGATTGGTCCCTGTGTCCGCCCCCCCCCCACGACTCTCATTGGCCAAGAGGTATGCTCCACTGTGACACACACATAGACACACACAGACATTGGTCCCTGTGTCCGCCCGCCCATAGTCAGCCTCCCATACGACTCTCATTGGCCAAAAGGTACAGTGACATCACTGACACACACGTACTTCACTATCACACAGTCTCACTGACACACCATACCCCCAGAGAACCCCTGCGGAGTCCTTGGTAAGTTTCATCCATCTCACACTGTCACCCCTGTCTACACACACTCACTGTCACCCCTGTGTACACACACACACACACACACACACTCACTGTCACCCCTGTGTACATACACACACACACACCTGAGACCATGTTTCTTCACCTAATATCACATGAGATCCATATTAGATGAATGTTACACCTCTTAAAGGGATGAGTTGGAATCTACATTTTACAATATTAAGTGGCTGCTGTGAGTATCTCCTCACTAACTGTCATTTTATTCCTACTATCATTTTGGCTCCGCCCCTTGTTGATATCAGATCAGAGAGATCAGAAGTTTCTCAGTCAGTGTATAGTTGGCCTACATTTATTACTCAGGTATTGTAGTTGTGGTTTTGTTTTTATATCTTTGTTCCAACTGGAACTACTAACAATTATACTTTTTATTTTGAACAACATCAATTTATTTTATCTATTTACATTCCGGGCAACGCCGGGTCTCTCAGCTAGTTACAATATAATAATGCAACTGAACTGGAATTCTTACACACCACTTTTGTCTCGAGTCAGGATTAGACAATAGGTGGGTCCTCAGAGTCTGTGAGCAGGTTATTGGCTCTGCACTTCTTTAACCCAGGCTGTGCTGAAAAGCTGTGTAAGGCTTGTTATATATTGTGTGCGGCTGTGCGCGCGTGCCAGTGCGAATGCACGTGCCGCATGCTTTTTGTGTGTATGCTGTGAGCTGAGAAGTTACTGTGTGTGTGTGTGTGTGTGTGTGTGTGTGTGTGTGTGTGTGTGTGTGTGTATGTGTGTGTGTGTGTGTGTGTTTGTGTAAGTATGTGTGTGTAAGTACTGCACCGACACACTTTATTCGAGCAAATACCCAGTATGTACCTGGCAGATACCTGGAATACGCCGCTCCTCACCTCAGACAAGCCCCGTTGCGTTTGCCTTCCCAGCCTGTGTTCATGCCTGGCTGACGGGCGGCTGATCTGTTAAATGATAATGATTAGGATTTAATAGGCTGCAATGCTTCGCGTGTCTACCAGATAGCATAAATTCATGAATTGTAATGCAGTATATATATATATATACTGTGCAGTATTGCAGCCAGCGGGAATAAAATGCTTCAATCCCTGCCTGGAAAATACCTCAATGCACTCGGGCAGAAAACAGTCACAAACCTCAATACACCCGGGTATACCCGAATTCGTGGGACTAGCCGAGCTCGAATAAAGTGTGTCGCCAGTGTATGTGTAATTTATTATTTATTAAAAAAAACACATTGGTAAAAATAAAATATTTATTAACATTGTACACACACGCATGCATGCATATACACACACACACACACACACACACACACACACATGCATACACGCATACACACACATGCATACATATACACACAATGGTGTAGAGGAAGTTCCAGGGGAGCGTCGCCGTATGCACATAAAAAGAAAAAAACAGTGGATAGTGTAATATTGTAAAAAACAATAAAAAGTGAAAGTGAATAACAAGTTCCTACTCACAAAAGTAGCAGGAATATAAGCATGTGAGTGAATAATACTCTGTGATGCAGCTCGTTCCGGAGGTTTGGTATATGGGTCAGCACATCTTGGAAAAATAGAAAACAGCCATAGTGTAGATGGAAATAAACTTTATCTAATAAGTAAGTCAATTGGAGGCTTACGGCATTAGAAGGAAATACAGCATTGGGGATGTTATCTCAGATGCAGCATAGATCGTCTCGTCTGCTTCTACCCGTTGGCGGCGTCCGCGAACGTCACTTCCGGATCGTGACGTCACTTCCTGCCGGAGCTAAGGATCGTGAAAGTTCCCTTGCTTCTTTCCCAAAGCATTCCGGCGTGTAGATCAGCTGGATACCGCCTCTGCTCAGTAGAATAAGTCAGCACCTGCAGCGAATTGAGACTTCTATGTGCTCCATTCAAAATAGTAATAATTGAAGTAGAAAAAGTTACTGTGTGTTTGTGTGTGTGTGTGTGTGTGTGTGTGTGTGTGTGTGTGTGTGTGTGTGTGTGTGTGTGTGTGTGTGTGTGTGTGTGTGTGTGTGTGTGTGTGTGTGTGTGTGTGTGTGTGTGTGTGACAGACTGTGTGTGTGTGTGTGTGTGTGTGTGTGTGTGTGTGTGTGTGTGTGTGTGTGTGTGTGTGTGTGTGTGTGTGTGTGTGTGTGTGTGTGTGTGTGTGTGTGTGTGTGTGTGTGTGTGTGTGTGTGACAGACTGTGTGTGTGTGTGTGTGTGTGTGTGTGTGTGTGTGTGTGTGTGTGTGTGTGTGTGTGTGTGTGTGTGTGTGTGTGTGTGTGTGTGTGTGTGTGTGTGTGTGTGTGTGTGTGTGTGTGTGTAAGCAAGTATGTGTAATTTATTATTTATTAAAAAAAACACATTGGTAAAAATAAAATATTTATTAACATTGTAGACACACACGCATGCATACACACACACACACACACACACACACACACACACACACACACACACACACACACACACACACACACACACACACACACACACACACACACGCATACACACACATGCATACACGCATACACACACATACATACATATACACACACACACGCACATGCATACATATACACACACATGCATACATATATACACACACGCACATGCATACACACAAACATACATTTCAGCACCGGTAGCGGCGCAAAATCATTCTATTCCCCATCTTCCCCGCTGTCAGCCGGATGCGTGCTCACTGCCGTGCGCCTGCAGCCCATGTATAGAAGGGCGGACTAACCTCAGCCAATTATAAGTGCCTCGCGCACAGCGTAGCGCACGCGGCCACTATAACAGCCCTAATGCGGCAGGTATAAGTTTATAGGGATCAATGTTATTATGGACATGAAGCAAAAGGTGACACTGGGCTCATTTGCATGCCATTTCCCAGAATCCCTGGCTCCAGTGGAAGCACTGTTTGCTAAGAGATAATGGGGATAAACAGGGTTGCAGACCTGTATGAGACATGAGAATGCACCACAAGTGGTATTTATATTTCATTTCAGGAAGTCTAATTGTGATGTTAAAGAATATTCTGTATGGTTGCATTGATTGAGTGCAAAGTAGCTGCTTAAACCTAACCAAGGAAAGAATGCACCAGAAAGTATTATTTATTCAGTTATTGATCAGCAGCAAAATGTGTTAGGTCCCAGAGAAAGGCGTTTACATTAAAATTTCCCAAATTTGTGGCCATAATAAAACATGGAAAATAAATACACTTTTTACAAAATGCAATGTTTTTATTAGCATTAATACAATATAATACATTTGTACTGTAAGTGGAAACACATCAACAAGCTTGTATCTAGTTAAGCTAATCTTTGCAAAACATTTAGCCACAGGCAGTACAGTACCAACAGATAAAGGATTACTAAATAGCAAATAACTGGAAAGTACATAATTTGTTGATCTATTGAGCCATCCCATGTACTGTAACCAGTGAACTTCCCAGCCAATGAAGAGACCTGATTGCAGTAAAGAGGACTGGGCTTTATAAGGCAGAGCTTGGAAGAATAGTGATACAGAGCACAGACTCAGAGACTCAAGATGAAAGCAGCTGTTATCTTGCTCGTGCTGGGTGCATTCCTCATACATGGTGAGTATAGCAGCTTTGTATAACAGGGATGCAATTATTTGGAGCAATATATTACAATAGTTGCTGTAGAGATTTCATAAGAATGATAACCAATGTGAATTAATTTTTTTATTAGTGACTGATAAGTTATCTTTGATCACTGCAATTTTAGAATAGTTGAAACTATCCTCAGATCATTATTGTTTCATATTCCTTGAATAATTAGACATTTCAGTTGACATTTCAGAACATTTGATAGCTTTACACTAGCAAACTATATAAATAGCTGGAGAGACCATGTATTAGAAATATATAAAAATATTATGGTGGATAAAGTGACAAAAACCATCAACTTGAGTATGTGCGCTGGGTCTGTATCTCCATGCTTTCTAAGACTAAAGCTCACAGGGGAGAAGTTATAGGGAGCTGTTAGGGAAGGTTATGTGCCATAGTCCGTGGTTATTGGAGCTGTTGGGTTAGGGGTTATAGGAGTTATTTTAGGGAGTGTTTGGGAAAAAGGTGCTAAGTGCAACATTATAACGGAATACATCAGTTTGCATCTGCAGTTAACCTTTCTCTTAGCATTAGATACTGGATCTCTGCCAGTCTATGGTGGCATTAACCAAATATATATTTTATATATATATATATATGCAAATATAACTGTATGCTCATCTGCATGTCTCAAGCAGGTCTGCAACCCTGCCTTTCCCCATTATCACCCAGCATACAGCACTTCCACTGCAGCAAGGGATTCTGGGAAATGACATGCAAATGAGTTTTTATATATATATATATATATATATATATATATATATAATATAATATAACGATACCGTTCTGTGGCTAACGAAATGCTTTTAATTGTGCGAGCTTTTGATATACACTGATCTCTTCCGGTGATATTACATTGAATAAAGCAGGCAAGGGTTTACTCAAAAACAGTGCATCTTGGAATGTGACTAGAGCCCATCCCTCCCCCTGTGTAGTGTGCGATTTATGACTTGAGGTGTAAAATAGTCCCTGACTGTGAAGGATGTAAGTGTGTGTGTAAGTATGTAAATCTAAATAAAGAGCCCACAGTGTATACAGCGCTTTACAAATGGTGTGGGTAGGTGTGGAAATGTGAGACGGTGTTACATTAATAAAAGTGTGTGTAGATACTAAGTGGTCCCTATTAGTCTATAGGGATGGAATTACGTGTGTGTGTGTGTTTTATATATATATACACCTTATATTCACTAGAAATATATACATATATATATATATATATAAATATTTCTAGTGAATATCAGGTGTATATATATATATATATATATATATATATATATATATATATATATACACAGGCATACCCCACATTAACGTACGCAATGGGACCGGAGCATGTATGCGAAAATGTACTTAAAGTGAAGCACTACCTTTTTCCCACTTATTGATGCATGTACTGTGCTGCAATCGTCATATACATGCATAACTGATGTAAATAAGGCATTTGTACCAGGCTCTATAGTCTCCCCACTTGCGCACACCTTCGGTACAGGTAGGGAGCCAGTATTGCTGTTCAGGGCGTGCTGACTGGCGCATGAGTGAGCTGCACTTTGCCTATTGAGCAAGATGTACTTACTCGCCAGTGTACTTAAAGTGAGTGTACTTAAACCGGGGTATGCCTGTATATATATATATATATATATATATATATATATATATATATATATATATATATATATATATATATATATATATATATATATACACAGTGGTTGACAAATCACCAAAAAATCTACTCGCCACACAAAAAAATCTACTCGCCACCTAGTATCAAACGTGTGCTGCTTGGGCCAATATTTACTCGCCCGCGGGTTAAATCCACTCGCCCGGGGCGAGCAAATGTATAGGTTTGTCGAACACTGTATATATATATATATATATATATATATATATATATATATATATATATATATATATTTCTAGTGAATATAAGGTGAGCGAAAATATCTATGCAGCCCGAATGCTGGTTTTAACACAAAATGATATCAGCTGCACCTGGCGCACTTTAGAAATGTAGCAATATTTAAGTAGATCAGTCAATAGAAGGTTAATATGACTATATAGCTGTGAAGAGGGTGAGATTGATATCTCTACTTGTGCACAATTAGATAGATACAATATATCAATGTTTGAACCACTTGCAACCTTGTGTCAGATAAAACATTAACACATTTGCTATAAAGTTGGAAATAAATCACAATGTCTCTATGCTTTTATGTTATATAATAGAAAGTTTAAACTTAGATTTGCGGAACACATTGTGAATATCCAAACGGGTTTTATGCAACATAATTTATCAAGACACTTCAAAGAGTATTAAATGTCTTGGCATAGATGTGTTACGACACAATTGGAGGGGTGGAGACTTGGTCAACCAAATTTCCAAATTGGAAACCAAATGGATTAATAAATTAAAATATTTGGTTCCATTAGAAACAAGGTAGATATTGATTTGGGGGCCTTTCTTGTTAAATAATATAAGCCCCATTCAGAATGAGTAATGTCTCATTGCAGATTTGTTTGCCTTCTCCTGTTCTATTATGTTTTTGTTCTTTAAATATTTTCTGTTTTCTCTATTCTAATTATCATCAAATACAATATATTTTTTATTCTTTTTAAGAAATATAGAATTAAGATATAATATATCTAATTCCTCGTTTAGCCTTTTAGAATGTGCTTAGATTCGTGATTTTTTATAAATTTTTATTAATAGTCTACTAATCAAAAGTGTTTTAAATGTATACAGTATCATATAACTGTTTAAGTATATGGATTAACAACAGATGTTTTCCCTAATGAGATTATGCCATAGATATCTCTATTGGTCGAAATCCAAAAACCAGAAATGGAGGTTGGCATTTTCAATTAACCAATAGTGGCATAAACAAAAGTATAAATACCAAAAGGTGCATTTAAGAAATGTTACCCCTGATGAAGTCTTGTTTAAAGACGAAACGCGTAGAGTTAATAGATTGTCACCTACTTTCTATATGTCCCTTATTGTATGTCCATATGCAATAATAAAGCTTTTTGATAATATATCAGCTGGCGTGTGCTTATTTTGTCATCTATTGGAGAAGCCTATGCATACCAAGGAAGGCAAATTGATTTGGTTAAGTGGAGAGTCCTATGTGGATCTTGGAGTACAACACAGTACACACTGAGTATCTGCACACCTGATTTTGCACATGGTCAGGAGAGCAGACCAGAGCAGAGCAGCCAACGGAGTTCCCACCGGTGAGAAATCAGAGGCTCTGAGTATCTGCACGCTGGTTATGGTGAAGTAACAGGAGAGCTAATCAGCACATCTGACGGAGGCACGCAGGAGAAAGAGGCAAGCCCTAAGCAACACAGCACTAAAGCATGCGGTGCCAAGCAAGGGGAGAACCAGCTGAGCATTGTAAGATCATTTGGTGGATCGGACGAACAACTGGGGTAACCATGTGGAGCCCTATACAGAGCATTGTGGCTGTGGGGTGAGAGGACGACTTGGCTATAAGCAAAGGCGCTGCAATGCTAAATTGAACAGGCACAATATATAAACTGGCAGCGTGAAGGTCCCATTACCCAACTTAACCCCTTCATATCCAGCAAAGAGATTTCAGCCAACTTCCATTTGAACTCTCTACGTATAAGCATAGAGACATTGTGATTTCTTTCCAACTTTACAGCAAATGTGTTAATGTTTTATCTGGTCCAAGGTTGCAAGTGGTTCAAACATTGATATAGTGTATCTATCTAATTGTGCACAAGTTGAGATATAATTCTCACCCTCTTCACAGCTATATAGTCCTATTAACCCTCTATTGACCGATCTATTTATTATTGCTACTGTACATTTCTAAAGTGCGCCGGGTGCAACTGATATCATCTATATCTATACCTCAAAAGTGTACAGGTTTGATTCTGGCCAAAATGCTCAATGTAATGGAGCAAGTGTTACTATCTCAATACATTTCCTATTTGGGCTTTCAGTTAATACTGTGTTCTCTCAGGATTCATGTGATGTTTTATTTGCAGCGGATGCATTGAAGTGTCATAGGACCACCTGCTCGAAAGACGGCAAATGCAAACACTGGATTATCACCTGCTTTTCAGATCTCGATCATTGCTATAATACGGTGAAGACTTACAAAAACTGTAAGTTTCTTGAAATAACATGTGATCCTAAAATAGTGTCATTGTTTATCAACAACCAATCCATATGTGTTGAAGTACCTTTAAATGATGTATAACCAGCAGAAAGAAAGAGGCAGAGGTAACACTTTATAAAGCATTAAGGAAATCTCACCTGCTGGAAGCCTCATCTCCAACATACTGAATTCAGATGTACCAAATGAAGAAATCAAATAGGGTGAAGGATTTAATTTTGTGCCCGGTCCCCCCTGGGTCCTCTTCATCCCCTTACATTCCGCTGTGGCTGCGTCCAGCAGCGGAGGATGGGGAGAACGCGGGAAGGGCTGCGGGCAGTTGTGGCGGGTGACCGATTTGCCGGAGGCTCCCCGGAGGCTCCCTATGCAGGTCGTTGCCATCTTCAGTGTAGCCACGCATGCTCGAGATGGTGCACAGAAGAGCCTGGCGGCAATTTTTGTACTCTGGTGCATGCGCAATAGCCCAATAGTTGTGGTGGCCATGTTGGTTCACCCAGCGCATGCGCAGAGGCTCATCAATAGCGACGGCCATTACACAAAACGCTCTGCAGAGGAACTACAAGCCCCATAGTGCATAAGTTACATGGCGCAAACCAGCTAATAGGGCTGCAGCAATTCCCCTGCTCAGGGAATAGATACCTTTGGCGTGCTGCGAGCCACACCAGTCAGAAGAGGGAGCTGGATCAAGCAGGTAATGTCTCGGAGCCAGTGGCTCTGAGACAAGGTCTAGTATATCCCCCATTAGGCCCCAGCTAGGCCCCGACTCACAGTAGCTTGTGATTGCTTCAGGGAAGGCCCTTTAGATAAGGACACTTCCTCACTTACTGTCTAGTGTCAGGGACGACGCACAGTGATTGCGGCCTGTGGTCTGGGACCAAGGCCACCACGGTTTAAGAGACTCTATATGGTGATATTATCTACGCCAAAATTCACCCCACGAGAGACAGACACCATTGCGGATGACAACGGTGGATCAGACGGATCCCCTTTGCTAATCTGCCTTTCCCGGGTGCTAGAGCTCCAGGTAGGTACCCAACTATGTGCACCAACACTTCACGGGATAGCTTATCTCCCACACTTTTGGGTGGGCCCTGACATTATGGGAGAAGGACATCAGTGTATTGGTGCCAAGCACCCTATGTACTTTGGGGACACTCATTGGTGGTACAGGGTTTGGCCTATTATACTGTGTGGTACAGGGTAATGTTATAGTGTGTTCAGAAAAGGTTGTTAGTATATACTTGAGTGTGTGTATTATTGGTATTGTTCCTGTAAGGGGCTTATCCCACCAAGTTGGTATCCCTTGCAGGTGGAAGCGCTGTCACTAGACTAATCAGGTACACCCCAGGCTCCCAGCGGCAGAGGTTCAGGCCTCCTTTGAGCCACAGGTAACGCACCACACACTGTAGCCGCCATATCTCCCATAGAGTGGGGGAAAGTGTGCTACATTTGGAGGCACTGCTGAGATGTCAGACCTGGGTTGCCCTACTCAGCAGTTAAAATTAGTTACGACCAGAGCACCATGGTCGTGCCCTCTCAGCAACAGGTCCACAACTGGGCCTTATAATATCACGTACCCCCGCGCCACTTGGTCGCAGTGGGAGGAGTCTCCATCCTTACATCTATAAGTCCCGTGTGCGACCACGCAAAAACCTCCCTGGGTCTGGCCAGTGCCAGGATCCAAGGATGCAAACTTGACACTAATTTCCATTCTAGTACCATTCTATTGGGCACCGACCATGAGATATGCATTTGAGATGCTCCTCAGGCCCCAAATCCAATCCGAGGTCCGGCGCAAGATTTACCCACTAATATACCCGGCCTGTCACCTCCCATGGCCGCGTTCACTCCGTGGCCCTCCTCAGCGGTCCCCTAAGATGCTGAAGCGTCCAACCTCGTCCTACACCCCTGGGAGATGGATGGCCACAAGTACACCAGTCTGGGCAGATGTACCCGTGCCTAGGCTAACCTTTACCCTGTGTTGCAACTGAGACATCTACTGCTAGCCGGTACTCGAGCAGCCTCGTGAAAATGCCTAGCCAAGACCCCAACTACCACAGTAGTCTGTCAACTGGTGGCTCCACCAGGAGTATAACTCTACCTCAACTAGTAGAAACCATAACGCAGTCAGCTCACAGTCACCAATACCATCGACTAAAAACCTTCTCCGGATTCAACCCACACCACTGGGCGAAGAAACTTACGATGAATGACGTGACCACGCGGAACAAATACTGCCCGGTGGACGTGCTCTGACACAATAAAAAGGCAACGGATCATCGAGTGCCTGCAGCCCCCGGCCGCCAACATCATGCGATTACATCGTGAATGCCACGCCAACGCGGAAGCTCAAGATCTGATATGAGCCTTGACCAGGACTTATGGCGAAAAGGACAACCCAGTAACTCTATTGGCCCATTTCCATGCCCACGAACAGAAAGAAAATGAGGAATTGTCTGAGTACTTCCAGCGGTTGCAGCTAGCCTTGTGGACCCTGCTCCATAAAGGGGTCATCCAGATGCCAGACATCGACGACTACAGGACCTAACAATTCCTGCACGGATCTTCATTCAACCATCCCCTAGTGGCCAGCATAAGCTGCAATCTATCTATGTAGAACCCTCCCATTATGAGAACCTCATGGACCGAGTCAAAGATCAGGAGGTTAGCCTCCAGTTTCAGAACCCCGGGCAAACTCATGACTCATCTAGAGGAGACCGACCTACGGCTCACTCCAAGGAGTCTTGAAGGGAAGACTCCCACAAGGAAAAGGCCAAGAAGGCCCTCCAAGCCGAAGACTATCCTTCTATCGAGGTACATACTAAAAAGCCCCGCACCTCCTGGATGAGTATCCCCTACTTACAGGGCTGAGTATGACTTCAGTGGCGTCATCTGCTTCCACTGTGGCCAGAAGGGTCACTTATCATGGAACTGTCCGGAAAAAAAAAACTCGAATCTCCAACCCTAAAGCCATGACCTGCAATGTCCAGTTGGCATAACCAGCTTCCCCGCCATCAGAAAATGCCCCTGTGCCAAAACCCGATGAAACCTCTCCATCCTTACCGTCGCGTAGAATCGGCTGCCTTAATCTGTGTCCTCTTGGACAGAATAAACGCATCAACTTTGCTGGACTCTGGGTCCCAGATGACCATTGCATACCGGCAATTTTATGATCAACGTCTTTAACATCTGCCCTTGCAGTCGGCCGACAAGATAAAGCTGTGTGGGACACAGCAATGAGGATTACCCCATTGACAGGGTAGTGCAGGTTCGGCTGGAAATTCCCCAGCTGAACACCGGCATGTCCCACACCATGGATGTTGAGGCTCTAATATGCCCTGAGCCTTGGGAATTCCCAAAGTTCCAGCATTATAATGGGGACCAATACCGAAGTACATACTGATGTCCTCGAAACTAGACATCACCAGCCACAGATGGCTGACAGCCCTTTCAAACTACCAGTTCACACTGAAGTACAAACCGGGGCCCCTGAACATTGGAGCTGATGCTCTATCCAGAAGACTGGGACTGGATACTACCCCAGATAATGACATCTGGGAGGATATCCCTGGACCAGGGATGCGAGATATGTGCTCAACTGTGGCTATCGTGGAAGATAAAGTGGCCTTCTCAGAATTGAGGGTCGTGGATTTCTTGGGATGCAAATCCAAGGCTATTCCTGCTGCCTACTGTAAACCAGAGGGAATGAACATCACCCCTGACAAGATCATTGCGTGGAAGGATCTAGTACAATATCAAATATGGGATCCAGTGGCTGTCATCATCTGCCAGGCCGCCCAACAAAACAAGCCAGAAATTCTAAAACATGCCCCCAGTGACATGGTCGCAATACTAATGCGAGAGGTAGGCAAATTCAAAATTGACAATTGTCTACTTTATAGGGTGGTGCAGTACCATAACCACCCGGATAGAAGGCAACTGGTCCTACCAAGGAACCTACAACACATGGTTCTGCGATCTCTACATAATGACAATGGTCATCTTTGAGTAGACAAAACCTTCGGTCTGATACGAGACCGGTTCTTCTGGCCACGCATGAGTCAGTAGAATGCCACTGCCGCTGATGTTCACGGTGCATCTAACAAAAGACCCTACCTACCAGAGCCGCCCCAATGGCTCATCTGAAGAGCTCCGGTCCCCCGGACCTCGTATGCATGGGTTTTCTGTGTATTGAACCAGATGCCCGAGGCATCGGTAATGTACTAGTGATTACAGATCACTACACTCAGTATGCCCCAGCCTTCCTAACCAAAGACCAGAAGCCATTACAGTGGCCAAAATATTATGGGAGAGGTACTTTATTCATTATTGACTGCCCAATCACCTGCACTCTGATCAAGCCCGGGACTTCGAAAGTAACCTCATCAAGGAGTTGCTTAGATTGTTAAATATCACCAAGTCCCAAACGACTCCTTAGCATCCGGAGGGAGATTCTCTGCCGGAGAGTTTTAACTGGACTCTCCGCGACATGCTCTGCACCCTGAAAGGCTCACAGAAACTGAGTGCAGTAAACATGTTGAATCCTTAGTGCACGCCTATAACTGCACCTGCCACAAATCCGCGGGATTCACATCCTACTTTCTGATGTTCAGGCGAGATGCACAGCTGCCAGTGGATATACATCTGGGTATCTATCGATGGGGTACCCAACATTATGCACTTCAAGTACATACTACGGCTCTAAGACAGCCTACAATGCGCTTACCAATTAGCAGAGGAAGCATCTGCTCATCAGAACGCCGAAAAGAAATGGCGCTATGACCATAAATTCCGCCATCGAGAAATTCATCCTGGAGACAGCGTTCCCCTCCGTAATCTAGGGGTTCCCAGTAAATACAAGCTGGCCGACCGCTGGTGCGATTTGGTCTATGAAGTTGAATCACAGATGCCGGGCCTCCCGGTCTACCGCATAAAAGACATGGATGGCTGGGTAAAGGTCTGGTACCGCTAACATCTCCTGCCTATTCCGCAATTGGAAGATGACGATCCAGAAATAGAGGCTACACCATTGGCCGGTGAGCCAGAGAGAGCTGAGGGAAATCCAGAGACAATAATCGAAACACCTGAGGATCTGATGGAAGGACCCACTAGTAGTGCAGGACAAAATCAAGAGGCAATTCCCAAAGGAGCGCCAGGTAATGGGCCCCATCCAAAGACACCTACTCCGGTGGCTCCAAAAAGCCCTCCTCTGGACCCCAGAAGTCCTTCTATCATACCTCATAGTAGAAAAAAGGAAGGATTCCCTAATTGGGTGCTCCAAAAAATCACCTGGTATAATTATTCAGCATTAATATTGTTTCACCATAGCATGGTTAATAAATCTACGTAAGTACCAGCACTCACTGTCTAATAGCCTCAGTGGCTCTGCTCCTTCAGCTGCTCGTGTGGAGTGCACTCCACACGAGCAGCTGAAGGAGCAGAGCCACTGAGGCTATTAGACAGTGAGTGCTGGTACTTACGTAGATTTGTTTGTACTATACAGGGGAATAAGGGTCCCCTTTTGTTCCGTGCACCCTGCAATTGCATATATTTAACACTATCAGAGTGCTGTCTATCGTCCCCCTTTCTCCATAGCATGGTTAATAGTCCTTTGTAGTGTTAATAAATGAGCCTGGTTTCTTATCCCCATAAAGCTTTAGTCCATAATAAAGGAACAGCTTCAACACTGAGTTAATCATATGACAACCGTCACTATAGGGAGAGAGGTCATCTAACCTGTATGGTGCTCCGTGGATGCACCCGGCGGTCCCTCCTTGGGTGGGCCTCACGCTCCCAGTGACTCTCGGTGGCTGCCGGTGTATATACTCACACTGGCTCCAACTCAGGTACGCTGTATTGGTGGGGGGAGAAACTCCATCTGCTCCGTTGCGTGCATCCGTCCCGGCGGTAGAATCCAGGTAAGTGAGTGAGAGGGTTCAGAGCACTGCTGGTAAAATCAGGCTGGAGGCATTGTGCAGTAGAAAAACCTTTATTGCGGCATGACAGCCAGGTTAAAAAGAAATGTCTTTTTAACCTGGCTGTCATGCCGCAATTAAAGTTTTTCTACTGCACGATGCCTCCAGCCTGATTTTACCAGCAGTGCTCTGAACCCTCTCACTCGCTTATCATACCTCATAGAGACATTACAGAGACACTAGTACCCTCAATGAGAGAGGCTGAGTCTCAAGAGTACGGACACTTCTCCCCAGAGGGAGTCGAAGAAGGAATTCGCCAAAGCCAGCGTGTTAGGTACACTACCAACCGTGTAGCCTATAATTCATTTGGGACACCCCACTATGAGGCTCAGCAGTGGTCTCGCAGCAAGATCAAATCTGTGATTGTGATTGTCACGGTGGACCAGAACTTATCAACACTTTATATTTTTGGGATTCTCGATTGAACACGACAAGGAGGCAAAATAAATTGTCATTTATTTCCTTGATAGACAAACACACGACAGCTTCAGAATACACTTAATATAACACTTACTGGGATGGGGAAACAAAATAAAATGTCTTTTGCCAGAAAGCGCAAGAAATGCAGTCTCTGATTTAAAGTCCGTTTGGCTAGATCGCAAGTTGCCTATCTAATAACTCCGCCAAATAAAGGAATTTCGTAGACGTTCATAAGAATTCGTCCGGGAGTCACCAGGGCTAACGAATTCCGGAGTTTGGGGTAAATCTTTGATTGTGTTGTTTTTAACCCCTTGCGTCCTGGAACCGCTATCGCTATACGCGAACAGAATCCTGTGCAAAGCTTGGTTACGTCATGAATCACACTAGGGATAGCTCGGTGTGCAGGTTTACAGGGTTCACAGACCTATCTGTAACATGCCTGCCCAATCCCCTCCGTGGTAACACTTAACTCACCAATCTCCGATTTGCCTGTAGTTTGCAAAACCAGGCAAAAAGGCTTTCCTGTTTGCACCGTGCATGTGTTGGCTTGACAACCATGCGACTTAGCATACCTGGGGTACACCCTTTTCCTGGCGACCCTTGGTCTGGGGTTTGGCTCCAAGGTGTGAAGGGCTCATGCTGAGTACCGGTATCTAGCACTCAGCAACATCCTGGCCACTTTCACACTTTGGATCTCTGAGTCTTTTCATTCTGGGCACTTCACTGGGCTTACAGTCTCCCACTGAACAGAGGGTCTTTGAAGTGTAGGAAGGAAAATACCCTCAGCTCATTTACCCCTGGCATATTTACATGCCATAGGATTTCTCCCGGGCTCATAGAAAAAACTGTTCCTGCCTGTACAATTGAAAATTAAAGTATCATATACTTTATTAAAACATGTTCTGGGGGTGTCACAACTGTAATTTTAGAGTAAATTAGAGTGCTATCAATCTGCATTCCCGAGTTTGCCCGCTTAATTGAAAGGCTTGCTCGTGGGAATCCAAGTTCACCTACTTCTCACGTCAATTGACCGACTTCCCACGGCAATAGACTTTCTGCCTTTCAAGTTACGGGAGCTAATAAGGCACAGATACATTTTATCGGGAAACCACTTCAACCCTAACCTGACTTGTGGTTACAGAGTCGAATGCTTGGAAATAGATACCATACTTCAAACAGACCTCCCAGCGCCAGCCACGCTTATTCAATCAGCGCCGGCTTCGGCACTCAGAATGCCATCTTGTGCCTAAAAACATTATAGCACACTTTGTATTTATTTGTATTACTGCAGGCAGGGAGAAGCCTGCAAAATGTTGATAAAAAGGCAGGGACAGGGGCAAATACATTAGGGTCATGCATATACATTTAACCCTTCACTCCCAATATGAGTTGGGGTTAATCAGTCGGGTATAATACCTTTATTATGGGCCTGATTAACCCCACTCTTGCCACAGTGATGTTCACAGAAATGTACAATCTCATGTAAAGCCATTTGCAATGTGTTAAGTTGTATATACATGTTAAGCATTTTTATTATATAACTTCTGTTGTGGTTATGGTTACGTTGTTCCCAAGTGGGGACATTGGTCTTTTCACCAGGGGGAGAATGTGGTTCGGTCCCCCCTGGGTCCCTCTTCATCCCCTTACCTTCAGCTGTAGCTGCGTCCCACAGCGGAGGATGGGGAGAGTGTGGGGAGGGCTGCGGGCAGTTTCAGCCAGTGATCGAATTGTCGGGGCTCCCAGTGACTCCCTTTGCAGGGCGCCGTCATCTTCCGTGCAGCTGCGCATGCGTGAGATAGTGCACATGCACAGAAGAGCCCTGCGGCCATGTTTGTACTCTGGTGCATGCGCAATGGCCCAATAGTTGCGGCGACCATGTTGGTTTACACAGCGCAAGTGCAGAGGCTCATCAATAGTGGCGGCCATTACACAAAATGCTCTGCAGGGGAACTACAAGCCCCATAGTGCATGGGGCTATAAGTCCTATGGCGCGAAACAGCCAAAAGGGCTGCAGCAATTGCCCTGCTCAGGGAATAGATACTTTTGGCTAGCTGCGAGCCACACCAGTCAGAAGAGGGAGCTGGATCAAGCAGGTAGTATCTCAGAGTCAGTGGCACTGAGACTAGACCTAGTATGTCCCCCCTTAGGCCAAAGCTAGGCCCTGAATCACAGTAGCTTGAAGTTGCTTCAGGGAAGGCCCCTTAGGCTTCGTCCATGGATATTGCTTGCGTGCGGAGGCGCGCTGAGGCTGAGGGAAAGCGGGTGCTTTCCCTGGCCTTAGACAGCGCGCCGTCCGGGGGCATGTCGGCGGTCGGGCCAGTGACGTCATAGAGCTGGTTCGCCCTCATTGGGCGAACCGCTCACGTGACCGGCCCTGCGCTCCGGCAGGCGCAAAAATGTAAAATTTTCCTAAGACCTACGCTTCCATGCGCTTGTGGAAGCGTAGGTGAGCCCCTACTAAACCGCTCTCATTGTGGCTGTAGGGGCTCAGTGCCGAGCGTAAGTGCGCCTCAGCGAGCCCCCATCCGCAAGCACTATCCATGGACGCGGACTTAGATAGGGACGCTTCCTCACTTACTGTCTACTGTCAGGGACACACTGAAGACACCGCACAGTGATTATGGCCTGTGGTCTGGGACCAGGTCACCCCTGTTGTAAGAGATTCTGCATGGTGATATTATCCATGCCGGAATTCACCCCAAGCGGAGGCAGCCGAAAACGTTGGATCAGATGGATCCCCTTTGTTAATATGCATTACCCGGGTGCTGGAGCCCCGGGCAGGTACCCAACTAAGTGCACCAACACTTCACGGGATAGCATTATCTCCAACACTTTTGGGTGGGCCTTCACATTGTGGGAGAAGGACATCAGTGTATTGGTGCCAAGCACCCTATTTACTTTGAGGAAACTCATTGATGGTACTGGGTTGGGCCTATTATACTGTGTGGTAGAGGGTACTGCTATAGTGTGTTCAGTAAAGGTAATTAGTATTTACTTAAGTGTGTGTATTATTGTTATTGTTCCTGTAAGGGGCTTATTCCACCAAGTTGGGATCCCTTGCATGTGGAGGCACTGTCACCAGACGAATCAGGTATACCCCAGGCTCCCAGCAGCGGAATTTCAGGCCTCCTGTGAGCCACAGGTAACGCACCACTTACTGTAGCCGCCATATCTCTCATCGGGTGGGGGAAAGTGCGCTACACTATTAATACCGCAATCCACTCATAAGTAAAATTTTAGTTTTTACCTGTAGTTGAATAAAACTGTAGGGGTCCCTCGGTAAATACTAAAATTAAAGATACCGAAGCTTTGGGGTCAATCAAAAGTAATTGTCGTGCCATCGCCAGATGATTCTGTGTCTACTTATTGACCGCTAGACTGAAGCTGACCACAGTGGTAATATGGTTTCCGTATGAATAAGTACTGTTCTCTTGTCTGGGAGATTCCAAAACATTTTTTTGAGCTACCCAGAGCTAGGAGTAGTCATGTTCCGCTCAGAGAGTGTTGCAGTTTTTCTGATATGTTGCCATCTGTGTAGAATTATTTCTATGATCAGGAAGATGGAATAGTCTATGTTACTCCTTACCCTAGAAAGTTTAATCTCATTGTTTCTGTAGCGACTGTCAGAGCTCTGTATTGCATGCTTACAGACTCAGACTTACACTGGACCCACAACAATACAATATAAGCCTTATTTTCTATGCTGTGCTATTCCATATGATATCTTCTGCTGCTGGTACATAACTTACGACCTGTTCACTTGAATGGGACGTTATTGAGTTATTTACTAAAGTCTCCTGGGTGGAAGTCTGTGCAAAAGTATTGCTCCAGATTTATAAAAGGAAAAGCTCCCACAGCTTTTATAGAATACAATTTTTTAAATGAAAATAATGATAATAAAACAGAAAGGCTGTGTTTTTTGCATTGGTTTTGCCCAACCTTTGGCAGCCGGGACACTTTAGTATTTAGACCACTACATGTCTTCCAGCGCGGGAAGGAACCTCACGGCATAACACAATTTAGTAAATATGTGAATTATTTGAAATATGAGAACCCCCAAATTAAATGACTCCCATCTCTGTTATAATGTTATTTTGTTATACTATACCTGTCAATAAATGACATCTTTTATATTCTAGTTTTTGACAAACGGGGATGCACTACTGAAAAATTATGCTGGCGTATGATGAACCGGTTTCCTTCAACTCTATGCTGCACAAGGGATTTCTGTAACTGTGACAGAAGCAGTAACCAAACCTGCTGAAGACATTCCTATAATAACATGCATCTGACAAAAAGTGAAAAGGCCAACTGCTACAGTATATCATTTCCAATCCAGATTGGAAAATGGGCAAACAATGTTGGCCAAGTGATTCCTATCTGCTGTCACATAAATTTCATTGCTTTAAAAAAGAAACTCAATAAATCTAAATTACTGATATATTTACTTTTTGCTGTATTTGTCTTTTTCTTTTTCTCTTGCCATTAATAATACCAAAGTAATAAGTATTGCTAACAGCGTATGTAATATTTCTAAAAATAGTATAAATATTTTTTTTTTGCTATACTCATACTGTTACAAATTGCATTGTCTATTTGCTAAACATGGGAATATTATTTCCCTACAAGAATTAGTGTTAGATACATAAAGGACACATTAAATGGGGAAAATTTTTGAAACCCAAGCAAACACGTTATTAAAATAAATAAGTTTGAAGACACTGCGAAAGCCTCTTCATTCATATCAGTGAATGTCTATTCGCAAATGATAATCAGCTTGTGAATTATACATTTATAATAGTGTTGTATCGAGTCCTACATTTTGCCGGGTACCCGACAAAAATGGGCAATTTCACCGGACTTGGAACCGGGTACCCTGCCCAGATAGCATACCCTTATCTGCATCTGGCAGAGGGTGGGAAAAACTGCTTCGGAGGGTGAGGAGGTCCGCGACGACATCGTGGGGGCCGCAGCAGACATCCTGGTGGCGTTGGCAGCAGCAGATGTCCTTGTTCAGCCGGTTGGAGCAGCGGAACACATCACAACTGATGCCGGTGGGAGCCAGGGAACCATGTGACCGGAGCAGGAGTGTTCCTATTGGACAGCCGGGGAGGAGCTGGCTGTCCAATATGTACACTCCTGCTCCAGTCACATGGTTCCATGGCTTCCACGGCATCAGCTGTGGACTGTGTTCCGCTGCTTCTGCCAGCTGAACAAGGACTTCTGCTGCTGACGGCTGAACAAGGACTTCTGCTGCTGCTACCATCACCAGGACGTCTGCAGCTGCTCCCATGAAGGCACCCGGCCCTCCTCACCCTCCGCAGCTGTCTTCCTCGCCCTTCGTCACCGGCTTCAGGTAAGTGTTGAAGTCTTACAAAAGACTAACTTCTTACACATATTCCTGATTTTGCTAAATGTCTATTAAACAGCAATAAGGATGTGACGGCCCTGCAGTTCCCCAATTTATTTCACATAGTTATGGGATAAAGAGATCTCTTTGGTAACTGCAGCTGCAGCCTGTTTTACTTTCTTGGAGTCACTGAAAACCATGGGCCTTTCCTGCAGCTTGGGATGCTTTCCTCGGGCCAACCCTGTATAGAGAGCGTCCTTATAGGAGAAATTTAGAACAGACAACCATTCGCTGCATCTGCACATGAGTAGAGATGGGTGAATCTGCCCAAATCCATTTAAGGAAATGCAAAAATAAATTAACATCCTATCCCTTTGTACGGGCTAACTCACTTTCCCAATCCCTCTCTGCAGGGCTGGGACGATAAGTCTCTTTCCAACCTACAGTATGACCCTAAAGTTCAAAGAGGTACCTGTAAGCAGGCGAGCCCTTTATGTCAGTCTCTGGGTCTGTGTTGGTATCCGTTGAGGGGCCACCCTCTGGCGGGTTCCAGGGTCCACTGTACTCTGGAATAGAGGGTCTGGTTCCTGGTGTCTTGGGGGCAGCACAATCCTTCTGGGCTCAAGACAATGTTTCTATCCATCTCTTTCTGGAAACACAGTCCCTCTGTGCTCAAGAGATCCCCTGCAGTTCAAGCAGGAGGTTTTGCTACCAGCCTGATGATCCACGTGGAGATTGGTTAATTGTCTCTAGCTGCCATTAACCAGCTCCCTGCTGGATTCCTCAGACCAAAACAGGCTTTCCATTGAAGCCTTTTTAGAGGAGGGGTTAAGGCCTTGTTATACAGTATACTCTCAAATTATTTTCACGGTGTAAAATCCGCAAACCCATTTGGGCGGTTTCAATTCACGCCGATTCATCATAAACCACCCTTGGATACAACCCGTGGATGGATTTGTAAAATCCAATCCATGGATTCAGCAATCTGCTGAATCTAAGGACTGGATTCTACACATCCATCCATGGGTTGCGGATTCCACAGAGTGTATTTGTAATAATAATGAAAAATTAGCAAAACACAAATAGCCCTTTTTGAGATTGATCCCCTGAAATCCACGGACCAAAGGAACCGGCCGATCTGCTGCAGATCTAAATCCGCCAAAATTATTTGCTCATCTCTACACACCAGTTAACTAGGTCCCGCATTACACATAAGCCACAGGATCCACCTGTGCAACCTCCAGGGACTCTTTGACAAAGTGCACGGATTGCATGAAATGCATCAGAGGTTCCCTTCAAGATTCTTGTTTTTACATTTTATGCTGCTATACGTTCAATAAACTTTTTTTGATACCGTGATCAAGCATCCGTCGCACTTCCTCCATTTGGAATGCACCATTCATCATTTGATACGCTGTGCTCCGCCACTATCCTTCCCTGGGAGGAATCTTTCTTCAACCTACGGGGTAGTATTTCAATCTAAGCCCTGACCAGGTGAAAATAACAATTGCAACAGTAATAAACATATCGTAGACCTCTACTAGGACTACACTGGGATTGTACTGGGAAGAGATTGAAACTGAACTAAAATTGCAAAGTATTTTTGTTAAATAACCATCAAAGTTCCAGTGGGTTGCAATAAATGTTATTTTTATTTTCTTGTAACAATTGGTGTGGTTTTTGTGCCACCCTCATCTACACCCATTTACCCCAGGGATATACTGTACTTGTGGCTGCCATGACCCAGACATACTACAAAAACAGCATTTGTATGCTTTACTATTCTTGTCTCAAGGTAAGCTGTTGTCCAGAATGGAATATGAGCAATATAAAGCCGGTTATAGATTGACTGATACATGTGAATGTGCTCACAAGTGATTGTTTGTACAGTCGAGGACTTTGTCACTTTTTAACCCACCATAACTTACTTTATATAATGTGTGGTTGAAACCTATTTCAACTTCATATTGCAAAGCCAGTATTACCAACCTCACACTTATGATATCTAAAAGGTTGGAATATCTGTCTGTGAGTAAGGTTACTGGCTCTGCACTTCTTTAACCCAGGCTTTGCTGCGAGTAGGACCTCGGTGGCCGGAACAGCGAGGAGCAGACAAGAATTGTAGGGGTCACGGGCTGAGGTCGGTGGGAGGTGGCAAGAAGGAATGTCGGGACCACACACAGAGGTCGGAGGCAGGCAGCAAGCTGGAACGTTGGGATCACATGCAGAAGTCGGAGGCAGGAAACAGCTAGCAAGGTCATGGTCACAAGCAGGGTTCGGCAACAGAAAAGCAGGAGAAGGGCAGGGAAGCAGAAACTAAGACGATGGAGCAGGGACTGAGATCAGGGAACAAACAGGGACAAGCCAGATTACCAGCAAGGGTCTTTAATGTAAGGTACAGGACTCCAACACGGACCAGAACAGGAACAGATGCTGCGGCATAAGCATAGGCAAGGGCAAAAGGAGTCTGACACAAAACAAAGGCAAGGAGAAACAGGAAACTATAAGGACAGAGAACAGGAGACACAAGAAGACAGAGGAACCCCAGAGGAGCCAAAAAGCAGCAGCACACCTGGGGGACAGAGGAAGAAATTATGGCTAGGAGCAGGATGTCTAGGAGACACTGACAAACAGCAGGCATAAGCTTGTATGGGTCAATGGTGAAATTGACAAGATGTTAAAGATGATGCTTTGTGCCCATTTGCATGTCATTACCCAGAATCCCTAGCTACTAAGAGATAATGGTGAAAAGCAGGATTACAGACCTGTCTGAGATATGTGAATGGGCTCACAAGTGATATGCTTATTTACTGTTCACTGTATGGTGGAGGCTATTTGTCACTTTTTTTTTACCCCCATCACATATAATTGGTGGAATCAAATAAAGGGAATCCCATAAAGCAATGGCAGTATGTTGCTTGCAAGTTAATCAGTAATTGTAGCAGGTGATTCCTGTGGAAAGGTGTCAAAAGCCCAATAAATGGGACTCCCTTTGCGGCACTTTGGGATCACGGATGTCCATTTTTTATTATTTATTACACCATTTGGTCAGCTAGTTAACCCATTCACTGCACTTACGTTGGTTCACTATGTGGGGTCTAGAAAAGTAATTACAGCGAATATGATGCTTTTTGGAGACTATCATTTGTTTTGCGCGAAGAGGAATGGTAAATGCCAGAAGAAAAAACAGACATTTGAATAATGTTTTATGGAGTCGCCACTTGAGGTTAGGAATAGGGGAACACAGTTACAGTATCATTGCTTGTTCGGAAGCCGCCATTCTTTAAATATCTTGAGACTTGTGACCCATTCCTTACATGTTTGCCACTTTTATCTGAAAGCTCGCATTTGTATACCGATATCCATTTACTTTAAGGTAGATTGAAGTTTACAAGGAAGGCAATTATTCTGATAACATTTTTTGGAGCCTCTCGGGCGGGTTTATTTATTATCTATTTATGTTTCCCAGCGACATAACTAGGCCCAAAAAAAGCCTGCAGTATTGTATCCACATGGCAACACGGCTGTTTATTTTCACTGTGTCGCTAGGGGTAGATTTGGCTGCTTTTAAATAAAGTTTAAGGCCGCCATTACCCCTAAGATAAGGAAAAAGAAAGTGAAGGGCGCAAAAAATCAAATTGAAATGAACTTTATATGTCACTTTGGATATTAAAATACACACAATACAATGGTAAAAACTCACATCTCCCACAGAATCATGAGAGTATGACAGTTAAGAACTGAAAAATAAACAAGATGAGATAGCACCAAAAATGATAAAATATTTGAATGCTAAAAATATATATAAATATAATTGCCTGACCAAAGGTTTGATTGACTCTCTCCCCCTTTGACCGCTGGTGGCAGGAACAGTTGAGGGCTGTGATTACCCCAAGGAAATCCACCGGGCTACTGAATGGGTCCAACAAATTGGGCAAGTGTCCGTTTGAGGTCTGCAATACCTCTGCTGCTTGGCAGTTGCTGCTGAGCATCTCTGCGGGTGCCACTTCAGTCTGCGCTTTCACCTCTCTATGTCCCGGTGAGCCGTATCGCCTCGGGGTTACGTCCTGGTCTCACAGTATTGGCCGGAAGATGATATGCCCTCGTCTGGATTCACCGCCTCTGTGCCAGCAAGCTGAGCCACTCCGCTCAGTACACGTACAGATGTATGTCAGGAGTTGGTCAGGAATGAGTCACGATTCTCTGCAGTGGCTTGTATGTTACTCCTACGCGTTTCTTCACTTGGTGTGTGTTCGCCATTACCCCTACCTGTCAATGATATGATGTATCTATTTATGTATGTACAGTTTATTGTACCAGTCCTATGTTATGTTATTATATGTTATTCTTAAAGTATGTAAAACAGTGATGTGCAGCTCTGTTCAAGATGATGGCCTGCAGGGGTTAACATTCTCTTGCAAAAGTCACTATAATCACTGTGGTGGGATTAGGCCTATTTTTAAGGAACCAGGAGAGGTCGACCACCTGGACTTGCTCTGCAAGAAAGCTGTAAGCCCTTGGGCTCTGTGTTGTTTGAATGGGGAGGAGGATTGAATGTGCATTGTCCTGTATCTGCCTACATCCTGTGGATTATGCTAAGGATGGGAATTACCATATTTGGGCATGCCATTTTTAGGCTTCCTGGCCCACCTTCAACTCCAGTAATCTCATCAACCGGATCTGGGGCTGTGTACAGAGACCAGGAATATTGTTCCAACCCAGACTAGCTGCATCTCTCTGATTGGTAAAGTGAAAACAGGCGCAAACAGATAAAAAAGGTGTTCACTATATATAAAGTGGAAAGACAACATAATACTTCAAATGAGTAAGTAAGATAATCAAATAACACAAAAAGTGAATATGTGATATAGGAATATAAAATATATACAGTATCACCCCCTGCTCAGACCCACTGGAAGGGGTAGTCTTCAATCCTCCCCAATGTAAGCAGTAGTGGACACGAAATCCAGGGGGAGCATAGGGAAGAAACAAAAACAGATCTAAGTGCAATTGGAATATGATATATAGGGTTCTATGAATCTTGTCTCCTGTAGAGTGGCTTCTTACAAGATGTAAGATTAATAACAGCCGTGTTGACAATCAGTCAGTGGTAGATGTTTTAAATGTGGCAATTGTCAGGGTAGCTCAGGTACTCAGGCGGGTATGTCCCAAGTGAAAGAGAGAAAAACAGACTTGCATAGCGCAGATCAACCAAGGTATAAAAAAACTTTTATCTAGGTAATAAATGCACTCACATTATATTGAATAAAAACAGGCATGTCACACTTAAAAAATGTATAGGAGGATTTCAGCAGCCAGCTGGCTCACCATCCCAAGGCTCTCCGTCCTCCTTCGTCTCTGCCTCTGCTCCTCCGCTTTCCCGCACGGCTCCACGTCTGACGTCAGATCCGGCATCGTCTATTGGTGGGGGCTGAACCTTCCGTGACTCCTCTCCAGACTGCTCCGTAGGAAAGACTCCCACTCAACGCTTTTCACTACGTTCTCACGTCTGCTTCGTCAGGAGTGTCCTGAGGAGGACGGAGAGTCTTGGGATGGTGAGCCAGCTGGCTGATGATATATGTTGTGTCTCTTCTTGCAAAGGTTCCTGAGCATCCTGCTGTCTATTAGCTCTCTCTGCCAGAACTCTACGCCACGTTGTGACCTTGCTCTGCAAATCCTGAAGATGCATCGTTCTCTTGTGCTCAGAGTCTCCCTTACCCTGTAGAAGAGCCTTGACCTTGGTCAGTTCATTGCATACACTCGCCAGTGACTGTTTGGCCTTCTCTTGTGATGACAGCAACTCTGTGTTAATGTCAGGAATCGGCGTTCTCCACGCTCCCCACACAGAGCACTCCCTCCCCGCAGGGAGCCCCTGGACACACAAAACAATTCTACCTTATCAGCCTCCACGGCTCCCCGCCCCTCCCGCCGTCGCGGGATCACTCCCCTTGGCGATTCCTCTGCTCAGCGCCGGGCGCGCCCACGCCCTCCTGCACACACACCTGCACCATCCACTGGCTCGGTTCACGCGCGTACACGAGTTACGGAGCACGCTCAGTCTGCACACTCTTCTTCCCATCCCCCAGACCTCAGGCTCCGCCCCCGCACACTGCATGGCCATAGTCAGGTTACCAACAAGACTCACCTTGCCTGTTATGCCTGCACCAATCTACAGTGTCTCCCTGTAGCTCTTCCTGTCCCGCCTCCGTTCCTAATTGGACCTTCCTGCTTTATCTAGCTCCTCTCTGCTCACAGTCTTTGCTCGACATAGTCTCTGTATGGAAGTACTTCTGGATTCTCTCAGTGTTTTCACAGGTTCTGACGCAGCTCGTACGACTACCCCCTCTGGCTCTCGATCTCGGCACTCCTAGACAACGCTAACTCTGGTAACCCCTTGAACACGGCTTGGATTACGACCTATCTCCACTCTCCACTCCCTGACTTTGGCAAGGCATCCTTCACTCTATCTCTACAACCGGTACCGGCAAGTATTGTCTACCTTACTACACCTGGCCTGGCAACGCTTCATACCACACTCCGGACACGCTCCCTTTGCTGCGGGTGCGTGTATTACCACTTCCCCCTTCAGCTCAGGGGACAGGTCTGGTCTGCGGGCAGCACCGGCGTAACAGTTAGCTGTGATGGCATTTGGACCTTTCTCCCTCAGTGTACCTTCAGTGTTGGGTTCCACAATATTTATCCTTATTTTTTCAACTTGGACGGGATTCTTATTAACCCGAAGTGCACCCCATGGCACCTCTATTTTATCGTCAGCAGACTCATAGGCTTGGGCCTTTCTGTCTTGGCTCTTTAACTTACTCTGTTGAGAGAGTCGCTGGACAATCTGTGCGGTCTTTCGCCTCTTATGATCATGGGCACACTTTCATCTCATTCGCGGCTGTCTCTTCACAGTGGCTACCCTCATGGCAAGGAATCCACTTTTGGTCCCCTGGGCACTGTAGTATGATTGGATTCTTACTGTGCTACTGCATCGCCACTTGGCCTTCACCTTCCGTGCCTTGTGGAAAGTAGACTGTAGTACTGCAACGGTATCACGGTCATGCTTCCTGGTGTATCTCCCTTGCTTTATCTCTACCACCACCTTTTCCTTGGACTGCTTCAGTGACCCAAACGTCTGTCTTGGGGTTGTAAGCTTTTCCCCCAGCTTCATCTGAGAAACCTCCTGCTGGGCAGCAGTAGAGTCCAACGTAGCGTCCCGCTTAGTCTTCTGAGCCTCAAGCTCCTTGCCTAGGTCACACTTTTGTTTCTCCGCCATCTTGCGGCCAGCACGTTCAGACTCCAGGTCCTTCCTCAGGTCTTGAAGCTGTCCTTCTGCCTTTCTTCTTTCACACAGTGCAGCTGCTAATTCAGCTTCTTTAGAGTTTAGTCGCGATTCTACATCTCCTAGCAGAGTCAGAGCAAGGCTTAAATCTGTCTCTGTTTCTTTATTCTGGACATGCAGCTGCTGGTGCTCCTCCTGGACCTTGTCCAGCTCTAGCTGTAGCCGGGCACCCTCATTGGCCATCTGGACCAACTGCTTGTAGATATCGGCCATCTCTGTTTCATGGTGCAATGTCAGGCAGGCCACCTGACGGATGGACACCTCCTCCCTCTTGGCGCGCTGTATCTCGCGCTCAGCCATCTGCATCTGCAACTCTTCAATCTGATGCTGCCAGTCCCCTCTCAGGGCCTTCATCTCTTCCTGGTGCTAACTCTGGGTTTGCATCAGCGCCTCCTTCATCTTTTGGAGCTCTGCAGTTCTTGTCGCCAGGATCGCTGCTGCTTCTGTTTTCCAGGCCCCTTTCTCCTTGGTATACTGACTCATTGGGATGCGCTGCCTCTCTGCTTCTCCAGCTCTTGCTTCAGTTTCTGGACCTTCTCATGTTCCCTCTCACACCGAGTCACCTGGATTCTAATCTCCGCCTCCAGCGATGCTCTTGTGGCGCTCAACGTGACCTTCAGCTGCTCCAGGGCGAGGCATTCTTTTTCCAGCATTTTCTCTGCATTCTGCAGTGCAGCCTGTACTTCTAATTTTTCTTGCGCCAATTGCGTCTTCACTTTCTGTGCTTGGTGAAGCTTCTCAGTCTCATCACCGACCTGACCAATTAGGTTTAAAACCTCTTCCTTCAGGTGTATATTATCCATTTTCACAGTCTCTATATCCCTTAGGACATCTCATTGGCTTTCTTCAAAGTACAAAGCTCTGTAGTTATACAGTATAGGTATACACCTATGGTATCAAAGTCAGGTTCACATTGGCTACTTAGTTTTTATTTGAGGAACATTAATAGGGAACACCTCTGTCTATATGCGGATGCTAGGACAGGAGTAAACACATTGATACAATAATGTATTCCTAGGTATAAATTATCGACCTATGAGACACGTATGGGATGACTTCTGACTATCAGCAGTCCAAAGGAACGAATTAAGGACCATGTTATTGGTAATAAAACAATAAGTCTTGTATGCAACTAATAAATTTTTTGAGTCTCTCTAGGCAAAGTTGAAAGTGCACCTACTCGAGATGGGGTTAATAATCAAATATGTCCTACGCAAGCATGCTTTTCATACCAGATGAAAAGGCCTATATTAACCACCACTACAGCAATTAAAGTGGCAGAGTTCTTTTCCTGGACCTAAAGTACAGTAAAGCTCGTTCCAGCTCCACCAAAGACCAAAGTCACCTAAAGCACAGCCGCATCAAGTTAACGTCTTGCCGAGTCAAAACTCTAACCGTTAACCAACGAGGAAAATAAGACACCAGGCTAAGGCCGGTCTTAATCCGAACATTTATTTTCACTTTTCTTCTTTCAAAGAATCAATATTTTTATTTTTAGAGTGTGTTAAGTTAGAAATTTAAGATGTACTGTATGTACAATTGAGCCTTGATGGGAGGATTGGTTTCCTGGAAGCGTGGCTTGTGAAAGCTCTTGTATGTGTTTTGGCAGTACTCATCACTCTCTATGTATGTGTCATGTGCAGCAAAACTTTGATCCAGAAGTGTGTTGCACCTCCACTGAAAGGAGGGGGTCAATCAGGGGCGTGTGTCAGCCACAAGGAAAGGATCATAAGTCATCCATTTTGACCATCGCAGACATTGTCTGCTCTGATATTCTGAGTGAATGATGTATGCAGTGCGTGCAGGGGTGAGGACGCATTCACTTTCACAGATATCAACTCCCTTCAATTCTCAGTAATAGAATGTTGTGATGATTCTGAAAATATATGATGATAGAATATAGATGCCATTTATTTTATCTAGCAACTGCATAACCAAAGAAAGGTTGCTTGCATAAAATAAGTTTTTTAGTATTACTGCACCGACACACTTTATTCGAGCAAATACCCGGTATGTACCTGGCAGATACCTGGAATGCGCCACTCCTAACCTCTGACAAGCCCCGTTGCATTTGCCATCCCAGCCTGGGTTCATGCCTGGCTGATGGGCGGCTGATCTGTTAAATGATAATGATTAGGATTTAATAGGCTGCAATGCTTCGCGTGTCTACCAGATGGCATAAATTCATGAATTGTAATGCAGTTTATATATATATACTGTGCAGTATTGCAGCCAGCGGGAATAAAATGCTTCAATCCCTGCTTGGAAAATAACTCAATGTACTCGGGCAGAAAACAGTCACAAACCTCAATACACCCGGGTATACCCGAATTCGTGGGACTAGCCAAGCTCGAATAAAGTGTGTCGCCAGTGTATGTCTATAATTTCTGTATTTTCCCATTTTTTAAGGGAACTTCTTTAAAGGGTGTATCACACACTAGGAACAAGAATCAATTTATGGGTCAAGTGTCTCCACCAACCAATGAAACCTGTGTAAAAATGTATGTTCAGTCAGAAAACCATTTACAGGAAGTATGTGGCCTTAATTTTGCAGTTTTTAATTTCATCATTAAATCAAGAACAGGTTCAGATTAGGCTTATGGCCTTACAAAACAGAATTGCTTTAGACTATGTTTTAGCTTCAAAAGGAGGGGTATGTGTCCTAGTTGAAGAACAATGTTGTGTTTTCATTCAAGATCAGTGTAGCAATGTAAAGCATGAATTCAATGAAAAAGAAGAGATTCAAGAGAGGCTTACAAAGGGAAGGGACAGAATATCACCCTTGGGGTTAGGTGGATGGCTTAAATCACTTGGAGCAAAAATTTATGAATGCTTTGGTGTGTGTGGGGGTGTTACTTGTTGTCATATATGTGTGTGTCATGTGTTGCAGAGGTATGATCCACAAATTGCTACCCCCCCTCCAATCTGATGCCACTCTTTGCAGATACCAGAAACAGCAGTCCCTTGAAGAAAGAAGATGCCGATCACAGTTATTCAACTCTAAAAGACATGTTGGGGGTCACAGCGCCTTACGAGACTATGACAGTGAAGGGCCCTTGTCCTCTGAGTTATACCAATGAGCAGTATCAGATGATGGAGCCCTGGACTAGCATCATAAACTTAATTCTCAAAAGCATGTTTTTAGAATAAAAAAGGAGGGAACTGACAAAGTGAGAATATAATGCAAGGAGGGGGGGGCAGGTCTGACATAAACAGCACTGGGATCTAAGCCGCCATTTTAAGTCAGCATCCTTCTTAGGTGCCTGATATTGTCTATTGTCTGTATGAAAGTTGGTATGGAAGTTAGTTTAAAGACATTTTTATTTTTTCTGCTCCTGAAGTTTTTTATATTAAGCTATTCAGTTAAGCCACAAGACCTTGGAGGGGAGAAAAGCGTGAATGTTATGAAAATAAAAGATAGATAACACCATGTCTCGCATTCCGAGGGAGGTGCTCATGAAGTCCCGTATGTAGAGTAAAAGTCACCGGCCCGTATAAGGAATATTAGCTGAGTCATTTAATTTCTAATATGAATCCCATAATAATACAATTAACTCAATGTGTTCATGTTCATATTTTGTTTATCTTATATGCTTACGTAGTGACGCACACGCAACCTCGTAGAGGGGGTGTGGACTTAGTATTTTGTGTATAAATAAGGCCTGTATGCCACCATGTCATTGGGGGAGTTTTATTTTGAAACTCTCCTCTGCATGTGCACCATACACTGCAATAAACTTATTTGTCATTCTGCAATGATCCTCAGATTATGACTCTTATTTATTCACACTTTTCACACTCCTTAGGAAGCACATGATATTCTGAAATAGTCTCAGAGCAAACCTTGCCCACTCATACATTCATTCATACAGAAATGATACAATAACAAAGTGTGTCAGGGTACAGATAAATTGTATCGCTATAATTCTGGGCGTAAAGCCACAGATACAGCCTTGGAACTTCTATTGTCAGCGAAACTCATCTTTACCCACAAACACTTATCACACGTCCACATAAAACAGAAGAGACAAAATGGATGACCAATAACCCCAGACCCTCTTTCTTCTGTATAGCCCCCCTTTCCATAATTCTTTCACACAGGGTTTTCAGACAGTACATGACTAAGTTACCGCAATATATAGGTCATCCTTAGTTCTTATCTTATTGTGACCATCTCAGAAATGTTATATCTCTTTATATGAACGTTTGCACAGGGTCTTACGAATTATGCGGCTTTTTTACGTTCCCGTTCGTTTCGATATTTGTGTGCTGCACCTTACCTCCTATTAAGAAATCTGTACTTACCGTGGAAATATTCCTTACTTTGAGGACCCACCTATTCTCTAATCCTGACTCAATTCAAAAGAGGTGCAATTCTGGAGGAAATCATTGCACAATTCTGTATGTTTACAGGATTTAAATCCCCTTAAAATCAATGGGATTTCTTCCTGACACATTTAGTGCAGATTTTTGGACCCAAAATGTGCACCAATTTGCCCGGATACATTGATCTCATTGTAATTAAGTCTCCTAGTTGAGAAACTGAATTGGAACAATAAAAAACACTTGTTTATCAATGTATGGAATGTGATATTGGAAGCAATAGTAATGTTTTGTTTTTTTGTCTAATGGGAGATTTTAATAAATGACCCTGTAGGAGGACATATGCAGAGGTACACAATGGAGACTATTTTAAGGTGAAATTAAAACAAGGCTTTATTGTGCCTGTCGCTTTAAACACAGCAAAAATATATGAAAATAAGCCAAACAAAACCCCTATCTCTGCTTTGGAGACTATCTACACATGCAGCTCAGCCCTCTCTGACTGGGTTGATTAGCTAAGCTATTTACCAGCCCCAAAATATAAACATATATACAGTTATATTACAGTTCCAAAAGAAAGTCTTATCTGTTCTCCTGAAGCTGTAGGGGAAGTCCTCTCTGCTCTCCTGGGTAAGCAGGTAAGAAGAAAAAAGGTTTCTGGCGGTTCACTGCTCACCGTGGTGGTACAATAAAGGAATTCAAACACGATCAGAAGTACAGGCTGTTTATTTGGTGCATGTCAGGAACAAACTTGACAAAGTCCTATTGGTGGACGAAACGCGTCAGAGTTGCCTTGTGGCAGAAAGTTTTTTCTTGACATGCACCGAATAAACAGCCTGATTGTGTTTGAATTCCTTTATTGTACCCCCACGGTGAGCAGTGAACCGCCAGAAACCTTTTTTCTTCTTACCTGTTTGATTATTGGGCTGGTGCACGCTCGTTAGCGCTTTGGATCCACGTCATTTTCAGCCGACATCTGAGGAGTTGACTCATCGTGTCAAGACTGTGAGTACCCGTTCTGTTCTCCTGTTTATGTGGGTACGAGATGCCAGGACAAGTGAAGGTAGGGACGGAGAACAGCTTGTGCTAGCCGTGAGTGAGTTACCTATGGGGGCCGCGGTGTTTGCTGTTTTCTCCCTATCACTACAGATGCCCCATGCTGATGGTTAGTCTCCTATACCCACTGGTTTGATGCCTCAAAGTTCATTATATATATGTGACTGTGAATCAAGAGCGCTATTCATTTACCCTAGAATGTGCAATCTATACTAAGTATTGTGGACGGTGTGCACTATTGGAGCATCGGTTTGGGAGTTTATTCTCCTATTTTTTCTCCTGGGTAAGCACCTTTGTGTTCTACAGCAATGTCTGTCCAGGTTTTGAGGTCTGGTCCCCTTGTCTTGCTATCAGCATACAGTCCAGTCCTTCTGCAGCTCAATACAGCAGTTCCTCTGGTCAGTCTCCCATTTGTGCGACTCAGGAATCTCTGCTCTGTCTCCTAGTTCAGCTCAGGTGTGAGCTAATGAGTCTCTCTTCCTGTCTCAAAGGCAGGCTTTTTCTAACACCTCTAATCAGCCAGGTGCTGGTCAATTAACCAGCACACTGCTGGATTAGAGGCAAGTTTTCTGAACAGGGTAAGTCCCCCGTTACAGACCCCTTAGAGTCTGTCTTATGCTCATGTTGTTCTCAATAGCAATAACCACGGTAATTAATATATTAGAAAATCTGTGACTTTCTGCAACATAACAATCACAATTACTTGCATTAAACAAATTGCATTACAAATATTTCCCTTCCCTAGGTATAAGTGGACATTTACCTATAGCAAGACCACTGCCCAACTTATTCACTGGAGGCTATTTATCAACGTTTCCAGGCTGCAAAACATGGGTAAGACCGGTGCAATAAAGCACCACCATATACCGCCTGTCCCATGTACGGAGATACTGTTTTCTTTAACCTTTTTTGTTATTACACATGTTGGCAGTGTATAGTGTTCACCAACACTACTTCCATATACTGTACATGCTGTATCTGCGATAACTTATAAACAAAACATAACACCATTTGTAACTAAGAAAGGACACATTGTCACTTTTACGTCTAGTCCATTTTAACATGGACCCCTATTATCTTTTGCCTGCTGTATTATACAGTTTTTCAGCACAGCCTGAGCTAAAGTGAAGAGCCAGTAACCTACTCAAAGACAGCTTTTTCAACCTTTTGGGTCACCACAGGGAGGCTGGTTATACCGGCTATGCAATGTAAAGTTGGAATAGGTTTCAACCACACATTATGTAAATCAGCGTTGCGCAAACAGGGGGCACGCCCCCCAGGGGGCGCAAGATTAACTGTGAGGGGCGCGGGATTTACAGAGGCCCCACATGCTTCCCGAAGGCACTTAAATTAAGTGCTAGGGAAGCAGCGAAGACCTCTGTAAACCTTACATACCATGGCTCAGCCGCCATCTGGAGACCCGTCGCCATAGTAACGCGGCATCAAATGACGCCACGGGGTCATGTGACGTTGTGTTGCTATGGCAACGTGACGTCATGACGCCCAGATGCTGGGGACCACGGTAAGCAGGAGGGAGGGGGCGCACGGAGAGCATGACAGCCGGCAGGGGGGCACAGGGAAAAAATTGCGCTCCCCTGATGTAAATTATGGGGGGTGGGGTGGTAAAAAGGTGACAAAAAACCTCCACATTATAACATACAGCAAATAAACATATCACCTGCGTGGACTGCCGCTTAAAACCCTGTGAAATATACCGTGTTGTGCAATTGTTTTCCCCAGATTTGCACCATGTAACATGTTCTTTGTGTATCTTTCTAGAGATTACCCCAACATAACAGTACTCAGCATTCTGGTTTTAGCACATAAAAAGAAACGTTTATTCTGAAGATAAATACTCACAAATATAGTACAAAATGGCGGTGACGTTCAAATAAATGATATCTTCAAAGATGGGTGAATATTATTCTGTTCCTGAGTTGAATCCTTCTGTTTGATCTTGGTATCATGATGTTAAACCTGGTTCAATCTCTCTCCTGGTGTTAACCCATCTCTCTTCTTTCTCAGTGTAATCCCTCTCCCATCCCTCTGGGTGTAATCCTTGTCTCTTTTACTACCAGTTACATCCATCAGTATTTATCCTAACAATATCCCTTAGTCAGCCCTTGCTTCTACTAATTATATTTAAGTAATAATCCCCGAAGAACAGGGCATTACTGGCCAATAATGCCCTGTTCTGAGGGGATTATTACTATTATAGGCTAAATGTAGGCTTTTTTAAATTTTTCATAAAAAAGATACATTTTTGTAGTCATTGATTTTTATCAGTGTATATACCTGTGTAGGAAAAAGAAGTAAAGTAGAAGATGAGAAGGCTGAGGGGCCGGAGAGAGAGGTTTAGGGGGAGAAGAGAGGTGTAAAGGGGAGATAGGTGAAGGAGGGGAGAAAGAGAGAAGTGGTGGGGGGGAGGGAGAGAGGTGAGGGTTAAGAGAGAGGTGAGGGGGAAGAATGAGGTGAGGGGGGAGAGAGAGGTGAGGGGGGGAGAGAGAGGTGAGGGGGGGAGAGAGAGGTGAGGGGGGGAGAGAGAGGTGAGGGGGGGAGAGAGAGGTGAGGGGGGGAGAGAGGGGTGAGGGGGGATAGAGAGAGAGGTGAGGGGGAGAGAGAGAGGTGGGGGGGGGAGAGAGAGAGAGGTGAGGGGGGGAGAGGGGAGAAAAGGGGAGAGGGGAGAAAAGAGGTGAGGGGGATAATTGGGGGGAATGGAGGGGGAGAGGTGGATGGAGGGGGGATGTGGGACAGAAGTGGGGGGACTGTGATTTTAACTACAACTAAATAAAAAGAAATACAAATTACCTTACAGTAGCACAGGCAATACATGTGGTAAGAAACATTACTTTGTTGCAAGCAACAAAGTTACCAGTTGGGACACCACAGCTTCTGACAGCACTATCTGCTGTGCGAGATGGGGAGAGAGGGGGGAGAGGCTAATTCAGTGTGATCAGTGTGGAAAGCAGGGCTGCTGCAGTTAAGATTTAAACTTGGGAAGAGATGTGTAAGGAGGAGAGAGGTGAAGGAGGGGGGGAAGAGAGAAGTAGTGGGTGGGGAGAGAGAGGGGTGAGGGGGGGAGAGAGGTGAGGGGGGAAAGAGGTGAGGGGGGAGACAGGAGGGGGGGAGAGAGAGGTGAGGGGGGAGAGAGAGGTGAGGGGGGAGAGAGAGAGAGGTGAGGGGGGAGAGAGAGGAGAGAGGTGAGGGGGGAGAGAGAAGGAGGGGGGGAGAGAGAGGTGAGGGGGGAAGAGAGAGATGAGGGGGAGAGAGAGGTGAGGGGGAGAGAGAGAGGTGAGGGGGAGAGAGGTGAGGGGGGAGAGGGGAGAAAAGGGGAGAGGGGAGAAAATGGGTAAGGGGGAGAATTGGGGGGAATGGAGGGGGAGAGGTGGATGGAGGGGGGATGTAGGACAGAAGTGGGGGGACTGTGATATTAACTACAACTAAATAAAAAGAAATACAAATTACCTTACAGTAGCACAGGCAATAGATGTGGTGAGAAATATTACTTTGTTGCAAGCAACAAAGTTACCAGTTGGGACACGGCAGCTTCTGACAGCACTATCTGCTTTGAGAGATGGGGAGAGAGGGGGGAGAGGCTGCTTGTTCAGTGTGATCAGTGAGGAGAGCAGGCATCTGCAGTTCAGATTTAAACTTGCCGGTTTTTTTCTAAGCGCGAGCCCCTGCATCTCTGCTTTGAGGTGAGTTGGCAAGTTGTCAAAATTTCCGGGCATTACTGAATGAATAATGCCTGGAATTCTGACCAATCAGAGGGCAGGGATTTCAGTAATGCCTGGAATTTTACTGCTTTAACCTATAATACCATATAAGTTCATTCAGCTCAAAACTGATGTCATATCTGATAATGAACTGCCCACCCTCCATACAAGGGAATAACCAAATATGGCGTGTCTTCTGGAAAGATCTTAGAACTCCTGTTAATCCAAACTGATACCATAGCCTCCTACGATTCCATCAGCTTTAGATGGATAGTTACTCAAATGTCACCCACAGGGTCCCCTTCTTTAGACAACCCAACAGAGCTGCAATTCCATTATAACCTCCACTTCTACCCTAATCCTAATATGACTGCATCTACAAATATTAACTAACCACCATTAGCATAATATCAAATTGTATATGTGTGATATATCTGTAAATAAAAGAATCGGTCCAAATTATAATATCCTGTGTGGTATCCTGTTTTTATACCCTGGATTCAAACCTAATTACAATATAATAATGTAACTGAACTGGAATTCTTACACACCACTTTTGTCTCGAGTCAGGATTAGACAATAGGTGGGTACTCAAACTCTGTGAGCAGGTTATTGGCTCTGCACTTCTTTAACCCAGGCTGTGCTGAAAAGCTGTGTAAGGCTTGTTATATAGTGTGTGCGGCTGCGTGCCGCGTGCATTTTGTGTGTATGCTGTGAGCTGAGAAGTTACTGTGTGTGTGTGTGTGTGTGTGTGTGTGTGTGTGTGTGTGTGTGTGTGTGTGTGTGTGTGTGTGTGTGTGTGTGTGTGTGTGTGTGTGTGTGTGTGTGTGTGTGTGTGTGTGTGTGTGTGTGTGTGTGTGTAAGTATGTGTAATTTATTATTTATTAAAAAAAAACACATTGGTAAAAATAAAATATTTTTTAACATTGTAGACACACACGCATGCATGCATATACACACATATACACACATGCATACACGCATACACACACATGCATACATATACACACACTCAGACACACATGCATACATATACACACACACATGCATACATATACACACACTCAGACACACATGCATACATATACACACACTCAGACACACATGCATACATATACACACACGCACATGCATACACACACATGCATACATATACACACACTCAGACACACATGCATACATATACACACACACATGCATACATATACACACACGTACATGCATACACACATACATACATTTCAGCACCGGTAGCGGCGCAAAATTATTCTAATCCCCGACTTCCCCGCTGTCAGCCGGATGCGCGCTCACTGCCGTGCGCCTGCGGCCCTTGTATAGAAGGGCAGACTAACCTCAGCCAATTATAAGTGCCTCGCGCACAGCGTAGCGCACGCGGCCACTATAACAGCCCTAATGCGGCAGGTATAAGTTTATAGGGATCAATGTTATTATGGACATGAAGCAAAAGGTGACACTGTGTGCTCATTTGCATGTCGTTTCCCAGAATCCCTGGCTCCAGCGAAAGCACTGTTTGCTAAGAGATAATGCGGATAAACATGGTTGCAGACCTGTATGAGACACGAGAATGCACCACAAGTGGTATTTATATTTCATTTAAGGAAGTCTAATTGTGATGTTAAATAATATTCTGTATGGTTGCATTGATTGAGTGCAAAGTAGCTGCTTAAACCTAACCAAGGAAAGAATGCACCAGAAAGTATTATTTATTCAGTTATTGATCAACAGCAAAATGTATTAGATCCCAGAGAAAGGTGTTTACATTAAAATTTCCCAAATTTGTGGCCATAATAAAACATGGAAAATAAATACACTTTTTACAAAAAGCAATGTTTTTATTAGCATTAATACAATATAATACGTACTGCAAGTGGAAACACATCAACAAGCTTGTATCTAGTTAAGCTAATCATTGCAAAACATTTAGCCACAGGCAGTACCAACAGATAAAGGATAACTAAATAGCAAATGACTGGAAAGTACATAATTTGTTGATCTATTGAGCCATCCCATGTACTGTAACCACGGAACTTCCCAGCCAATGAAGAGACCTGATTGCAGTAAAGAGGACTGGGCTTTATAAGGCAGAACTGGGAAGAATAGTGATACAGAGCACAGACTCGGAGACTCAAGATGAAAGCAGCTGTTATCCTGCTCATGCTGGGTGCATTCCTCATACATGGTGAGTATAGCAGCTTTGTATAATAGGGATGCAATTATTTGGAGCAATATATTACAATAGTTACTGTAGAGCTTCCATAAGAATGATAACCAATGTGAATTCATTTTTTTTTATTAGTGACTGATAAGTTATCTTTGATCACTAAAATTTTAGAATAGTTGAAACTATCCTCAGATCATTATTGTTTCATATTCCTTTGAATAGTTAGACATTTCAGTTGACATTTCAGAACATTTGATAGCTTTACACTAGCAAACTATATAAATAGCTGGAGAGACCATGTATTAGAAATATATAAAAATATTATGGTGGATAAAGTGACAAAAACCATCAACTTGAGTATGTGCGCTGGGTCTGTATCTCCATGCTTTCTAAGACTAAGGGTCACAGGGGAGAAGTTATAGGGAGCTGTTAGGGAAGGTTATGTGCCATAGTCCGTGGTTATTGGAGCTGTTGGGTTAGGGGTTATAGGAGTTATTTTAGGGAGTGCTTGGGAACAAGTTGCTAAGTGCAACATTATAACGGAATACATCAGTTTGCATCTGCAGTTAACCTTTCTCTTAGCATTAGATACTGGATATCTGCCGGTCTATGGTGGCATTAACTATATATATATATATGCAATACGATACCGGATGAGCGAATATCAGAGGCAGCACTCCACGAGGTAGTCAAAAAAGATTTGTATTTAGTGAGACATCATATCCAACGTTTCGGTCCTACACACGGGACCTTCTTTCTCAAGTTTTTGTCATTGTATTTACGTGTATGGTAATACTCATCACAGCATTATATCATATATAGGATATAATTGTCTATTCACCATATTAGTTTAGGCACTTAGTTTAGATTATATTTATTCACATTAGCACATATATTTAATATATCATAATTATTTCACTTACACCCTCACTAGGCGCTGCTTTATTTTTCTGTTTGTCTCATATATATATATATATCTAAATAAAGAGCCCACAGTGTATACAGCGCTTTACAAATGGTGTGGGTAGGTGTGGATATGTGAGACGCTGTTGCATTAATAAAAGTGTGTGTAGATACTAAGTGGTCCCTATTAGTCTATAGGGATGGAATTACGTGTGTGTGTTTATATATATATATATATATATATATATATATATATATATATATATATATATATATGTATATATATATATATATCATATATATATTTCTAGTGAATATCAGGTGAGCGAAAATATCTATGCAGCCCGAATGCTGGTTTTAACACAAAATGATATCAGTTGCACCTGGCGCACTTTAGAAATGTAGCAATATTTAAGTAGAGTAGATCTGTCAATAGAGGGTTAATAGGACTATATAGCTGTGAAGAGGGTGAGAATTATATCTCTACTTGTGCACAATTAGATAGATACAATATATCAATATTTGAACCACTTGCAACCTTGTGCCAGATAAAACATTAACACATTTGCTATAAAGTTGGAAAGAAATCACAATGTCTCTATGCTTATACGTGGACAGTTCAAATGGGAGTTGGCTGAAATCTCTTTGCTGGATATGAAGGGGTTAAGGTGGGTAATGGGACCTTCACGCTGCCAGTTTATATATTGTGCCTGTTCAATTTGGTATTGCAGCGCATTTTCTTATAGTGGGGTGAGAGGACGACTTGGCTATAACCTAAGGCGCTGCAATGCCAAATTGAACATTGAATTGTATCTAATCTAATTGTGCACAAGAAGAGATATAAATCTCACCCTCTTCACAGCTATATAGTCATATTAACCCTCTATTGACCGATCTATTTAATATTGCTACATTTCTAAAGTGCGCCGGGTGCAACTGATATCATCTATATCTATATCTCAACAGTGTACACGTTTGATTCTGACCAAAATGCTCTCAATGTAATGGAGCAACTGTTACAATCTCAATATATTTCCTATTTGGGCTTTCAGTTAATACTGTGTTCTCTCAGGATTCATGTGCTGTTTTATTTGCAGCGGATGCATTGCAGTGTTATAAGAGCGAATGCTACAGAAACAAGCCGTGCACCTGCTTGAGAGACGGCGAATGCAAACACAGGACTATCACCTGCAATTCAGATTTCGATCATTGCTTTTATACGTTTAATACGGTGAATACTTTCAAAATCTGTAAGTTACTTGAAATAACACGTGATCCTAAAATACTGTAGTGTCATTGTTTATCAACAACCAATCCATATGTGTCGAAGAACATTTAAATGATGTACAGTATAACCAGCAGAAAGAAAGGGGCAGAGGTAACACTTTACAAAGCATTAAGGAAATCTCACCTGCTGGGCCCAGTACTGGAATCCTCATCTCCAACATACTGAATTCAGATGTACCAAATGATGGCATCAAATAGGGTGAAGAATTTACTTTTGTGCCCGGTCCCCCCTGGGTCCTCTTCATCCCCTTACCTTCCGCTGTGGCTGCGTCCAGCAGCGGAGGATGGGGAGAGTGCGGGGAGGGCTGCGGGCAGTTGCGGCGGGTGACCGATTTTCCGGAGGCTCCCGGCAGCTCCGTATGCAGGTCGTTGCCATCTTCAGTGTAGCCACGCATGCTCGAGATGGTGCACATGCGAAGAAGAGCCCGGCGGCAATTTTTGCACAGAGGCTCATCAATAGCGGCGGCCATTTCACAAAACGCACTGCAGAGGAACTACAAGCCCCATAGTGCATAAGTTACATGGCGCAAACCAACTAATAGGGCTGCAGCAATTCCACTGCTCAGGGAATAGATACCTTTGCCGTGCTGCGAGCAACACCAGTCGGAAGAGGGAGCTGGATCAAGCAGGTAATGTCTCAGAGCCAGTGGCTCTGAGACAAAGCCTAGTATATCCCCCATTAGGCCCCAGCTAGGCCCCGACTCACAGTAGCTTGTGGTTGCTTCAGGGAAGGCCCTTTAGATAGGGACACTTCCTCACTTACTGTCTAGTGTCAGGGATGACGCACAGTGATTGTGACCAGTAGTCTGGGACCAGGCCACCACGGTTTAAGATACTCTATATGGTGATATTATCTACGCCAAATTCAGCCCACGCGAGACAGACGCCATTGCGGATGACAACGGTGGATCAGACGGATCCCCTTTGCTAATCTGCCTTTCCCGGGTGCTAGAGCTCCAGGTAGGTACCCAACTATGTGCACCAACACTTCACGGGATAGCTTATCTCCAACACTTTTGGGTGGGTCCTGACATTATGGGAGAAGGACATCAGTGTATTGGTGCCAAGCACCCTATGTACTTTGGGGACACTCATTGGTGGTACAGGGTTTGGCCTATTATACTGTGTGGTACAGGGTACTGTTATAGTGTGTTCAGAAAAGGTTGTTAGTATATACTTGAGTGTGTGTATTTTTGGTATTGTTCCTGTAAGGGGCTTATCCCACCAAGTTGGTATCCCTTGCAGGTGGAAGCGCTGTCACTAGACTAATCAGCTATACTGCAGGCTCCCAGCGGCAGAGGTTCAGGCCTCCTGTGAGCCACAGGTAATGCACCACACACTGTAGCCGCCATATCTCCCATAGAGTGGGGGAAAGTGTGCTACATTTGGAGGCACTGCTGAGATGTCAGACCTGGGTTGCCCTACTCAGCAGTTAAAATTAGTTACGACCAGAGCACCATGGTCATGCCCTCTCAGCAACAGGTCCACAACAGGGCCTTATAATATCACGTACCCCCGCGCCACGTGGTCGCAGTGGGAGGAGTCTCCATCCTTACATCTATAAGTGCCGTCTGCGACCACGCAAGAACCTCCCTGGGTCTGGCCAGTGCCAGGATCCATGGACGCAAACTTGACACTAATTTCCATTCTAGTACCATTCTATTGGGCACCAACCATGAGATATGCATGGGAGATGCTCCTCAGGCCCTAAACCAATCCTAGGTCCTGCCCAAGGTTTACCCACTAATATACCCGGCCTGTCACCTCCCATGGCCGCGTCCACTCCGGGGCCCTCCTCAGCGGTCCGCTATCATGCTGAAGCATCCACCTCATCCCACACCCCTGGGAGATGGATGGCCACAAGTACACCTGTCTGGGCAGACATACCCGTGCCTAGGCTAACCTTCACCCTGTGTTGCAACTGAGACATCTACCATTAACCGGTTCCCGAGCAGCCTCGTGAAAATGCCTAGCCAAGACCCCAACTACCACAGTAGCCTGTCAACTGGTGGCTCCACCAGGAGTATAACTCTACCTCAACTAGTAGAAGCCATAACGCAGTCCGCTCACAGTCACCAGTACCGTCGACTAAAAATCTTCTCCGGATGCGACCCACACAACTGGGCGAAGAAACTTACGATGAATGGCGTGACCACGCGGAACAAATACTGCCCGGTGGACATGCTCTGACACAATTAAAAGGCAACGGATCATCGAGTGCCTGCGGCCCCCGGCCACCAACATCGTGCGATTACATCGCGAATGCCACGCCAACGCGGAAGCTCAAGATCTGATACAAGCCTTGACCAGGACTTTAGGCAAAAAGGACAACCCAGTAGCTCTATTGGTCCATTTCCATGCCCTCGAACAGAAAGAAAATGAGGAATTGTCTGAGTATCTCCAGCAGTTGCAGCTAGCCTTGTGGACCCTGCTCCATAAAAGGGGTCATCTGGATGCCAGACCTGGACGACTACAGGACCAAGCAATTCCTTCACGGATCTTCATTCAACCATCCCCTAGTGGCCCGCATAAGCTGCAATCTATCTACGTAGAACCCTCCCATTATGAGAACCTCATGGACCGAATCAAAGATCAGGAGGTTATCCTCCAGTTTCAGAACCCCGGACAAACTCATGACTCATCTAGAGGAGACCGACCTACGGCTCACTCAAAGGAGTCTCGAAGGGAAGACTCCACCAAGGAAAAGGCCAAGGAGGCCCTCAAGCCGAAGACTATCCTTCTATCAAGGTACATACTACCAAGCCCCACACCTCTGGACGAGTATCCCAAACTTACAGAGCTGAGTCCGACCTCAGTGGCGTCATCTGCTTCCACTGTGGCCAGAAGGGTCACTTATCATGGAGCTGTCCGAAGAAAAAAAACTCGAACCTCCAACCCTAAAGCCATGTCCTGCAATGTCCACTTGGCAGAACCAGCTTCCCCGCCATCAGAAAATGCCCCCGTGCCAAAACCCGTTTAAACCTCTCCATCCTTACCGTCGCGTGGAATCGGCTGCCTTAATCTGTGTCCTCTTGGACAGAATATACGCATCAGCTTTGCTGGACTCTGGGTCCCAGGTGACCATTGCATACCGGCAATTTTATGATCAACGTCTTTAACATCTGCCCTTGCAGTCGGCCGACAAGATAAAGCTATGGGGACACAGCAATGAGGATTACCCCATTGACGGGTTAGTGCAGGTTCAGCTGGAAATTCCCCAGCTGAACACCGGCAAGTCCCACACCATGGATGTTGAGGCTCTAATATGCCCTGAGCCTCGGGAATACCCAAGTTCCCCCATTATAATGGGGACCAATACCGAAGTACATACTGATGTCCTCCAAACTAGACATCACAAGCCACAGATGGCTGGCAGCCCTTTCAAACTACCAGTTCACACTGAAGTACAAACCGGGGCCCCTGAACATTGGAGCTGATGCTCTATCCAGAAGACCGGAACTGGATACTACCCCAGATAATGACCTCTGGGAGGAGATCCCTGGACCAGGGATGCGAGCTATGTGCTCAACTGTGGCTATCGTGGAAGATAAAGTGGCCTTCTCAGAACTGAGGGTCGTGGATTTCTTGGGATGCTAATCCAAGGCTATTCCTGCCGCCTACTGTAAACCAGAGGGAATGAACATCACCCCTGACAAGATCATTGCGTGGAAGGATCTAGTACAATATCAAATATGGGATCCAGTGGCTGTCATCATCTGCCAGGCCGCCCAACAAAACAAGCCAGAAATTCTAAAACATGCCCCCAGTGACATGGTCGCAATACTAATGCGAGAGGTAGGCAAATTCAAAATTGACAATTGTCTACTTTATAGGGTGGTGCAGTACCATAATCACCCGGATAGAAGGCAACTGGTTCTACCAAGGAACCTACAACACATGGTTCTGCGATCTCTACACAATGACAATGGGCATCTTGGAGTAGACAAAACCTTCGGTCTGATACGAGACCGGTTCTTCTGGCCACGCATGAGTCAGTAGAATGCCACTAGAAAAACATTTGACAATAAAAAACAATAAAATACAATAAAATTAATGTGGTTACAACAATATTGCTGGGGGTTGGTGAAAATATTAAATACACTTACACGGCCATGTGCAAGCGGACACGGTAATGTGGTTTCTTTAAGCAATTCCAGTCACTCCCAACAACAGGTAATGGTGGTTTAGAGGGTTTTGAAATAAATATATAAATATATCTGTACTCACACGGCCATGTGTGAGTCCTTGCAGGAAATTGGTAACTTTGGGGTTAAATTAACCCATCTGCATCTCCCCCCAGTGTAGACTCTTCTTTGTTTGCAACCAACGTGGGATTCTAACTCCAGTCTTGGGCATCAGATGGGGACTCTCCCCAGTGGTGGTAGTAGGGGGGGGAGTAGGTAGAGAAAGTGAGGCACGTTGTCAGTGGGGTTTAAAACACATTTATTAGTTTTAAAAGCAATTGGTACAACAAGACTCACATACATACATAGTGGTTGGACCCCTGGCCTCCTCGTGCAGTCCAGGATACAGTTTAAGCAGCCGTTATTGCCAATCACGCGTCCGTGATGCAGGAGGAAAAAAAACAAAACTTTTTCTCCTTATCTGCAATGGCTGCCTGGTTGATCCGGCTACGGGAGCCACGTTGGGCCAAATTCAGCAGGAACTTTAGAGCTACGCGTTTCGTCGAATCATCGACTTCCTCAGGCTCATATATATGAGATATGAGATATGAGCCTGAGGAAGTCGATGATTCGACGAAACGCGTAGCTCTAAAGTTCCTGCTGAATTTGGCCCAACGTGGCTCCCGTAGCCGGATCAACCAGGCAGCCATTGCAGATAAGGAGAAAAAGTTTTGTTTTTTTTCCTCCTGCATCACGGACGCGTGATTGGCAATAACGGCTGCTTAAACTGTATCCTGGACTGCACGAGGAGGCCAGGGGTCCAACCACTATGTATGTATGTGAGTCTTGTTGTACCAATTGCTTTTAAAACTAATAAATGTGTTTTAAACCCCACTGACAACGTGCCTCACTTTCTCTACCTACTCCCCCCCCTACTACCACCACTGGGGAGAGTCCCCATCTGATGCCCAAGACTGGAGTTAGAATCCCACGTTGGTTGCAAACAAAGAAGAGTCTACACTGGGGGGAGATGCAGATGGGTTAATTTAACCCCAAAGTTACCAATTTCCTGCAAGGACTCACACATGGCCGTGTGAGTACAGATATATTTATATATTTATTTCAAAACCCTCTAAACCACCATTACCTGTTGTTGGGAGTGACTGGAATTGCTTAAAGAAACCACATTACCGTGTCCGCTTGCACATGGCCGTGTAAGTGTATTTAATATTTTCACCAACCCCCAGCAATATTGTTGTAACCACATTAATTTTATTGTATTTTATTGTTTTTTATTGTCAAATGTTTTTCTAATCCCACGCTCCCCCATTGCTTGTATGTCTCTATATCTTTAAAAGGGTTCCGGATTAACCCTTCCCTGGGGTTGCAGCAGAGGGGAACTCCATGCTGGCTCAAAGCATCTGTCATAGAGCCGTGGTCTAACTTACTGCCACATTGTAAGCACACCTCATATATTAAGCTTAAGGTAAGCGCCAGGTTTTTTCCTATTATAGTAGAATGCCACTGCCGCTGATGTTCACGGTGCATCTAACAAAAGACCCTACCTACCAGAGCCGCCCCAATGGCTCATCTGAAGAGCTCCGGTCACCCGGACCTCTTATGCATGGGTTTTCTGTGTATTGAACCAGATGCCCGAGGCATCGGCAATGTACTAGTGATTACAGATCACTACACTCGGTAAGCCCAAGCCTACCCAACCAAAGACCAGAAGGCCATTACAGTGGCCAAAATATTATGGGAGAGGTACTTTATTCATTATTGACTGCCCAATCACCTGCACTCTGATCAAGCCCGGGACTTCGAAAGTAATCTCATCAAGGAGTTGCTTAGATTGTTAAATATCACCAAGTCCCAAACAACTCCTTAGCATCCCGAGGGAGATTCTCTGCCGGAGAGGTTTAACTGGACTCTCCGCGACATGCTCTGCACCCTGAAGGGCTCACAGAAGACCGAGTGCAGTAAACATGTTGAATCCTTAGTGCACGCCTATAACTGCACCCGCCACGAATCCGCAGGATTCACATTCTACTTTCTGATGTTCAGGCGAGAAGCACAGCTGCCAGTGGATATACGTCTGGGTATCTATCGATGGGGTACCCAACATTACGTACTTCAAGTACGTACTGCGGCTCTAAGACAGCCTACAATGAGCTTACCAATTAGCAGAGGAAGCATCTGCTCATCAGAACGCCGAAAAGAAACGGAGATATGACCATAAAGTCCGCCATCGGGAAATTCGTCCTGGAGACAGCGTTCCCCTCCGTAATCTAGGGATTCCCGGTAAACACAAGCTGGCCGACCGCTGGTGCGATGGGGTCTATGAAGTTGAATCACAGATGCCGGGCCTCCCGGTCTACCGCATAAAAGACGTGGATGGCCGGGTAAAGGTCTAGTACCGCTAACATCTACTGCCTATTCCGCAATTGGGAGATGACGATCCAGAAATTTAGGCTACACCATTGGCCGGTGAGCCAGAAAGAGCTGAGGGAAATCCAGAGACAATAACCGAAACACCCGAGGATCTGATGGAAGAACCCACTAGTTGTGCGGGCCAAAATCAAGAGGCAATTCCCAAAGGAGAGCCAGGTAATGGGCCCCGTCCACAGACACCTACTCCAGTGGCTCCAAAAAGCCCTCCTCTGGACCCCAGAAGTCCTTCTTTCATACCTCATAGAGACATTAGAGAGACACTAGTACCCCCAATGAGAGAGGCTGAGTCTCAAGAGTACGGACACTTCTCCCCAGAGGGAGTCGAAGAAGGAATTCGCCAAAGCCAGCGTGTTAGGTACACTCCAAACCATGTAGCCTATAATTCATTTCGGACACCCCACTATGAGGCTCAGCAGTGGTCTCGCACCAAGATCAAATCTGTGAATGTGATTGTCACGGTGGACCAGAACTTATCAACACTTTTTATATTTTTGGGATTCTCGATTGAACACGACAAGGAGGCAGAATAAATTGTCATTTATTTCCTTGATAGACAAACACACATAAGTAGGAAAGGGGTCATACCAGCTCAACCTAAGTGTTCATTAATGAAGGGAGATGGCGGTGCATGGGAAGTAGGGATATATATTTTCAAAATGATCTAGAACTGAACAAAAAAGACATCCCAATACTGCACTCTGCCTAATAAAACGTTGGACACAATATTTTGAATCAACCACTATACGTATAACACTCACACCAGGGAGGAAAATACAACAGAGGGAATATAGGGAAATAAAGAAAACAATAAAATTTTATTTAAACTCATCTATAAAAAATCGTTAAAAAAGTAGAGCTGTGATCCGCTTAAAGTGGAAAAAAGTCACAATGCTAGACCCATATATGCAATGTTGTTAGTGGTAAGTATCACCTGTCAATTAGACCTGTTTTTTAATGGTAACAGGTCTCAGGAAAACGCCTTAGTATAAGGGGATCTAGACTGCAGTTACTCCAATTGGGACATGCATAAAAATTATATATATCACTCGAGCAGATCTCATACACAGTTGTCTTTATCAGGACTAAATCTTGTTCATATACTCCAAAACTGCATGTAAAACAATCAAACGCTAAATCCTTAATAGGTAGCGATATAGTATCACAATACCCTTCAGTAAATAGGGCGAAATTCCCTCTATCTCTGGGTGTTATAGCCGTTCAGCAGTTTAAAATCATGACCAGAGCCGGTCATGCATCTATCCTGAGATGAGTCTGTAACAGCTTAAACAATTTAACCTTAGTAGGTAGCTATATAGTATCACAGTTCTATAGTATCACAGTTGTGATACTATATAGCTACCTACTAAGGTTAAATTGTTTAAGCTGTTACAGACTCATCTCAGGATAGATGCATGACCGGCTCTGGTCATGATTTTAAACTGCTGAACGGATACAATTCGATCACACTCAAAATCATCCTGTTAATCCGTTTACAATACTATAGACACAACACCGCAGGCATGCCAATAAGCTGAACATAAGCTGATAATATATGTGTTTGAACAGCCGGATTTACGGCTATAACACCCAGAGATAGAGGGAATTTCGCTCTATTTACTGAAGGGTATTGTGATACTATATCGCTACCTATTAAGGATTTAGCGATAGATTGTTTTACATGCAGTTTTGGAGTATATGAACAAGATTTAGTCCTGATAAAGACAACTGTGTATGAGATCTGCTCGAGTGATATATATAATTTTTATGCATGTCCCAATTGGAGTAACTGCAGTCTAGATCCCCTTATACTAAGGCGTTTTCCTGAGACCTGTTACCATTAAAAAACAGGTCTAATTGACAGGTGATACTTACCACTAACAACGTTGCATACAGTGGCGACACAGTTTATTACACTGCGGCCAGATCCGCAAGCCGGGAGATTTCCCGGCTTACTAGTGGCCGCCCCTCGGCGTGCTGCGCGTCATACACTGGCGACACACTTTATTCGAGCGTGGCTAGTCCCACGAATTCGGGTATACCCGGGTGTATTGAGGTTTGTGACTGTTTTCTGCCCGAGTACATTGAGGTATTTTCCAAGCAGGGATTGAAGTATTTTATTCCCGCTGGCTGCAATACTGCACAGTATATATATATATACTGCATTATAATTCATGAATTTATGCCATCTGGTAGACACGCGAAGCATTGCAGCCTATTAAATCCTAATCATTATCATTTAACAGATCAGCCGCCCATCAGCCAGGCATGAACCCAGGCTGGGAAGGCAAACGCAACGGGGCTTGTCAGAGGTGAGGAGCGGCGCATTCCAGGTATCTGCAAGGTACATACTGGGTATTTGCTCGAATAAAGTGTGTCGGTGCAGTATATGCGCGGTCACGCTTCTTCGGGAGCCTGCGCCCCCTGCACGCGCGTCCAGGGCTCCCCGAGGGATCGCGGGACGGCGGCAGGGGGTTCCGGGGGACCCGGCGGACCCGGCAGCGGTAGGGAGAGCGCCCCGATCGGAGGGCGCTCTTCCGCTGCTTCGGCGCGCGCCCGTCACCCTCGGGCGCGCGCCAGGCTACTGCTGCGGCCAAGAACGGGCAAATGCTCGAATAAACTTGGCCGCAGCAGTACGTGGGTCTAGCATTGTGACTTTTTTCCATTTTAAGCGGATCACAGCTCTAGTTTTTTAACGATTTTTTATAGATGAGTTTAAATAAAATTTTATTGTTTTCTTTATTTCCGTATATTCCCTCTGTTGTATTTTCCTCCCTGGTGTGAGTGTTATACGTATAGTGGTTGATTCAAAATACTGTGTCCAACGTTTTATTAGGCAGAGTGCAGTATTGGGATGTCTTTTTTGATCAGTTCTGGATCATTTTGAAAATAGACAAACACACGACAGCTTCAGAATACACTTAATATAACACTTACTGGGATGGGGAAACAAAATAAAATGTCTTTTGCCAGAAAGCGCAAGAAATGCAATCTCTGATTTAAATTCCGTTTGGCTAGATCGCAAGTTGCCTATCTAATAACTCCGCCAAATAAAGGAATTTCGTAGACGTTCATAAGAATTCGTTCGGGAGTCACCAGGACTAACGAATTCCGGAGTTTGGGGTAAATCTTTGGTTGTGTTGTTATTAACCCCTTGCGTCCTGAAACTGCTACCGCTATATGCGAACAGAATCCTGTGCAAAGCTTGGTTACGTCATGAATCACACTGGGGATAGCTCGGCGGGCAGTTTTATAGGGTTCACAGACCTATCTGTAACATGCCTGCCCAATCCCCTCCGTGGGAACACTTAACTCACCAATCTCCGATTTGCCTGTAGTTTGCAAAACCAGGCAAAAGGCTTTCCTGTTTGCACCGTGCATGTGTTGGCTTGGCACCCATGCGACTTAGCATACCTAGGGTACACCCTTTTCCTGGCGACCCTTGGTCTGGGGTTTGGCTCCAAGGTGTGAAGGGCTCATGCTGAGTACTGGGATCTAGCACTCAGCAACATCCCGGCCACTTTCACACTTTGGATCTCTGAGTCTTTTCATTCCGGGCACTTCACTGGGCTTACAGTCTCCCACTGAACAGAGGGTCTTTGAAGTGTAGGAAGGAAAATACCCTCAGCTCATTTACCCCTGGCATATTTACATGCCTTAGGATTTCTCCCGGGCACATAGAAAAAACTGTTCAAGCCTGTACATTTGAAAACTTAAAGTTTTATATACTTTATTAAAACATCATGTTCTGGGGGTGTCACAACTGTAATTTTTATATATGTGTGAGCTGTTTATTTATTGTGACTTGCACACCAAAAATTAGAGTGCTATCTATCTGCGTTCCCGAGTTAGCCCGCTTAATTGAAAGGCTTGCTCATGGGAAGCCAAGTTCACCTACTTCTTACGTCAGTTGACCGACTTTCCACTGCAATAGACTTTCGGCCTTTCAAGTTACGGGAGCTAACAAGGCACAGATACATTTTATCTGTAAACCACTTCAACCCTAACCGCAAGCCACTTATTCAATTGACTTGTGGTTACAGAGTCGAATGCTTGGAAATGGATACCCATACTTCAAATAGACCTCCCAGCACCAGCCACGCTTATTCAATCAGCGCCGGCTTCGGTGCTCACAACGCCATCTTGTGCCTAAAAACATTGTAGCACACTTTGCATTTATTTGTATTTCTGCAGGCAGGGAGAAGCCTGCAAAATGGTGATAAAAAGGCTGGGACAGGGGCAAATACATTAGAGTCATGCATATACTTTTAACCCCTTCACTCCCAATATGAGTTGGGGTTAATCAGCATGGTATAATACCTTTATTAAGGGCCTGATTAACCCCACTCTTGCCACAGTGATGTTCACAGAAATGTACAATCTCATGTAAAGCCATTTGCAATGTGTTAAGTTGTATATACATGTTATGCATTTTTATTATATAACTTCTGTTGTGGTTATGGTTACGTTGTTCCCAAGCGGGGACATTGGTCTTTTCCCCAGGAGGAGAATGTGGTCCGGTCCCCCCTGGGTCCCTCTTCAACCCCTTACCTTCAGCTGCAGCTGCGTCCCGCAGCGGAGGATGGGGAGAGTGTGGGGATGGCTGCGGGCAGTTGCAGCCGGCAATCGAATTGTCGGGGGCTCCCAGTGGCTCCCTTTGCCGGGCGCCATCATCTTCCGTGCAGCTGCGCATGCGTGAGATAGTGCACATGCACAGAAGAGCCCTGCGGCCATGTTTGTACTCTGGTGCATGTGCAATGGCCCAATAGTTGCGGCGGCCATGTTGGTTCACACAGCGCAAGTGCAGAGGCTCATCAATAGTGGCAGCCATTACACAAAACACTCTGCTTGGGAACTACAAGCCCCATAGTGCATAGGGGCTATAAGTCCTATGGCGCGAAACAGCCAGTAGGGCTGCAGCAATTGCCCTGCTCAGGGAATAGATACTTTTGGCGCACTGCGAGCCAAGCCAGTCAGCAGTGGGAGCTGGATCAAGCAGGTAGTATCTCAGAGCCAGTGGCTCTGAGACTAGGCCTGGTATATCCCCCCTTAGGCCCAAACTAGGCCCTGAATCACAGTAGCTTGAAGTTGCTTCAGGGAAGGCCAGTCAGGCTTCGTCCATTGATACTGCTTGCAGACGGAGGCGCACTGAGCCTGAGGGAAAGCGGGTGCTTTCTCTGGCCTTAGACAACGCGCCGTCCGGGGGCATGTCGGGGGCGTGTCGGCAGGCGGGCCAGTGATGTCACAGAGCTGGTTCGCCCTCATTGGGCGAAGCAATCACGTGATCGGCCCTGCGTTCCGGCAAGCGTGATAATGTAAAATTTTCCTAAGACCTACGCTTCCGCGCGCTTGTGGAAGCGTAGGCGAGCCCCTACTAAAGCCGCTCTCATTCCGGCTGTAGGGGCTTGGTGCCGAGCGTAAGCACGCCTCAGCGAGCCCCCGCCCGCAAGCACTATCCATGGACGTGGCCTTAGATAGGGACGCTTCCTCACTTTATGTCTACTGTCAGGGACACAGTGAAGACACCGCACAGTGATTACGGCCTGTGGTCTGGGACCAGGTCACCCCTGTTGTAAGAGATTCTGTATGGTGATATTATCCACGCCGGAATTCACCCCAAGCGGAGCCAGCCGATAACGGTGGATCAGACGGATCCCCTTTGTTAATATGCATTACCCGTGTGCTGGAGCCCCGGGCAGGTACCCAACTAAGTGCACCAACACTTCACGGGATATCATTATCTCCAACACTTTTGGGTGGGCCTTGACATTGTGGGAGAAGGACATCAGTGTATTGGTGCCAAGCACTCTATGTACTTTGGGGACACTCATTGATGGTACTGGGTTGGGCCTATTATACTGTGTGGTACATGGTACTGTTATAGTGTGTTCAGTAAAGGTTGTTATAATATACTTGAGTGTGTGTATTATTGGTATTGTTCCTGTAAGGGGCTTATTCCACCAAGTTGGTATCCCTTGTGGAGGCGCTGTCACCAGATGAATCAGGTATACCCCAAGCTCCCAGCAGCCGAAGTTCAGGCCTCCTGTGACCCACGGTTAACGCACCACACACTGTAGCCGATATATCTCCCATCGGGTGGGGGAAAGTGCGCTACACTTTTAAAACCACAATCCACTCATAAGTAAAATTTTAGTTTTTACCTGTAGTTGAATAAAACTGTAGGGGTCCTTCGGTAAATACTAAAATTAAAGATACCGAAGCTTTGGGGTCAATCAAAAGTAATTGTCGTGCCATCGCCAGATGATGCTGTGTCTACTTATTGACCGCTAGAGTGAAGCTGACCACAGTGGTAATATGGTTTCTGTATGAATAAGTACTGTTCTCTTGTCTGGGAGATTCAAAAACATTTTTTTGAGCTACCCAGAGCTAGGAGTAGTCATGTTCCGCTCAGAGAGTGTTGCAGTTTTTCTGATATGTTGCCATCTGTGTAGAATTCTTTCTATAATCAGGAAGATGGAATAGTCTATGTTACTCCTTACCCTTGAAAGTTTAATCTCATTGTTTCTGTAGCGACTGTCAGAGTTCTGTATTGCATGCTTACAGACTCGGACTTACACTGGACCCACAACAATACAATATAAGCCTTATTTTCTATGCTGTGTTATTCCATAAGATACCTTCTGCTGCTGGTACAGTACATAACTTACGACCTGTTCACTTGAATGGGACGTTATTGAGTTATTTACTAAAGTCTCCTGGGTGGAAGTCTGTGCAAAAGTATTGCTCCAGATTTATAAAAGGAAAAGCTCCCACAGCTTTTATAGGATACAATTTGTTAAATGAAAATAATGATAATAAAACAGAAAGGCTGTGTTTTTTTGCACTGGTTTTGCCCAACCTTTGGCAGCCGGGACACTTTAGTAAATAGACCACTACGTGTCTTCCAGCGCGGGAAGGTTCCTCACGGCATAACAACGTTTTGTAAATATGTGAATTATTTGAAATATGAGAACCCCCAAATTAAATTACTCCCATCTCTGTTATAATGTTATTTTGTTATACTATACCTGTCAATAAATGACATCCTTTTATTCTAGTTTTGACCAAACGGGGATGCACTACTGAGTCATTATGCTGGGATATGATGAACCTGTATCCTTCAACTCGATGCTGCACAAGTGATCTCTGTAACTGAGCCAGTAACAGTAACAATACCTGCTGAAGACATTCTTATAATAACATTCATCTGACAAAAAGTGAAAAGGCCAACTGCTACAGTATATAATTTCCAATTCAGATAGGAAAATGGGCAAACAATATTGGCCAAGTGATTCCTATCTTCTGTCACATTTTGAAATCTAAATTTCATTGCTTTAAAAAAGAAACTCAATAAATCTAAATTACTGATATATTTACTTTTTGCTGTATTTGTCTTTATTCTTTTTCTCTTGCCATTAATAATACCAAAGTAATAAGTATTGCTAACGGCGTATGTAATATTTCTAAAAATAGTATAAATTATTTATTTTTGCTATACTCATATTGTTACAAATTGCATTGTCTATTTGCTAAACATGGGAATATTATTTCCCTACAAGATTTAGTGTTAGATACATAAAGGACACATTAAATGGGGAAACATTTTTGAAACCCAAGCAAACACGTTATTAAAATAAATAAGTTTGAAGACATTGCGAAAGCCTCTTCATTCATATCATTGAATGTCTATTCGCAAATGATAATCAGTTTGTGAATTATACATTTATAATAGTGTTGTACCGAGTCCTCCGGCAGAGGGCGAGCAAAACTGCTGCGGAGGGTGAGGTCCCACGAGGTCTGCGACGACATCAAGGAGGGTGAGGTCCCATGAGGACCCACGAGGTCCGCGACAACATCCTGGGGGCCGCAGCAGACGTCCTGGTGGGGGTGGCAGCAGCAGATGTCCTTGTTCAGCCGGTTGGAGCAGCGGAATACATCACAGCTGATGCCGGTGGGAGCCAGGGAACCATGTGACCGGAGCAGGAGTGTTCCTATTGGACAGCCGTGGAGGAGCTGGCTGTCCAATATGACACTCCTGCTCCAGTCACATGGTTCCATGGCTTCCACGGTATCAGCTGTGGACTGTGTTCCGCTGCTTCTGCCAGCTGAACAAGGACTTCTGCTGCTGCCGGCTGAACAAGGACTTCTGCTGCTGCTATCATAATGGCACCCCGGCCCTCCTCACCCTCCGCAGCTGTCTTCCTCGCCCTTCGACACTGGCTTCAGGTAAGTGTTGAAGTCTTACAAAAGTCTAACTTTTTACACATATTCCTGATCTTGCTAAATGTCTATTAAACAGTAATAAGGATGTGACAGCCCTGCAGTTCCCCAATTTATTTCACATAGTTAGGGGATAAAGAGATCTCTTTGGTTAACTGAAGCTGTAGCCTTTTTTACTTTCTTGGTGTCACTGAAAATAATGGGCCTTTCCTGCAGCTTGGGATGCTTTCCCTGGGCCAACCCTGTATAGAGAGCGTCCTAAGAGGAGAAATTGAGTAACAGACACCCATTCGCTACATCTGCACATGAGTAGAGATGGGCGAATCTGCCCAAATCCATTAAAGGAACTGCAAAAATAAATTAACATCCTATCCCTGTGTACGGGCTAACTCACTTTCCCAATCCCTCTCTGCAGGGCTGGGACGATAAGTCTCTTTTCAACCTACAGTATGACCCTAAAGTTCAAAGAGGTACCTGTAAGAAGGCGGGCCCTTTATGCCAGTCTCTGGGTCTGTGTTGGTGTCCGTTGCGGGGCCACCCTCTGGCGGGTTCCAGGGTCCGCTTTACTCTGGAATAGAGGGTCTGGTTCCTGGTGTCTTGGGGGCAGCACAATCCTTCTGGGCTCAAGACAATGTTTCTATCCGTCTCTTTCTGGCAACACAGTCCCTCTGTGCTCAAGAGATCCCCTGCAGTTCAAGCAGAAGGTTTTGCTACCTGCCTGATGATCCACGTGGAGACTGGTTAATTGTCTCTAGCTGCCATTAACCAGCTCTCTGCTGGATTCCTCAGACCAAAACAGGCTTTTTTCATTGAAGCCTTTTTAGAGGAGGGGTTAAGGCCTTGTTATACAGTATACTCTCAAATTATTTTCACGGTGTAAAATCTGCAAACCCATTTGGGCGGTTTCAATTCACGCCGATTCATCATAAACCACCCTTGGATACAACCCGTGGATGGATTTGTAGAATCCAATCCATGGATTCAGCAATCTGCTGAATCTAAGGACTGGATTCTACACATCCATCCATGGGTTGCGGATTCCACGGAGTGTATTTGTAATAATAATGAAAAATTAGCAAAACACAAATCGCCCTTTTTGAGATTGATCCCCTGAAATCCACCGACCAAAGGAACCATCCGATCTGCTGCAGATCTAAATCCGCCAAAATAATTTGTTCATCTCTACACACCAGTTAACTAGGTCCCGCATTACACATAAGCCAGGAGTCTCTTCAGGATCCAGCTAAGCGGGGTAGTATCAATACTCACCAATTGCCAACTGGCCTTCCATTTGCATGTATTCCACCAGTGCCACCTCCAGGGACTTTTTGACAAAGTGCACGGATTGCACGAAATGCATCAGAGGTTCCCTTCAAGATTCTTGTTTTTACATTTTATGCTGCTTTACATTCAATAAACTTTTTGATACCGTGATCAAGCATCCATCGCACTTCCTCCATTTGGAACGCACCATTCATCATTTGATATGCAGTGCACCGCCACTATCCTTCCCTGGGAGGAATCTTTGTTCAACCTACGGGGTAGTATTTCAATCTAAGCCCTGACCAGGTGAAAATAACAATTGCAACAGTAATAGACATATCGAAGATCTCTACTAGGACTACACTGGGGTTGTACTGGGAAGAGATTGAAACTGAACTAAAATTGCAAAGTATTTTTGTTTAAATAACCATCAAATCATGTTTAGGAGTTCCAGTGGATTGCAATAAATGTTATATTTACAGTATTTTATTGTAACAATTGGTGTGGTTTTTGTTCCATCCTCATCTACACCCATTTACCCCAGGGATATACAGGCATACCCCGCATTAACGTACGCAATGGGACCGGAGCATGTATGTAAAGCGAAAATGTACTTAAAGTGAAGCACCACCTTTTCCCCTCTTGTCGATGCATGTACTGTACTGTAATCGTCATACACGTGTATAACTGATGTAAATAACGCATGTGTAACAGGCTCTGTAGTCTCCCCGCTTGCGCACAGCTTCGGTACAGGTAGGGAGCCGGTATTGCAGTTCAGGACGTGCTGACAGGCGCATGCGTGAGCTGCCATTTGCCTATTGGGCACTATGTCCTTACTCGCGAGTGTACTTAAAGTGAGTGTCCTTAAACCGGGGTATGCCTGTACTGTACTTGTGGCGGCCATGACCCAGACATACTACAGAAACAGCATTTGTACTGTATGCTTTACTATTCTTGTCTCAAGGTAAGCTGTTGTCCAGAATGGAATATGAGGAATATAAAGCCGGTTATAGACTTGACTGATACATGTGAATGTGCTCACAAGTGATTGTTTGTACGGTCGAGGACTTTGTCACTTTTCAACCCACCATAACTTACTTTATATAATGTGTGGTTGAAACCTATTTCAACTTCATATTGCAAAGCCAGTATTACCAACCTCACACTTATGATACCTAAAAGGTTAGAATATCTGTCTGTGAGTAAGGTTACTGGCTCTGCACGTCTTTCACCCAGGCCTTGCTGCGGGTAGCACCGCAGTGGCTTGAACAGCGAGGAACAGACAAGAATTGTTGGGGTCACGGGCTGAGGTCGGTGGCAGGCGGCAAGAAGGAATGTTGGGGCCACACGCAGAGGTCAGAGGCAGGCAGCAAGCTGGAACGTTGGGATCACATGCAGAAGTCAGAGGCAGGCAGCAGGTAGCGTGGTCATGGTCACAAGCAGGGTTCGGCAACAGGAAAGCAGGGGCAGGGGAGAAGAAACTAAGACTATGGAGCAGGGACTGAGATCAGGGAACAAACAAGGACAAGCCATATTACCAGCAAGGGCCTTTAATGTAAGGTACAGGACTCCAACAGAACCAGTAAAGGAACAGGAACAGATGCTGCGGGAAAAAAATGAAAAAAAAATGATGATGTCGTTTAAAGGCAATGAAAGCACAGCTAATCAGAATGGCTTTGCTTCAATTGCCTTTAAGATGACGTCATGGAAAGAAAGATGGCCGGCCTCACATGGTATGGCAGCCAATCGGAGCTAGCTAGATCAATATATACATACAGGGTAAGAAATGATGTTGTTTTAAAAGCTTGTTTTGCTGTGTTTAAAATGATTTTGCCTATGCTGCTATGCATAAATGTGTGTGTCATGCATTTTAAAATTAGATAGATGTAATTTTTGCTATTGTATGGTGTACTTTAGGTCAGGGTGAGGCTTGCTTTTGTATATTGTATTATTTTTGGTACTTATATTTTGTCTGAGGATAACTTGTTCTGCTCAACGATTGAATTACTTAATTGTGTAATTGTTATGGATGGAATGTAAATTGTTTAGTGATTTAACTAATGAATGCTAATTGATTTATGGTTACTGGATTGGTTTAAATAGTATACTTGTTTGGATGTATTGGTATTTTGTTTGGAATATGTTATTGTTAACATTCATTTGCAGAATTTACATGGTGCATAGATTGTATGCATCATGTATACAATGTAAATGCAATGTTTTGAGTGGCATTTGAGGATTTTGATTGGGAGATCAGATTGGATTATTAAAGGAAATTGATTTTATTGTACTGTGTCTGTATGGAGAATTGGTATTTGTAGTACAGCATGTTTTTGATAACCCTTCTACATTTATTTGTATATTGGTTCATCATGTGTGTGTGTGTATATATATATATTTTTTTATATATATATATAGCTGCATGATGAAGCCACTGTACAAATGAATGGGTCAAGGATGGGTATCGGGCCAGTGTGGCTTAACCCCTTAATTACCTTTGCGGTTATTATCCAATAAGGTGTTTAATTGATATCTGAATGTAATTGCAATGTATTGGCTATGCATTGGCTAGGTATTTTGTGGGCAATGAAAGACAAGGATGTTGCTGGCGATGGGGGCTTCTTATTGATGAGGTCAGTAGTACTTTATTCATTTTAATATGCTAGTTAATGTGTTTAATAATGGGCAAATAATCTATTATCCCTATCTGGATAATAGTTATTTTGCACATTATTGTACTGTAGGTGTTGGGGGGGGGATGTATGTATTGAATGTATAGGCCAGGTTTATTTATTTTACATTCAAGGTTTGTTCCATGGTTCTGCGTGAGACCTCTGGAGACTACCTGCGGTATCCTCGGGTATCTCATAGATATCAGGCTGCGTGGTCCACGGGTGACACCTGCGGGGAAGAACTGGTGGCCTCACATCTGTGGGGGCACCGCGGACCCGTAGTCTGCGGGGAAGAACCAGTGGCCTCACATCTGTGGGGGCACCGTGGAACAATAGTGTGCAGGGAACAACCGGTGGTCCCACTTCCGTGGGGGCACCGTGGACCTGTAGTGAGCACCCGTGAGTCCCCAGACCCCCGTGAGAACCACCCGAGGCCCCTCAGACACCGGGGCTCCCAGACATCTGCAGGCCTACCGTGTTGGACTCAATTGTGGCCCTCGGTGACCCGCGGAGACCACCTGGGGGCCATGGCACTTGGCGGGACCCACCAACAAGACTCCAGAACCTGTGTGAAACATGTTGCTGGTACCCTGTAGGTCTGTAAGGTGACCCGTCAGCCCGCCGGGGACTCGTGTGGGGCTGGGGTATGAACCCTGTATGTAAAAGGATAAATCATGTATTTATGGGGGGGCACAGGGGGTGGGTAATGTATTTAATAAATAGAATGATGTTTATTGTTTGGCTGTGTATTGTTTTTATTGTGGGTACTGGGGGTGGGAGGAGGGGGTATTGGCCTCAAGGGTATGTGGGTAGGCCTCTCTTGTGGGTAGTGGGTAAGGGTGGCTAGGCCTCACGGGGTGGGGGGTTAGTGGGGGAGGGTATGTAGGCCTCCCGAGTGGTGGGTGAGGGTAGGTTAACCCCTTAATGACTGTAGAGGTTAATAACCGCTATGGTGATTAAGGGGTTAGGGGACATTACATTGGATGTTTTTATTCTTGTTTCTGTTTTACAGCATCGGAGGGGGCATGGGCTGGATGAAGATGAGAATGGCCTTCATCGTGTCAGCCGGACATGGGTGAGTGCAATATGTATTTACTGTATTGATTGTTCTTTATGTATTTAAAATGGGCACATTCACTATTATCCATTTTTGGATAATAGTAATTGTGCCCATTACTATACTGTATGTGTTAGGGGGGTGGGGTTATTTATTTATAAATATGTATGTGTTTTGACATTATTTGGGGGGGGGCACAGAATTGGTACTGCAGGCCTGCGGGTAACACCCAAGGGCTCCCGCCGGCCTATAGTATCATTGATGTGCATATATGTGTATGTTAGGGGGGTATAGGGGTTGTTGGGGTAATATATATATATATATATTTATTTATATTTATTTATTTATTTATTTAGGATGGGGCTGTTGTGTGTGTGTTTTTTTTTGTGTTGGTAGCAGGGGTGGGTGAAGGGGGTATTAGCCCCAACGGTGGTTGTTTAGGGCTTGCGGGTGGATAGCGGGAGGGCTTAACCCCTTCATGGCCGTAGCAGTATTAACCGCTACGGTGCTGAAGAGGTTAAGTGCACCCGCAACCCAACCGCAAGCCATAAACAAGCAACAAGGGCCAAATACCCCCTTCACCCACCCCCGCTACCCACAATAAACATAGCACGGCGGGTTAACCCCTTCATTGCCTTAGCGGTTAGCCGCTAAGGTAATGAAGTGGGCTTACATCCATTTTTCCTGCCTCGAATGCATGCCGGGGGGCTCCGGGCTGGTATCAGCTCCGGAGACCCCCGGCATCAATCACAGACAGAAAAAGGTCTGATTTTTTCAGAGTGTCGCCCTTGCCGATGTCTTTTCGAGAGTGTCGATCAGCTCCGATAAGCACCGAAATTATGATCGGGGCTACTAGAATACAAACGACTTTCAAAAGTGGCGAAAGGTGCCGAAAAGTGGCTGTAATTTAGGTCAGGGTGAGGCTTGCTTTTTTATAGTGGATTATTTTTGGTAACAAACAAAAAGAAGTAATCCCTACAGTGCGTGCACTCAACCTCTCAAATAGAACTATATTTTTCTAAAAGAGATGAAACTTCATCTCCACTAGTATGTAATTTATTTAATCAGCACCAAAAAGTTTTAAAACCTAATTCGACAGTTAGCGTATCAAAATAACCCTGTATGTGAACATGGATAGATTGATAGGGGTTAGCCACTATTGATCAAGAATGTCTTAGTCCTCATAAGCATCAGCAAAAATGAGAAGTGTACTCCTCTAGCCCGGGATGGGGGGGGGGTGAAGTGATAAGAGTAGGTGATCTTAACTTAAAGTGAAGTGTATAATGAACTGGGTGAGTAAAAGTGTGTATAATAATCATATATAGCCACAGAATGTGGGCATGTAAGTCGTGATCTGTGTTAGTTATAACATATATTCAACCATGTATCCCTATTAATTCTGAGCTTATGATAGTCACTTGTAAACTTCCTATTAATATGGAGTTAAAGAGCGATATTTAACTTCAGTATCTTGCTGAATGACAGCACTTGCATCAATTTAAAGAATACAACTTGCTAAGGTAAGTATTCATATAATTCATAAATCTGACTTGGAATTTTTCTGGCAACCTGCTGCACATATATCATCCTAAATGTGCATACAGAGCGTCAGATAGAGCTTGTTGTTGTAATTTCTTAGCAAGCGCTGTGTATTTCCTTCGAGACAAACTATATTTATTCTCCGGACATATACATATATATTGTAATAGTATGGTTTCAAAGGTGTTCTATTTTCCCTGTTAGTCACAATTTGTGATACGGGAACCATTTAATGCCTTTACAAGTATATATGCATATATATGCTAAGTGTGGAGGGGTTAGGGGATCTGTGACTTCACGGATAGGTCAAATTCAGTGTACTGTACCTTATCCGCTTTTCAAATATTGTTCATAGCCGCTCCCTTTAATCCTTCTCTAAACACCCCTTAGTATTGTCATCTAAAGTGCATGTACAGTATATGCAAAATCCTAGCTGCTAGTGGACTCCTTGACGATCCACATCTTTTTTAGCTAGCTAGAAGATACAGAGTATCGCGTGGCAAACTGACTTGCAACCTTTGTTGCAGTCACGCTACAAAACAGATGACAGTGATGTCATCATCACCCGACACGCGTTTCATTCCCTTCAGGAACTTCATCGGGGGTGGGCGTGCCTCTCTGGGTGTTCCGTTTTTATATCCTGTGGTCTCCATAGTAACCTTAATTGGTCAGGACGCAAAGGTGAAGCCAAGCCGGAGAGGTTGCTATGGTAAGATTGTATCCTCCGGTCTGATATACTGACACCTAGTGGGCACTCGATAAAATTAGAATAAACATTCTAACACATTAAAAGTAAAACTGGTTATGCATATTATTCATTGCTTTTACCAGAGGCAAATATGATACTAGAGCCAATCAGATTTGGAATGTATTTCCCATGCTCTGATTGGCTACAGTACCATGTGAGGCCGGCCATGTTTCTTTTAATGACGTCATCTTAAAGGCAATTGAAGCAAAGCCATTCTGATTGGCTGTGCTTTCATGGCCTTTAAGATGACGTCATAATCTTTTTTTTTGTCGGCCAAATCACATGTTTTTCATGGCCCAATCAGGACCGTGTGTAACATTTGACCAAAATGTGACGTCATAGGCCTATAAAAGCCTATATCGCCTCATTTTGAAGCTAGTCGCCGAGGAGGGGACATCTCCCCTCCTAAGAAGAGAAGAAGGGCGTGGCGTAAGAAGATGGAAGAAGCCGGAGAAGACCCCAAAAGATGGAAGAAGACCCCAAAGAAGAATGAAGACACAGACATTGGATTTGTTATGGTTTTTTATTTTATGGCTTACACTGGCGACACACTTTATTCGAACTCGGCTAGTCCACGAATTCGGGTATACCCGGGTGTATTGAGGTTTGTGACTGTTTTCTGCCCGAGTGCATTGAGTTATTTTCCAGGCAGGGATTGAAGCATTTTATTCCCGCTGGCTGCAATACTGCACAGTACATATATATATTCTGCATTACAATTCATGAATTTATGCCATCTGGTAGACACACGAAACATTGCAGCCTATTAAATCCTAATCATTATCATTTAACAGATCAGCCGCCCATCAGCCAGGCATGAACCAAGGCTGGGAAGGCAAATGCAACGGGGCTTGTCAGAGGTGAGGAGCGGCGCATTCCAGGTATCTGCCAGGTACATACCGGGTATTTGCTCGAATAAAGTGTGTCGGTGCAGTACCTGTGGATTGGTTCCTGTGCTTCCGGGTCGCTTGGATTGCGGTGAGTGGACATCTAATGGTGAGTAAACAAAAGAAAAGTTTATTATTTTTACTTTTACAGGTTTTTCTGATTTTTGATTCATGTATTTTATTTTTTCAGTCCCATTTAATGCCTGTGAATGTATCTATCTATATAATACATTCACAGACACTGAATGGGTGTATTGTATGTGATTTTTGTATGTAAATGCTTTGAATTTGATGCTCTATTATTGCCCCTGTATGTTATGTTTATCTATCTGTATGGATGGACATACTGGGATAATAATTGATTGTTTTGCTAATGTTTACACTGCCGACACACTTAATTGCAGTGCGGCCAGATCCGCAAGCCGGGAGATTTCCCGGCTTGCTAGTGGCCGCCCCTCGGCGTGCCGCGCGTCATAGACGCGCGGTCACGCGTCTTCGGGAGCCTGCGCCCCCTGCACGCGCGTCCAGGGCTCCCCGAGGGAGCCCTGGTGTCCCGTGATGTGGGGGACGGCGGCAGGGGGTTCCGGGGGACCCGGCGGACCCGGCAGCGGTAGGGAGAGCGCCCCGATCGGAGGGCGCTCTTCCGCTGCTTCGGCGCGCGCCCGTCACCCTCGGGCGCGTGCCAGGCTACTGCTGCGGCCAAGAACGGCCAAATGCTCGAATAAACTTGGCCGCAGCAGTATGTTCTTTTCATGTGTGGCTAATGTATTTAGCAGCTTTATTTTGTCATTGTTGTGAAGAAGGTAATTTCTATTTAGATAATGGCTTGTTTCTTGTAGTTAGATTAGAATGTTGGTGGTTACTTTAAATTAGAATTTTTTTGGCAATGGTTTGGCTTTAGTAATTGAATAGAGAATTGGATAATTGATTTGTATTGTATTTTAATTGGTTTAGGAAATGGATTAATTGATTGATGCTAATTGTATTGATGTTGCTATTTGATTTTCATGATGGCTTTGGTGGTTAGGGGACATTGTTCATAGTGTATTTTATTGTTACATATATTTTGCATAGTGTTACATGATGCACAGATTAATTGCATCATGTACACACAATGCAATTGTGTGACATTTCATATACATTTGTTGAGCTGCTGATTTGTTGGCTTATATTTACAATGGATGCTGGATTTATTTTAACATGCAATGTGGTGATTTTAAGATAAAAAATTCATGTTTTGATTTATGCATGTTTTATGTGTTTTATAATGGGCAAATAATATATTATCCATATCTGGATAATAGTTATTTTGCACATTATTGTACTGTGTTGGGGGGGGGGGAGGGTATTGGCCCCAAGGGTATGTGGGTAGGCCTTCCTTGTGGGTAGTGGGTGAGGGTGGTTAGGCCACACAGGGTGGGGGGTTAGTGTGGGAGTGTATTAAGGCCTCCCGAGTGGTGGGTGAGGGTGGGTTAACCCCTTAATGACTGTAGCAGTTAATAACCGCTATGGTGATTAAGGGGTTAGGGGACATTACATTGGCTATTGTGATCGTTGTGCATGTTTTGCAGCACCGGAGGGGCATGGGCAGGATGAAGATGAGGATGAAGACGGCCTTCATCGTGGGTGCCTGTAAAAGGTAAGTGTAATATGTTTTTAATTTATTTATTGAATGTTATATGTATTTATAATGGGCAAATGCATTATTATCCATATATGGATAAAAGTAATTTTGCCCATTACTGTTTAGTATGTGTTAGGGGGGTGTGTTTAGTTTTAATTATTGTTTATTATTTTTGTTGGTGCAACATTGGTACCGCAGGCCCGCGGGTACCACGGGACTCCCGCGGGGACCCCGGGACGGCCGCGGGGACCCCCGGACTCCCGCGGGGACCCCTGCTTGGTGAGCCAGGGACCCCTGGACACCCGCGGGGTCAGCCGGGGACACCCGCGTGACCCCCGGGCTCTCTCGGAGGAGTGATCACATAACCTCTCCCATCCAATGGGGCTGCAGCCGGTCCGACATTATGTGCAGGGGGGTGGGTGTGAAAAACGGGCTGGGGCTGGTGCTGGTGCAGAGGGTTGGGTGTGAAAAATGGGCTGGTGATGGTGCTGGTGCAGGGGGGTGGGTGTGAAAAACGGGCTGGTGCTGGTGCAGGGGGTGGGTGTGAAAAATGGGCTGGGGATGGTGCAGGTGCAGGGGGGTGGGTGTGAAAAACGGGCTGGTTGTGGGGGGGCAATCGGAGTGGTGTGGTGGGGGAAGAAGGGGTGGGGGGAGAGAGAGGAGGCAGACAGGAGAGACAGGGGGGAGAAGGGAGAGAGAGGGGGGGAGAAGGGAGAGAGAGGGGTGGAGGTTTGAGGAGGGGAACCGGAGACAGGGTGAGGAGGGGAACCGGAGACGGGGAGGTTTGAGGAGGGGAACTGGAGATGGGGGGGGGTGAGGAGGGGAACCGGAGACACCGGGCAGGGTCAGGTGGGGACCAGAAGGAGTGTATGTACGTACAGCATAGCACCAACCTCCCCCCCCCTTTTCTGTGACCAGAAATATTTGTATGTGTGTGTCTGTGTGTATGTCTGTGTGTGTCTGTGTGTGTCTATGTATCTGTGTATTTGTGTATGTGTATATGTGTGTCTGTGTATTTGTGTATGTGTGTCTATGAATGTGTGTGTGTGTGTGTGTGTGTGTGTGTGTGTGTGTGTGTGTGTGTGTGTGTGTGTGTGTGTGTGTGTGTGTGTGTGTGTGTGTGTGTGTGTGTGTGTTGTATGTGTGTGAATATATTTATCAAAGTTGCACAATGTTAATAAATAATTTATTCTCACAACATGTCTTTTTTTTTAATTTTTAAAATATTATATAAGATATACACACACACACACACACACACATATACACACACGGACAGGTTCCCCAGTGACACACAAACACACAGACCACTTCAAAGTGACACACACACACACACACTGACAGCTATCAAATGACACACACACAGTGATACTCGCCTCCCAAGCGCGCTTGCTGTCTCCTCTGCCAGGACAGCAAAAAGCTCCTGGTAGAGCGAGCGGCAGCAAGCAAGAGCGAGCAGCAGCACCTAAGCGCTTACTATGTCCCAGGCCTAAAAGTGACGTATCGGAGCTTAGTGCATAGCCCCCATTGTGTGCTCATTTGCATGTCATTTATCAGAATCCCTTGCTGCAGTGGAAGCACTGTATGCTAGGTGACAATGGTGTAAAGGCAGGGTTGCAGACCTGTCTAAGACATGTGAATGTGCTCACAAGTGATATTCTTTATTGGATATTTATGTACATATATATCATACAGTACCAGTGGTGAGGTGGTAAAGAGGAAACAGCACTCAGCAATTCAAAATATATATATATATTAGTATAAAGAAATACTTGCACATATAATCGATTATATGTGAAAGTATTTCTTTATACTAATATTATTCTTTTTTGAATTACTGAATGCTTTTGCCTCTTTACCACTGGGAGAGGGAGAGAGGGAGAGAGAGAGAGAACAACGGAAAAAAGAAAGGGTCTAATAAAAGCACTCAAATGTAGTGGAAATAATAAAATAATAAAATGGATTTTATTAGCAACACAGAAAAAATAAAACATTAAAACACCAACCGCTAATCTCCTAACGAAGCTACTATAGATCAGAGTTTGAGATGGAGGTTGGTGGCCGAAATCAGGCAAGACATCCACGGCCTGCAGGAGCGTACCACCACGCTGGAAACCAGGCTAGACGAGGCCCTGCACCACCAATCGGAGGCAGACGACGAAATCAGACGCTTGGGCCACGAAATAAACACCTTAAAGGATGGCCTGGAAGACCAGGAGAATAGGGATCGCCGCCAGAACCTGCGCATCCGCGGCATCCCTGAGGCTGAGCTACCCGCGCACCTACGGGACTACCTGGCGGATTTCTTCCTCCTCCTATGCCCTGAACTCGAACCACGGGACTTGGAGATAGACAGGGCGCATAGAGCCCTGGGCCCGTGCGCTGAAGACCCTAACCGCCGGTGGGACGCGATCGTGCGCCTACACAGCTATTCAACCAAGGAAAGGCTAATCGCAGCAAGCAGGGGGAGGAACACGATCGCGTTCCGAGGCGAGCAGCTGCAGGTCTATAATGACAAAAAGAATAGAGGCTGGGGCGCTCCCTTGCTTTTTAGGCTTGTGATGCAGCCTGTTTTGTGATGTGTAACCAAATAAAGGGTAGTGTATACTTGCCCTTTGTTGTTTTCTGCAGCTGGACCTGTAGAGAAGATAAAGCCCGAAATCTTCTTAGAATTGCAGTGGAAACGGTGGGTTGGTCAGCGCACGGGTTTTTTGCTCACAAGATGAAAAGAGAGGATAAAGAACACGTGATTAGTGTTTAATTAGCCAAACAGTACATTAAGCAGTAATAGAGGGTTGTCTACTACAGTTTTTAATAATAAAATGCTTGAATAAAAACCTTGAATGAAAACTTTTCATATGTTTAAAAATGGTGTTTTGTGATTAATTAAAATAATCTAAGGTGGGGGTAGTGGGATAAAAAAGGGGGGGTAAGAGCGGGTGATTGAAGTGCTTTAATATAGCCTGCTGTCTGATAGGGGTAGTAGTGCTGATTAGCAGAATATGGGGGGCAGTCTTATTTTATCAAAATGCTGCCAGAAGCAATGATTCGCTTCCTCCCCCTCTCAATGGAGGCAGTATGCAAGTGACTTATCTCCCGGGTGCCCAATTCAGAAGAAAAAAGGGCCGAACACGGTGAATAAGTAAAATAGAGTTTATTAAGTGCAAAAAAACGGCAAACAAGAATAACACTCACGATACAGCTTGGGCAACAGCCCAGCTTCAGCCCGATCGTCCGTTCACGCTCATCCAACCGTCAGGAACCTGACAAAGCATCACTGCGAAACGCGTAGTTCCCTGCCGAAGCCCATTGCCTGAAGGACCCAGCCAGCCTGCTGACATCCGGTAAGCCCTCCCCTTCCGGTCCCGCCATCGGACGCGATCACGGGAAGCACACCGGTCGGAGGAGCGTGAACGGACGATCGGGCTGAAGCTGTGCTGTTGCCCAAGCTGTATCGTGAGTGTTATTCTTGTTTGCCGTTTTTTTTGCACTTAATAAACTTTATTTTACTTATTCACCGTGTTCGGCCCTTTTTTTTCTTCTGAATTGGGCACCCGGGAGATAAGTCACTTGCATACTGCCTCCATTGAGAGGGGGAGGAAGCGAATCATTGCTTCTGGCAGCATTTTGATAAAATAAGACTGCCCCCCATATTCTGCTAATCAGCACTACTACCCCTATCAGACAGCAGGCTATATTAAAGCACTTCAATCACCCGCTCTTACCCCCCCTTTTTTATCCCACTACCCCCACCTTAGATTATTTTAATTAATCACAAAACACCATTTTTAAACATATGAAAAGTTTTCATTCAAGGTTTTTATTCAAGCATTTTATTATTAAAAACTGTAGTAGACAACCCTCTATTACTGCTTAATGTACTGTTTGGCTAATTAAACACTAATCACGTGTTCTTTATCCTCTCTTTTCATCTTGTGAGCAAAAAACCCGTGCGCTGACCAACCCACCGTTTCCACTGCAGGTCTATAATGACCTGTCTAAGCGGACTGTGGACCGCCGCAAGGCCCTTCGCCCCTTAACACTGCTCCTCCGTGAAAAAGGGATAACGTACAAGTGGGGATTCCCCTTCAAAATGGTGGTCTCCCACAAGGGCAAATATCTAACACTAAGGCACCCCGAGGACATGGAGCATCTTGCTAAAGTCCTGGGCCTCCCAATTGAGCCCTTCCAGTCTGAGCACTCACCTGATGACCGGCCTCGAGAGAAGGATGACATCCCTATGAGAGCATCGGAGAGGATCGCGGGTCAAAGGCAGTCCCGAGAAAAATAAAGGGCCGCTCAGAACAAGCCACGGCTCACATCCGGGAGAACAACACCACCTAACTCGCAAAATAAAATAAAATACAAAATAAATAAAAATTAAAAAATACCCCTCAAAATGGCGCCGGGAGCATCCTTACCTTCCCACGTGGCCGCACCTCGATCCAGGGCTCGTCGGAGACCGCATCCAGACACAGGTCCACTGCCAACCCCAGCCACCTCGCCGAACCCAAAGCGGCAGCTGGACACCGAATAGCTGACTCCGGTGCCCCACAGCTGATCACGGTTCCCGCCCAGTCGAACGCCGCCTCTAGCTCAGAGAATCCCCCAGGACACTTCAAGATGGCGGCGGGTGAGTCCATACCTCTCCACGTGGATCTTCTCCGTCCCGCGGCTGATCGGCTACCTCCACAAAATGGCACCTAGGGAGGACTTACACCATCAAGACGCTCCCCGCCGCCCCAGACGAGCCCCGGCTGACGTCATCAGGAGGCGCGACAGGTTTCCGCCTGCGACGGCAGCATCACCAGAACATGGCGACAGTAGCCCGCGAGGATCACCAGGTTTTTCCCAACGGCCACCCCCTGAAGGTCCCTTCTCCACCCCCTCCTTGTCCCCGGTTCCGGTTTCTCCAGCACTCTCCCCCCTCGACCGAGGGGGCTTTGCCAGCTTGCCCACTCCTGCTCACGATACCCGGGCCCCTTCCCCCTACCCCCCCTCGAGAACCCTGTCAGCACAAGCCTTGTCAGACACTCAGCAGACGATTGCCGAAAGACAGGGTTGGTAAAACTGTTACACCCCAATGCTCCAAACTCGGAAAAGTTTCCCCTCGCAGCCCCAATAGCAAGTTTAGCTAGACGAGTCCCCTACCCTCCCCCCCCACCCCGATCTCCCTCCCCCCCAACCCAAACTCCCTCCCCCCCACCCCGAACTCCCTCCCTCCCCACCCCGAACTCCCTCCCCCCTCCTCGCCCTTCCTCCTCCTCCCTCCCCTTCCTCCTCCCTCCCCTTCCCCCCTCTCCCCTTCCCCCCCTCACCTCCCCCCGCTCCCCCCCTCTCCTCTCCCCCGCCCCCCCTTCCTCCCCCGCCCCCCCTCCCCCCTTCCTCCCCTACTCCCTTTATCACTCCCTGCCTCCTCCCCTCCATCCCCCCCTTTCACCCCCACCAAGAACCTACCCCCTCTCCCCTATAAAAGCTGACCCCAACTACACAGAGCAAAGAGGGTCGTTCACCAGGATAACTGCAGGGGGCAGTTGGCCGGATGGAAGCCTCAAAACTCTCTGAACTTCTACCGACTAAGTGAAGACATTATACACACACTGTAGGTAACCTGATGCCTCCAACTAAAATGATTCTTGCCCCTCCTAGACCCCACTCCAGATCCCCCCCCTACTACCCCCAATGCCTCCACCTCCCCCCCATCCCTCTGGTTGCCAACCTCCCCCCCGCAAAAGAAAATGCCTCTGCAGTGACACTGTCCAAGGTGGGCAAAAGGGGGGCGGGACGGTATGTTACTGCATCCTCTCAGGATGATGATCCCCTCCACCTTCTGTCTTTCACACACCCCCCTCTCCCTTCTTTCCCCCCCAAGGAACACTCCCATGTCGAGACACCCTCGAACTTCTCCGCTCCACAGGAGCCCAGGAGATTACAGTTTTCTCTCAATATTGTATATTCCTAACCTGTCTGTTAATGTATACACACTGTTTGCCTGACAGGCGGTATATTGTCTGAAAAGAATAATATGCAAGATATGTATGCGAACTGGTTTCAAACCTTCTAGACCCCAATACAGTCTACCTTCCTTCCTTCTTCTACCCGCTGATCCTATCCCAGCGGTCCCCCACCCACCCTAACCCCCCGGTCCATTTGGCTGTCCAGCTTTAACTTTAGTTCAAAGACTACACGTAGCGAACGTTAATAATAGATTGAATGTCCCATCAAAAAGCATTAAAGTTTGTTTCCCTAAATGTCAAGGGCCTACACAATACTAGAAAGCGCCGCCTGGCCCTACAGGAGATTAAGAGGTTGGGGGGTGATGTTGTTTTCCTCCAGGAGACACACTTCACGTCTCAAGAGCCGCCCAAATCATTCCAGCATGCGTACCCGTTGAGCTATTTCTCTTCATACAGTAGCAAACGCAGAGGGGTTGCCATTCTGATTCGTCAGGGCACCCCATTTAATCTAACCAAAATCCAGGCAGATCCAGAGGGAAGATTTATTGTGGTCTACGGCTCACTTTCAGGCTCGGCAATCGCCCTTATTAACCTATATGCCCCAAACGAGAACCAGACAGAATTCTTAAAAAAAGTTCTGGATGAAATTGACCCACAATACCTATCTTCGCTACTTATTGCAGGCGATCTAAATATGGCTCTCAATCCCAAGGAGGATAAATCGAGCCTTCCAGGACGACAACACTCCACCCAGTCACAAAGACTGGGGAAAATTTTAAAGACATTATGGAGACTTTTCTCTTCTGGACATTTGGAGAACACAACATCAGGGGCAAAGGGATTACACCTTTTACTCGGCTCCTCACCAGACATATTCCCGTATAGACTACTTCCTTGCTACCAAGAACATTCTAGAAGCCACCACAGACTCAGATATCGGCCAATCACGTGGTCAGATCACGCTCCTATCACCGTGACCCTATCCATTCCATTTGTGAAAACGATCTCATATTGCTGGAGACTTAACGATTCCTTACTGAACCACTCCAGGACAGTATTGGAGCTCAAAAAATCCCTTAAGGAATATTTTCGAATAAATACAGGCTCCGTTTCGTCTCAGGCAGCCCTATGGGAAGCCCATAAGGGGACAATCAGAGGACAACTCATCTCGATTGCCTCCCATCGGAAAAAAACTACACTATGAATGTGTATGAATGAATATGAATGAAGCTACTATAGATCAGAGTTTGAGATGGAGGTTCAGCCAATGAGGACGAATCAGCCGCGTGAGGTCAAGGCCACGCCCCTGCGATCCCACTGCCACGCCCCCTCCCATTTCTAACACTCCCTCTCCCCCCCAGACCGCAGTGCAGCGCTGTGCACGTGCCGCCCCCCCGCCGGGCTCGCATGCCACAGTGCTGACTGGGACCTCACCCTATAAGCTCAACGCTTGCTGCAGCTGTTAGTAGCACATGAGGGAGAGTCCGGTATGTGGATGTAACAAGACAGATTCCCGGTTCCCCCAGCAGTAAGCACACACAGCAAACAGCAAGGCAGGTATCCAAAATGGAATAGCAGCAGGCTACTGGAGATGCGGATCACGGTATAAATGTTCCGACAGCCGTTTCGTCGGAAGGCTTCATCCGGGAGTGTGATCTGAGTGGAGCCAGTGAGCACTTTTTAAAGCCCTCACATTTTCGTGCCAAAATTGCCCATGACAGCAGTTCCAATCAGTATACAGCTTGTGAATACACACATCATTCAAACACTGAAAGAGGCTGCAAAAAAACCTGCAACTTAAGAGTAAACGATTACAACTTGATACTAACTTATAACACACTTACATAGCAAAGTCGTATCACCAAGCAATGAATGATGAAATTAATATGTAACAGACACAGCATAGAAAGCTACAAGATTACTTTTATATTAAAATGGATTTTGCTAGCAATGAGTCCAAGCACCTTGCAAATGCTGCAACAATTTTTGCAATTAATAATGAAATTGTAGACTTCACACAACATCCCAGCGTTGTCCCAGATCAGGATCAGGTGAAAGAACTAACAACACTGATGAGCAAAATGCTCCGTATTTGGTGGAATAAAACAGCCCTCTGTAGTTATTTAGAACACAAGATGATTCCCAGAGGACTTACAGACCTTTCCATCTTTACTTTCTCTGATCCTGGTCTTAAGGAACGCTGGGAAAATGCTCTTAATATGTGTTCATTTGAGCTAATCAATACTTTGATTGCTAATGATGAGGCAACACTGGTTGAAACTACATTACTTATTGAGACCTTACAAAAAGACATGGAAGCTACTTGTATGGATAAGAGTGGTTTTGATAAGATAGAAGCAGAGCTTGATAAATATGAGACAGAAATTAAATCTATGAAACGGAACATGTTTGAATGTGACTTATCGGATTACAAACTTGGAAAAGTTTAAAATTGGCGTCATTCTAAATTTAGTGTGTGTAAACAGAGGAAAGACAAAGAAGGACGCGATCGCGCCACGTTTGTGGTGAGCTATTGCGTTACAGTGTAACAGCGCGGGTTATCATTTGCGCCGACACATCATTGTGATACTTTTGAATGGATCAAAGACATTCAGCTTTTCTGTAGAAAACTTCTACTTCATAAACATTATCTGAAAACAGCCTCCGATGGGGGAATTATGGATACCGACGTTACAGAATCTATGTCATTATCTATACCTAGCTCTCAAGAACAGGAGCAAGATAATACAGTGATTGATGAGCTTGAACCTGAAGCCCATATTAGGCCTCGTTCTTCTTTCTGTCCCCCCATTCAAGCATGTTCTCAGGTTGAGGTGTTCTCCCATATGGTAACTAATGCTATTGCTAAACCATCTGATAAAATAGGACCTAGTAATATCTCTAGGTCAGAATGGACAGCTATTAATGAATTAAAAGCTATTACATCTATTGTAATCAAGCCCTCTGATAAGGGGGCAATATTGTCCCCCGGATTTGGTGGGTGAAGACATCTAAAGGTAAGTAAAAAAATAGAATGCATGTTATTTTTCTTTTACAGGTTTTTATTTTTATTGTGATTGAATTTTTTTGGGATGCCCATTCATTGCCACTGTATTTATGTATGTCTCTATGGATATACATACATACAGGGTACGACCAATGGTTGTTTTTGCAAATGCCTGTTTTGATGTATTTTAAATGTATTTTGCTTCTTTGTTTAGAAATGTTTTGGCAATTTAATTTGTATTTTTATTTAGTAAGATGTCATTTTAAGTGGTGTTTTAAATAGTTTATTTCAGGGAGGATTCTTGCTTTTTAATAGTGGCTTCTTTTTGGTAGTTAGATTTTGTCGAACGATGTTTACTTTGAGCTTTCATTTATTTATTAATTGTTTGGTTTTGGTGTTTTAATTGTTAATTGTGGTATTTGTTTTGGATTGGATTAATTGATTGGTGGTACAGTAATTTAGTTCTTTTTACTTCTTGATTTGTTTTTATTTTCTGATTGTTTGGGTGGCATTGGATCTTGTTTGTGATTGTTTATTTTAGTTTCACCATTGACTGGCATAGTGTTAAATGATGCACAGATTATATGGGCATCATGTACCCACTGTGCCATTCAACTGTTTTATTGCCATTTGTTATCTATTTAATTGGCTAAGTGGTGTGTTTTATTTTGCTATGTGGTGTCTTTTTATGATTTGTGCTGTATTTGATTTTGATACATGCTGTGTTTGATTTTGATATTGTGAAGATTGAGATAAAGTGTGTGGCTCAGTCTATATGAAGACAGACTATCATCACCTCCTTTTTGGCGCAGCAGCCATTTGCTTGTGTATATATGTACTTGTTTATTTGTGTATGTTTGATATGTTGCAGAGCATCGCTTCTGCGGTAGACTAAGCCCTTGTATAATTCCTACTATTCACGAAATTGAAATAATTGCATTTGTAAGAGTTTTTCCAGCAAAGTCATATATTGCTGACCTTAGTTTCTCTTATCTGGTAGCTGCACCCAAAGGGCTAAGAGGTTTACTCCTTAAAGTCAGGCGGTTAAGAGGCCCACAGTGGGGTGGAATATATAGGATAAGATATAGCTCACGAAATATATTTATGTATGAATAAGGAATTTTATATAAGTCATCATATTGTTTTTAACTCTAAGCCAGCCCCGGAAGGGTTGTATTACTCATTTTGAAATGTATAAAAATGTGATACCAAGCAATATGTTGTCAGAGGCATGAGTTCATTTTTGAATTCTCTCTCAGTTGTACCATGGTGCAGATAAACTCACGTTAATACTTTGAACCCTTGACTCATTGATATTATTTCTACGCTTTCACAATATGTGCTGTGTTTGATTTTGATTTGTAATGTTTTTATTTGGGTCTGTTTTTTTAACCCTTTACCATTTCTTGGTATATTGGTAAATCATGCCCATATTATATGGGCATGATGTAACCACTGTACCAATGAATGGGTGAAGGGTGGGGGTATTTGCCTGGGGAGAGTGGTATACCTCTTGCGTGGGTAGTGGTAGAGGGTTGGTTAACCTCTTAATCACGGTTATTAACCGCTAAGGTGATTAAGGGGCTTAGGGACATTAGAATGTATTTTGCTATGTATGCTTTCTGGCAACGGAGGACATGGATCTGCAGTAAGATGACGATGATGCCCTTCAGATTGCCTGGGGTAAGTAGAACTGTTTTTATTTACTTTATTTATGCTTCATGGATAATGTTGTGTTTAATAATGGGCAAATAATCTATTATCCATATCTGGACAATAGTTATTTTGCCATTACTGTACTGTATGTATTTTGGTGGGAGTTGTGTGGGGAGAGGGTGGGGAATATATTGATTTAAATGTAGGTCATGTTTTATTTAAATACAGGATTGGTACCGTAGGCCAGTGGGGACAACCCGAGGACACCTGGATGCCCACGGGGACCACCTGAGGACCCACAGGGACACCCATGGGGAAGAACCGGGGACCCCCACCCTGCTACCTTCCTATTGGTTCTTGCTCCTTTTTATACCCAGTCAGAAAACTGCTTATGCTGAGCATAAACTATTGTTTATATACCGTGCTTGCTGCATTATGAGTATTGACTATTGCTGTGCCTTGCCTGATCTTCATTGTGACCTCTGCTCATACCTTGACTTCTCTCTTCAGTATCGCTGGACCACGGCTAGCTTCTGGACTCCCACTCTCTCCTAGACCAAGGCTATGGATTACGACTACCATTCTCTCTCCAACCCCGGATAACTGCAAGTACCACAAACAACGCAAGCTCTCCGACCCTGACCCAGCTACATGACCCTGACTCTGCAATACAGACTTGGCCCCGTTGTTGTAGGGTGGCAGTTATACATATTCCCACCTCAGCCCCACTGTCTAGTCCATTTTGTGGTGAGCACACGTTACAACATTCAACTCGGGTTCAATCACCTGCCCTGTTGGAGATATATTATATAAGATGTCATGTTTATAGGAATGTCATTTATTCACTTTATAGATAAATGTCTCATCACCTTACATTCAGTGATGAATCCTTCTATCACAGTTGTGAGCGCAGCCTTCTCAGGGGTAAACCAGTGGCACCAAGAAATGCAGACGAGTTTGTGAGTATCAGGGAATCGTTATTGGGAGTGCACAGAGAGATGACACATTAGCAAGCGGCTTCAGCGTGATCCGGGTGGGGGGGGGGTAATACCAACCCCAGTATCTATAGCCTTGGTAATATAAGCTAAGGCGGAACTGCCCTATTACAATCTAAATCTCTACATATACTTTATTTGAGCTTGGTTAGCATAAAATCCCTCCCTCCCATATATTTGTTTTTACCAAAGTTACGTTTTAATCTCCTTAGGAAGCACATGATATTCTGAAATAGTCTCAGAGCAAACCTTGCCCACTCATACATTCTATCATACAGAAATGGTACAATAACAAAGTGCGTCAGGGTACTGATAAATTGTATCACTATAATTCTGGGCGTAAAGCCACAGACTCAGCCTTGGAACTTCTATTGTCAGCGAAACTCATCTTAACCCATAAACACTTATCACACGTCCACATTAAAAAGAAGAGACAAATGGATGACCAATAACCCCAGACCCTCTTTCTTCTGTATAGCCCCCCTGGCCATAACTATTTCACACAGGGTTTTCAGATAGTACATGACTAAGTTACCGCAATATATAGGTCATCCTTAGTTCTTATCTTATTGTGACCATCTCAGAAATGTTATATCTCTTAATGTGTACGTTTGCACAGGGCCTTACAAATTATGCGGCTTTTTAACGTTCCCGTTCGTTTTGATATTTTTGTGCTGCACCTTACCTCCTATTAAGAAATCTGTACTTACCGTGGAAATATTCCTTACTTTGAGGACCCACCTATTCTCTAATCCTGACTCAAGGCAAAAGAGGTGCAATTCTGGAGGAAATCATTGCACAATTCTGTATGTTTCACAGGATTTAAATCCGGTTAAAATCAATGGGATTTCTTCCTGACACATTTAGTGAAGATTTTAGGACCCAAAATGTGCACCAATTTGCCCGGATACATAGATCTCACTGTAATTAAGTCTCCCAGTTCAGAAACTGTATTGGAACAATAAAAAAAACACTTGTTTATCAATGTATGGAATGGGATATTGGATGCAATAGTATTGTTTTGTTTTCTTGTCTAATGGGAGATTTTAATAAATGACCCCTTAAAGTCTGACGTATGCTCATGTTGTTCTCAATAGCAATAACCACGGTAATTAATATATTAGAAAATCTTTGACATTCTGCAACATAACAATCACAATTACTTGCATTAAACAAATTGCATTACAAATATTTCCCTTCCCTAGGTATAAGTGGACATTTACCTACAGCAAGACCACTGCCCAACTTATTCACTGGAGACTACTTATCAATGTCTCCAGGCTGCAAAACATGGGTAAGACCAGTGCAATAAAGCACCACCATATACCGCCTGTCCCATGTACGGAGATACTGTTTTCTTTAACCTTTTTGGTTATTACACATGTTGGCAGTGTATAGTGTTCACCAACACTACTTCCATATACTGTACATGCTGTATCTGGGATAACATACAAACAACACATAACACCATTTGTAACTAAGAAAGGACACATTGTCACTTTTACGTCATGTCCATTTTAACATGAACCCCTATAATCTTATGCCAGCTGTATTACACAGTTTTTCAGCACAGCCTGAGGTAAAGTGAAGAGCCAGTAAACTACTCACAGACAGCTTTTCAACCTTTTGGTTCACCACAGTGAGGCTGGTTATACTGGCTTTGCAATGTGAAGTTGGAATAGATTTCAACCACACATTATGTAAATCAGCGGTGCGCACACTGGGGGGCACGCCCCCCAGGGGGCGCAAGATTAACTGTGAGGGGCGCGGGATTTACAGAGGCCCCACGTGCCTCCCGAAGGCACTTAAATTAAGTGCCAGGGAAGCGGCGAAGGCCTCTGTAAACCATACATACCGTGGCTCAGCCGCCATCTTGAGACGCGTCTCCATAGTAAAGCGGCATCAAATGACGCCACGGGGTGATGTGACGTTGTGTTGCTATGGCAACGTGACGTCATGATGCCCAGATGCTGGGGACCACGGTAAGGAGGAGGGAGGGGGCGCACGGAGAGCATGACAGCCGGCAGGGGGGCGCAGGGACAAAAAATTGCGCTCCCCTGAAGTAAGTTATGGGGTGGTAAAAAGGTGACAAAAACCCTCCACAGTATAACATACAGCAAATAAACATATCACTTGCGTGGACTGCCACTTAAAACCCTGTGAAATATACAGTATTGTGCAATTGTTCTCCCCCAGATTTGCACCATGTAACATGTTCTTTGTGTCTCTTTCTAGAGATTACTCCAACATAACAGTACTCAGCATATACAGTATTTAGCACATAAAAAGAAACGTTTATTCTGAAGATAAAACTCACAAAAATAGTACAAGATGGCGGTAACGTTCAAATAAATGATATCTTCAAAGATGGGTGAATATTATTCTGTTCCTGAGTTGAATCCTTCTGTTTGATCTTGGTATCATGATGTTAAACCTGGTTCAATCTCTCTACTGATGTTAACCCATCTCTCTTCTTTCTCCGTGTAATCCCTCTCCCATCCCTCTGGGTGTAATCCTTGTCTCTATTACTACCAGTTACATCCATCAGTATTTATTCAAACAATATCCCTTAGTCAGCCCTTGCTTCTACTAATTATATTTAAGTAATAATCTCCGAAGAACAGGGCATTACTGGCCAATAATGCCATGTTCTGAGGGGATTATTACTATTATAGGCTAAATGTAGGCTTTTTTAAATTTTTCATAAATAAGATACATTTTTGTAGTCATTGATTTTTATCAGTGTATATATCTGTGTAGGAAAAAGTAAAGTAGAAGATGAGAAGGCTGAGGGGCTGGAGAGAGAGGTTTAGGGGGGGAAGAGATGTGTAAGGAGGAGAGAGGTGAAGGAGGGGGGGGAGAGGGAAGTGGTGGGGGGAGGAAGAGAGGGGTGAGGGGGAGAGAGAGGTGAGGGGGCAAAGAAGTGAGGGGGGAGACAGGTGAGGGGGGGAGAGAGAGATGAGGGGGGAGAGAGAGAGAGGTGAGGGGGGAGAGAGAGGTGAGGGGGGAGAGAGAGGTGAGGGGGGGAGAGAGAGATGAAGGTGAGAGAGAGGTGAGGGGGGAGAGAGAGAGGTGAGGGGGGAGAGGGGAGAAAAGGGGAGAGGGGAGAAAATGGGTAAGGGGGAGAATTGGGGGGAATGGAGGGGGAGGGGTGGATGGAGGGGGTATCTAGGACAGAAGTGGGGGGACTGTGATATTAACTACAACTAAATAAAAAGAAATACAAATTACCTTACAGTAGCACAGGCAATAGATGTGGTGAGAAATATTACTTTGTTGCAAGCAACAAAGTTACCAGTTGGGACACGGCAGCTTCTGACAGCACTATCTGCTGTGAGAGAGGGGGAGAGAGGGGGGAGAGGCTGCTTGTTCAGTGTGATCAGTGAGGAGAGCAGGCTGCTGCAGTTCAGATTTAAACTTGCCGTTTTTTTTCTCAGCGCGAGCCCCTGCATCTCTGCTTTGAGGTGAGTTGGCAAGTTGTCAAAATTCCCGGGCATTACTGAATGAATAATGCCTGGAATTCTGACCAATCAGAGGGCAGGGATTTCAGTAATGCCCGGAATTTTACTGCTTTAGCCTGTTATACCAGATAAGTTCCTTAATGCTCAAAACTGATGTCATATCTGATAATGAACTCCCAACCCTCCACACAAGGGAATAACCAAATATGGCGTGTCTTCTGGAAAGATCGTCGAACTCCTGTTAATCCAAACTGATACCATAGCCTCCTACGATTGCATCAGCTTTAACCACAGTTTTCGGTAGTCACTCAGCTGTCACTCACAGGGCCCCCTTTGTTCAGACAACCCAACAGAGCTGTAATCCCATTATAACCTCCAATTCTAACCTAAAATGACTGAATCTACTGTACAGATATTAACTAACCACCATTAGCATAATATCAAATTGTATATGTGTGATATATCTGTATATAAAAGAATCGGTCCAAATTATAGTATCCTGTGTGGTATCCTGTTTTTATACCCCCGATTCAAACCTAATCTTTAATATATAAAATCGAAAGGATAGTGCTAGATGTGGCGAATCTGATTGGACCCTGTGTCCAAGCGCGACTCTCATTGGCCAAGAGGTATGCTCCACTGTGACACACACATAGACACACACAGACATTGGTCCCTGTGTCCGCCCGCCCATAGTCAGCCTCCCACATGACTCTCATTGGCCAAAAGGTACAGTGACATCACTGACACACGCCTACTTCACTATCACACAGTCTCACTGACACACCATACCCTGCGGAGTCCTTGGTACGTTTCATCCATCTCACACTGTCACCCCTGTCTACACACACTCACTGTCACCCCTGTCTACACACACACACACACACACACACACACTCACTATCACCGTCACCCCTGTGTACATAAACACACACACACCTGAGACCATGTTTCTTCACCTAATATCACATGAGATCCATATTAGATGAATGTTACATCTCTTAAAGGGATTAGTTGGAATCTACATTTTACAATATTAAGTGGCTGCTGTGAGTATCTCCTCACTAACTGTCATTTCATGCCTACTATCATTTTGGCTCCGCCCCTTGTTGATATCAGATCAAAGAGATCAGAAGTTTCTCAGTCAGTGTATAGTTGGCCTACATTTATTACTCAGGTATTGTAGTTGTGGTTTTGTTTTTATATCTTTGTTCCAACTGGAACTACTAACAATTATACTTTTTATTTTGAACAACATCAATTTATTTTATCTATTTACATTCCGGGCAACGCCGGGTCTCTCAGCTATTTACAATATAATAATGTAACTGAACTGGAATTCTTACACACCACTTTTGTCTCGAGTCAGGATTAGACAATAGGTGGGTCCTCAAAGTCTGTGAGCAGGTTATTGGCTCTGCACTTCTTTAACCCAGTCTGTGCTGAAAAGCTGTGTAAGGCTTGTTATATAGTGTGTGTGACTGTGCGCGCGTGCCAGTGCGAATGCACATGCCGCATGCTTTTTGTGTGTATGCTGTGAGCTGAGAAGTTACTGTGTGTTTGTGTGTATGTATGTGTGTGTGTGTGTGTGTGTGTGTGTATGTGTAATTTATTATTTATTAAAAAAAAACACATTGGTAAAAATAAAATATTTATTAACATTGTACACACACGCATGCATACACACACACACACACACACACACACACACACACACACACACACACACACACACACACACACACACACACACACACACACACACACACACACACACATGCATACACGCATACACACACATGCATACATATACACACACAGACACACATGCATACATATACACACACACATGCATACATACAGTATACACACACACGCACATGCATACACACATACATACATTTCAGCACCGGTAGCTGCGCAAAATCATTCTATTCCCCATCTTCCCCGCTGTCAGCCGGATGCGCGCTCACTGCCGTGCGCCTGCGGCCCTTGTATAGAAGGGCGGACTAACCTCAGCCAATTATAAGTGCCTTGTGCACAGCGTAGCGCACACGGCCACTATAACAGCCCTAATGCGGCAGGTATAAGTTTATAGGGATCAATGTTATTATGGACATGGAGAAAAGAGGAGAGTGAACTCCAATGATCCAAATGCTAAACAATCATATGTATGTAGATATGCAATCACTGTCCAGGTGTAACCAGGAAAAAAGTCTCAATGCAGGTGTAGGTAGAAAATATAAAGTAATATAAAGGTAATAAAGTCTGTGGTGGCTAATATAGTATAAGCAAACCTGTCGGGGGTTAATAAGCAAATGTGGACAAGAGGTACAGGGTAATGTGACCGCAGTCACACTATCTGTAAACTCAATGGATGTCCCGATAATGCTAACCTTAACCGACTGGTAACTCTGCCACCCCTCCAGCCAAGCTGTGTAGTAAGGCAATTTCCCGTTAAAACCTGTATACGGCAAGCGGGTGCACAGCTGCTGGAAATCCAGAAAGCAGGGCGCTCCTGCGCGAGGTACCGGCGGATAACACATCTGCTCTGCTGCCTGGCGTGTGTACCAATCCCTCAGCTCACCGATGTGGATGACGTGGGAGCTGCGTCACAGGAACCACCGCCTGTGCTGAACTGGGGACCCGATAATAGTGCGCTCCGGCATATAGGTCGTCCTGGGGCCGCATCCAGGGGGCAATAAGCCGTGCTATGACTGGGGAACCAGCATGCAGTTTGTTCCGGCGTGTAGATCAGCTGGATACCGCCTCTGCTCAGTAGAATAAGTCAGCACCTGCAGCGAATTGAGACTTCTACGTGCCCTGAAGAAGCGTTCACTACGTGAAACGCGCGCGTCGGCAGTTTACCTCCTGCACACGCGGGAAGCTCATTTATTTTAAATGCAGCAGCATTCTGATATTTATCAGCGTCTGTGTACATCTTAAGCTTCCCTGCCTGTGCATGTTACATGGGATCGCGCTGTACAATACTATCGCGGGATCCTCCAGCCTGAGGGGCTATTGGGTTGCTCACCTTCAGACAGGCAAGTCCTCGAGCTCATCAGCGCTGATATTACCAGGATCAGCGCTGATGTAGGGGACTGTGCGTTATTAGTTAGTTCCTCCACTTGGTTACAGATACAGGTCAGCAGATCTTTGAGAGGGAAGGTGGTGCGCATATGGGTTTCACTTACAAAACCCTGGTTCAACCACCCTTACACCACACTCTTTTGAGCTGAACTATTTGGCTTGTGTATTATATATTAACCCTTTATCTGCTTAACAGCAACGCAGGGGGTTACAGCCCACAGCATCACATTCATTTGATTAGTGCTAACCCTCCTGTGCCACTGCATACACGTTGGAAGTTGCCTTTATGCCATTATTCACCCTTTGTGCGCAGCACAGTATCACGCTCACGTCAGGGTATTTGCATATATATACCTAGTATCTGCATCTGGCTCCTTATACAGCGTCCATTGGGCAGCAACAGCAGATAACACTGACAACCTATATTGACACGAGTTAAGGTTTACCCTGATTAACAACAACCTACCTCACCTACAGTTTAGGTGTCTATAGGATTACTTTATGCCTTAGCCAATGCCATACTATCCTGTATCTCTCTACGCTGTATGTCCATGAGTCTGCACCTATGATCAATAGTGGGGGCTACACAGGTTCTTACCATAGACCTGGCTCACACAGTGCATATCTATATCAGGGACAGACATCACATAGGTCTAACCAAGCGCACATTATGCCATACTAAATACTGTACCTATCCACAGTGTATCACTTTAGTGCGTATCATACGCCTGGATACACTCGTAAGGAGAGTGTCTTCAAGAGGGCTCTCAGAGGCTCCTTTTTCCTATATTTTTAGGTAGCTACTATCCGTAGCGCTTGATCCCCAATATTTATTAGGGACTCTATTTACACCTACCCACCTTACCGTAGGTGGGGGATTAAGGATACAGTCACGAGCTGTTTATCATCATTTAATTACGTTTTAACCCCCTATTTTTTATTCAAGGTTATCAATAAAGTACATTTTAAATCTACAACATTACATTCCGAGTGATTGAGTGCTGCAAGACTGGGTCCTTTTTCTTCTGTATGATATTACATATACACACACACATGCATACATATACACACACACGCACATGCATACACACAAACATACATTTCTGCACCGATAGCAGCACAAAATTATTCTATTCCCCATCTTCCCCGCTGTCAGCCGGATGCGCGCTCACTGCCGTGCGCCTGCGGCCCATGTATAGAAGGGCGGACTAACCTCAGCCAATTATAAGTGCCTCGCGCACAGCGTAGCGCACACGGCCACTATAACAGCCCTAATGCGGCAGGTATAAGTTTATAGGGATCAATGTTATTATGGACATGAAGCAAAAGGTGACACTGTGCTCATTTGCATGCCATTTCCCAGAATCCCTGGCTCCAGCGGAAGCACTGTTTGCTAAGAGATAATGGGGATAAACAGGGTTGCAGACCTGTATGAGACACGAGAATGCACCACAAGTGGTATTTATATTTCATTTAAGGAAGTCTAATTGTGATATTAAATAATATTCTGTATGGTTGCATTGATTGAGTGCAAAGTAGCTGCTTAAACCTAACCAAGGAAAGAATGCACCAGAAAGTATTATTTATTCAGTTATTGATCAGCAGCAAAATGTATTAGGTCCCAGAGAAAGGCGTTTACATTAAAATTTCCCAAATTTGTGGCCATAATAAAACATGGAAAATAAATACACTTTTTACAAAATGCAATGTTTTTATTAGCATTAATACAGTATAATACGTACTGCAAGTGGAAACACATCAACAAGCTTGTAACTAGTGAAGCTAATCACTGCAAAACATTTAGCCACAGGCAGTACCAACAGATACAGGATAACTAAATAGCAAATGACTGGAAAGTACATACTGTAATTTGTTGATCTATTGAGCCATCCCATATACTGTAACCAGTGAACTTCCCAGCCAATGAAGAGACCTGATCGCAGTAACGAGGACTGGAGGGGGTATATAAGGCAGAGCTTGGAAGAATAGTGATACAGAGCACAGACTCAGAGACTCAAGATGAAAGCAGCTGTTATCTTGCTCGTGCTGGGTGCATTCCTCATACATGGTGAGTATAGCAGCTTTGTATAATAGGGATGCAATTATTTGGAGCAATATATTACAATAGTTACTGTAGAGCTTCCATAAGAATGATAACCAATGGGAATTCATTTTTTTATTAGTGACTGATAAGTTATCTTTGATCACTAAAATTTTAGAAAAGTTGAAACTATCCTCAGATCATTATTGTTTCATATTCCTTGAATAATTAGACATTTAAGTTGACATTTCAGAACATTTGATAGCTTTACACTAGCAAACTATATAAATAGCTGGAGAGACCATGTATTAGAAATATATAAAAATATTATGGTGGATAAAGTGACAAAAACCATCAACTTGAGTATGTGCGCTGGATCTGTATCTCCATGCTTTCTAAGACAAAGGCTCAAAGGGGAGAAGTTATAGGGAGCTGTTAGGGAAGGTGATGTGCCGTAGTCCGTGGTTATTGGAGCTGTTGGGTTAGGGGTTATAGGAGTTATTTTAGGGAGTGCTTGGGAACAAGTTGCTAAGTGCAACATTATAACGGAATACATCAGTTTGCATCTGCAGTTAACCTTTCTCTTAGCATTAGATACTGGATATCTGCCAGTCTATGGTGGCATTAACCATATATATATTTTATATATATATATATATATATATATATATATATATATATATATATATAGTGGTTGACAAATCACCAAAATATCTACTCGCCACACAAAAAAATCTACTCGCCACCTAGTACCAAACGTGTGCTGCTTGGCCCAATATTTACTCGCCCGGGGGATAAATCCACTCGCCCGGGGCGAGCAAATGTATAGGTTTGTCGAACACTGTATATATATATATATATATATATATATATAATATAATATAATATAACGATACCGTTCTGTGGCTAACGAAATGCTTTTAATTGTGCGAGCTTTTGATATACACTGATCTCTTCCGGTGATGTTACATTGAATAAAGTAGGCAAGGGTTTACTCAAAAACAGTGCATCTTGGAATGTGACTAGAGCCCATCCCTCCCCCTGTGTAGTGTGTGATTTATGACTTGAGGTGTAAAATAGTCCCTGACTGTGAAGGATGTAAGTGTGTGTAAGTATGTAAATCTAAATAAAGAGCCCACAGTGTATACAGCGCTTTACAAATGGTGTGGGTAGGTGTGGAAATGTGAGACGGTGTTGCATTAATAAAAGTGTGTGTAGATACTAAATGGTCCCTATTAGTCTATAGGGATGGAATTACGTGTGTGTGTGTTTTATATATATATTTCTAGTGAATATCAGGTGCGTGAAAATATCTATGCAGCCCGAATGCTGGTTTTAACACAAAATAATATCAGCTGCACCTGGTGCACTTTAGAAATGTAGCAATATTTAAGTAGAGTAGATCTGTCAATAGAGGGTTAATAGGACTATATAGCTGTGAAGAGAGTGAGAATTATATCTCTACTTGTGCACAATTAGATAGATACAATACTGTATATCAATGTTTGAACCACTTGCAACCTTGTGCCAGATAAAACATTAACACAATTGCTATAAAGTTGGAAATAAATCACAATGTCTCTATGCTTTTACGTTATATAATAGAAAGTTTAAACTTAGATTTGCGGAACACATTGTGAATATCCAAAAGGGTTTTATGCAACATAATTTATCAAGACACTTCAAAGAGTATTAAATGTCTTGGCATAGATGTGTTACGACACAATTTGAGGGGTGGAGACTTGGTCAACCACATTTCCAAATTGGAAACCAAATGGATTCATAAATTAAAATATTTGGTTCCATTAGAAACAATGTAGATATTGATTTGGGGGGCTTTCTTGTTAAATAATATAAGCCCCATTCAGAATGAGTAATGTCTCATTGCAGATTTGTTTGCCTTCTCCTGTTCTATTATGTTTTTGTTCTCTAAATATTTTCTGTTTTCTCTATTCTAATTATCATCAAATACAATATAGTTTTTCTTCTTTTTAAGAAATATAGAATTAAGATATAATATATCTAATTCCTCATTTAGCCTTTTAGAATGTGCTTAGATTCGTGATTTTTTATAATTTTTTATTAATAGTCTACTAATCAAAATTGTTTTAAATGTATACAGTATCATATAACTGTTTAAGTATATGGATTAACAACAGATGTTTTCCCTAATGAGATTATGCCATAGATATCTCTATTGGTAGAAATCCACAAACCAGAAATGGAGGTTGGCATTTTCAATTAACCAATAGTGGCATAAACAAAGGTATAAATACCAAAAGGTGCATTTAAGAAATGTTACCCCTGATGAAGTCTTGTTTAAAGACGAAACGCGTAGAGTTAATAGATTGTCACCTACTTTCTATATGTCCCTTATTGTATGTCCATATGCAATAATAAAGCTTTTTGATAATATATCAGCTGGTGTGTGCTTATTTTGTCATCTATTGGAGAAGCCTATGCATACCAAGGAAGGCAAATTGATTTGGTTAAGTGGAGAGTCCTATGTGGATCTTGGAGTACAACACAGTACACACTGAGTATCTGCACACCTGCTTTTGCACATGGTGAGGAGAGCAGAGCAGAGCAGCCAACGGAGTTCCCACCGGTGAGAAATCAGAGGCTCTGAGTATCTGCCCGCTGGTTATGGTGAAGTAACAGCAGAGCTAATCAGCACATCTGACGGAGGCATGTAGGAGAAAGAGGCATGCCCTAAGCAACACAGCACTAAAGCATGCGGTGCCAAGCAAGGGGAGAACCGGCTGAGCATAGTAAGATCATTTGGTGGATCAGACAAACAACTGGGGTAACCATGTGGAGCCCTATACAGAGGTTTGTGGCTGTGGGGTGAGAGGACGACTTGGCTATAAGCAAATACGCTGCAATGCAAAATTGAACAGGCACAATACATAAACTTGCAGCGTGAAGGTCCCATTACCCACCTTAACCCCTTCATATCCAGCAAAGTGATTTCAGCCAACTCCCATTTGAACTGTCCACGTATAAGCATAGAGACATTGTGATTTCTTTCCAACTTTACAGCAAATGTGTAAATGTTTTATCTGGCACAAGGTTGCAAGTGGTTCAAACATTGATATATTGTATCTATCTAATTGTGCACAAGTAGAGATATAAATCTCACCCTCTTCACAGCTATATAGTCATATTAACCCTCTATTGACCGATCTACTTAATATTGCTACATTTCTAAATTGCGCCGGGTGCAACTGATATCATCTATATCTATATCTCAAAAGTGTACAGGTTTGATTCTGGCCAAAATGCTCAATGTAATGGAGTAACTGTTACTATCTCAATATATTTCCTATTTGGGCTTTCAGTTAATACTGTGTTCTCTCAGGATTCATGTGATGTTTTATTTGCAGCGGATGCATTGCAGTGTCATAGGACCGCCTGCTCGAAAGACGGCAATTGCAGACACAGGATTATCACCTGCAATTCAGGTTTCGATCATTGCTATAATACGGTGAAGACTTACAAAATGTGTAAGTTACATGAAATAACACGTGATCCTAAAATAGTGTCATTGTTTATCAACAACCAATCCATATGTGTCGAAGAACCTTTACACCAGCAGAAAGAAAGCGGCAGAGGTAACACTTTATTAAGCATTAAGGAAATCTTACCTGCTGGGCCCAGTACCGGAAGCCTCATCTCCAAAATACTGAATTCAGATGTACCAAATGATGGCATCAAATAGGGTGAAGGATTTACTTTTGTGCCCGGTCCCCCCTGGGTCCTCTTCATCCCCTTACCTTCCGCTGTGGCTGCGTCCAACAGTGGAGGATGGGGAGAGTGCGGGGAGGGCTGCGGGCAGTTGCGGCGGGTGACCGATTTGCCAGAGGTTCCCTGTTGCCATCTTCAGTGTAGCCACGCATGCTCGAGATGGTGCACATGCACAGAGGAGCCCGGCGGCAATTTTTGTACTCTGGTGCATGCGCAATAGCCCAATTGTTGTGGTGGCCATGTTGGTTCACCCAGCGCATGCGCAGAGGCTCATCAATAGCGGCGGCCATTACACAAAACGCTCTGCAGAGGAACTAAAAGCCCCATAGTGCATAAGTTACATGGCGCAAACCAGCTAATAGGGCTGCAGCAATTCCCCTGCTCAGGGAATAGATACCTTTGGCGTGCTGCGAGCCACATCAGTCAGAAGAGTGAGCTGGATCAAGAAGGTAATGTCTCAGAGCCAGTGGCTCTGAGACAAGGCCTAGTATATCCCCCATTAGGCCCCAGCTAGGCCCCGACTCACAGTAGCTTGTGGTTGCTTCAGGGAAGGCCCTTTAGATAGGAACACTTCCTCACTTACTGTCTAGTGTCAGGGACGACGCACAGTGATTGCGGCCTGTGGTCTGGGACCAGGCCACCTCGGTTTAAGAGACTCTATATGGTGATATTATCTACGCCAAAATTCCGCCCACGCGAGACAGACGCCATTGCGGATGACAACGGTGGATCAGACGGATCACTTTTGCTAATCTGCCTTTCCCGGGTGCTAGAGCTCCAGGTAGGTACCCAACTATGTGCACCAACACTTCACGGGATAGCTTATCTCCAACACTTTTGGGTGGGCCCTGACATTATGGGAGAAGGACATCAGTGTATTGGTGCCAAGCACCTTATGTACTTTGGGGACACTCATTGGTGGTACAGGGTTTGGCCTATTATACTGTGTGGTACAGGGTACTGTTATAGTGTGTTCAGAAAATGTTGTTAGTATATACTTGAGTGTGTGTATTATTGGTATTGTTCCTGTAAGGGGCTTATCCCATCAAGTTGGTATCCCTTGCAGGTGGAAGCGCTGTCACTAGACTAATCAGGTACACCCCAGGCTCCCAGCGGCAGAGGTTCAGGCCTCCTGTGAGCCACAGGTAACGCACCACACACTGCAGCCGCCATATCTCCCATAGAGTGGGGGAAAGTGTGCTACATTTGGAGGCACTGCTGAGATGTCAGACCTGGGTTGCCCTACTCAGCAGTTAAAATTAGTTACGACCAGAGCACCATGGTCGTGCCCTCTCAGCAACAGGTCCACAACTGGGCCTTATAATATCACACACCCCCGTGCCACTTGGTCGCAGTGGGAGGAGTCTCCATCCTTACATCTATAAGTGCGGTCTGCGACCACGCATGAACCTCCCTGGGTCTGGCCAGTGCCAGGATCCAAGGATGCAAACTTGACACAAATTTCCATTCTAGTACCATTCTATTGGGCACCGACCATGAGATATGCATTTGAGATGCTCGTCAGGCCCTAAACAATCCGAGGTCCTGCCCAAGATTTACCCACTAATATACCTGGCCTGTCACCTCCCATGGCCACGTTCACTCAGTGGCCCTCCTCAGCGGTCCCCTATGATGCTGAAGCATCCACCTCGTCCTACACCCCTGGGAGATGGATGGCCACAAGTACACCAGTCTGGGCAGACGTTCCCGTGCCTAGGCTAACCTTTACCCTGTGTTGAAACTGAGACATCTACCGCTAGCCGGTACCCGAGTAGCCTCGTGAAAATGCCTAGCCAAGACCCCAACTACCACAGTAGCCTGTCAACTGGTGGCTCCACCAGGAGTATAACTCTACCTCAACTAGTAGAAGCCATAACGCAGTCAGCTCACAGTCACCAGTACCGTCGACTAGAAACCTTCTCCGGATTCAGTAAAAGAGAAAAAACACAAAAGCGCACCAAGATGAGAGATGTAATTTGTATTACCAAAAATAAAAATAGTAATAACTTACATATACAATTTCTTTAATGATCCCCGATTCTGACGTTTATCACAGGAGTAGGGCATCACATAGGGAATAAATGGGCAGTCTCAGTCCTGGGAGATCAGTCCCGCGCGCTGGGGCTGTCTCCGTTATGTCTCCTATCCTCCACGTGTAGTAGCGTGGTGAGGAGTGTAGCGCGCATGCACAGGAACCGGAGCCCTCTATAGGTGTCCTTAGGATGCCTGTCCGTTTTTGATAACGTAGAAATGATCGGGAATGGGCAAAAACGATACACTTGAATGTGTACTGGTGGTGAATAATGAAACCGCCAGCCACAATAGTCGCGACGCGTTTCGTTTACCAAAGTAAACTTCTTCAGGCAATATCTGGGGCACCTGTTTCGGGGTCCTTTATAGGTCTAATGCTGTACATCATTGGTTAGTACTCAATGACTGCATGGCCAATCAGGCTTGTATGCTGGTAGGGGCGGGCCAGATTGAAAAGCCCTCCCTAATCGTGTCTATTCTCCATGATGAATTACACTAGATAGATTAATCAATATATATATGTGTGTATAAGCAACCTCCCTTTTCCCCAACACCCCCTCCTCCCCCCCTTCCTCCTCCCCCCTCCCCTCCTTTTTTCCCTTCCCCTCCGTCTCCCCTCCCCTATCCCCTTTCCCCCCCTCTCCCCTTTTTTTCCCATTTTATTTCCCATGTTTTAATGTTATTTATATGTCATCAATGTAATTAATGTTGTTATTTAGAATGCACATGCACTTTGCCATTTATGCTGTTTTTATGTATATTCTATTGCACTTGATTATATGGGACACATGTTTTTTGCTCCCCCTCTCTATAACACATATATATATATATATTGATTAATCTATCTAGTGTAATTCATCATGGAGAATAGAAGAAAAAAATGTGTGATGCTCTCAAGACAATTGTGTAGTTTAAAAAAATATATAATGAATTGGAAGACAACCTGTTGATATGTATATGTCCTATTGGATCAGGTAATCAGCTATCCCACAAGGCAATGAGGTAAGGATAGTTACCAGTTTATGATCCCTGGATATTGATTGAGGCAAAGCTGGAACGGACTCACTTGGGAAAGCAGATTCCACGATGAAAAGAAAGTCCTTGTAGATATCCAGCACCTCCAGGTTGAATGTGCCTCCGTTGTAGAAATCTTCACAGAAAGGGAGAGGGAAAAGAACGGAGCACTATCTCCAATGCTGTAAAAAACAGCCAATAAACCACAGGGTATGCGTTCCCAAAATAAAGCTATTTAATGGGTCAAAAATCAGTTACAAAGCACACCAACGCGTTTCAGAGGACCACTAAGGTCTGAAACGCGTTGGTGTGCTTTGTAACTGATTTTTGACCCATTAAATAGCTTTATTTTGGGAACGCATACCCTGTGGTTTATTGGCTGTTTTTTACAGCATTGGAGATAGTGCTCCGTTCTTTTCCCTCTCCCATCATGGAGAATAGACACGATTAGGGAGGGCTTTTCAATCTGGCACGCCCCTACCAGCATACGAGCCTGAATGGCCATGCAGTCATTGAGTACTAACCAATGACGTACAGCATTAGACCTATAAAGGACCCCTAAACAGGTGCCCCAGATATAGCCTGAAGAAGTTTACTTTGGTAAACGAAACGCGTCGCGACTATTGTGGCTGGCGGTTTCATTATTCACCACCAGTACACATTCAAGTGTATCGTTTTTGCCCGTTCCCGATCGTTTCTATGTTATCAAAAACGGACAGGCATCCTAAGGACACCTATAGAGGGCTCCGGTTCCTGCGCATGCACGCTACACTCCTCACCACGCTACTACACGTGGAGGATAGGAGACATAACGGAGACAGCCCCAGCGCGCGGGACTGATCTCCCAGGACTGAGACTGCCCATTTATTCCCTATGTGATGCCCTACTCCTGTGATAAACGTCAGAATCGGGGATCATTAAAGAAATTGTATATGTAAGTTATTACTATTTTTATTTTTGGTAATACAAATTACATCGCTCATCTTGGTGCACTTTTGTATTTTTTCTCTTTTACTGACATTGGTATCGCCGTCGGAGTCTTCCGGTGGAAGCCACATTTGGAGGTGGGGGAGACACCTCAAAACACGAGAGCAGCAAAAGAACAGAGAGGGATCAACATTCCAGGTTTAAAGAGCCAGAGCGCGGACTGAACTTTTCTTCTCCGGATTCAACCTACACCACTGGGCGAAGAAACTTACGACGAATGGCGTGACCACGCGGAACAAATACTGCCCGGTGGACGTGTTCTGACACAATAAAAGGCAACGGATCATCGAGTGCCTGCAGCCCCCGGCCGCCAACATCATGCGATTACATCGTGAATGACACGCCAACGCGGAAGCTCAAGATCTGATATGAGCCTTGACCAGGACTTATGGCACAAAGGACAACCCAGTAGCTCTATTGGCCCATTTCCATGTTCTCGAACAGAAAGAAAATGAGGAATTGTCTGAGTACCTTCAGCGGTTGCAGCTAGCCTTGTGGACCCTGCTCCATAAAGGGGTCATCCAGATGCCAGACCTGGACGACTACAGGACCAAACAATTCCTGCACGGATCTTCATTCAACCATCCCCTAGTGGCCAGCATAAGCTGCAATCTATCTACGTAGAACCCTCCCATTATGAGAACCTCATGGACCGAATCAAAGATCAGGAGGTTAGCCTCCAGTTTCAGAACCCCGGGCAAAATCATGACTCATCTAGAGGAGACCAACGTAAGGCTCACTACAAGGAGTCTTGAAGGGAAGACTCCCACAAGGAAAAGGCCAAGAAGGCCCTCCAAGCCAAAGACTATCCTTCTATCGAGGTACATACTAAAAAGCCCCGCACCTCCTAGATTAGTATCCCCTACTTACAGGGCTGAGTACGACCTCAGTGGCGTCATCTGCTTCCACTGTGGACAGAAAAGTCACTTATCATGGAACTGTTCGGAAAAAAAAAACTCGAATCTCCAACCCTAAAGCCATGACCTGCAATGTCCAGTTGGCATAACCAGCTTCCCCGCCATCAGAAAATGCCCCCGTGCCAAAACTCGATGAAACCTCTCCATCCTTACCGTCGCGTTGAATCGGCTGCCTTAATCTGTGTCCTCTTGGACAGAATATACGCATCAACTTTGCTGGACTCTGGGTCCCAGATGACCATTGCATACCGGCAATTTTATGATCAACGTCTTTAACATCTGCCCTTGCAGTCGGCCGACAAGATAAAGCTGTGTTGGATACAGCAATGAGGATTACCCCATTGACAGGGTAGAGCAGGTTCGGCTGGAAATTCCCCAGCTGAACACCGGCAAGTCCCACACCATGGATGTTGAGGCTCTAATATCCCCTGAGCCTTGGGAATTCCTGAAGTTCCCCCATTATAATGGGGACCAATACTTAAGTACATACTGATGTCCTCCAAACTAGACATCACCAGCCACAGATGGCTGGCAGCCCTTTCAAACTACCAGTTCACACTGAAGTACAAACCGGGGCCCCTGAATATTGGAGCTGATGCTCTATCCAGAAGACCGGGACTGGATACTACCCCAGATAATGACCTCTGGGAGGATATCCCTGGACCAGGGATGCGAGCTATGTGCTCAACTGTGGCTATCGTGGAAGATAAAGTGGCCTTCTCAGAACTGAGGGTCGTGGATTTCTTGGGATGCCAATCCAAGGCTATGCCTGCCGCCTACTGTGAACCAGAGGGAATGAACATCACCCCTGACAAGATCATTGAGTGGAAGGATCTAGTACAATATCAAATATGGAATCCAGTGGCTGTCATCATCTGCCAGGCCACCCAACAAAACAAGCCTGAAATTCTAAAACATGCCCCCAGTGACATGGTCGCAATACTAATGCGAGAGGTAGGCAAATTCAAAATTGACAATTGTCTACTTTATAGGGTGGTGCAGTACCATAACTACCCGGATAGAAGGCAACTGGTTCTACCAAGGAACCTACAACACATGGTTCTGCGATCTCTACATAATGACAATGGCCATCTTGGAGTAGACAAAACCTTCGGTCTGATACGAGACCGGTTCTTCTGGCCACGCATGAGTCAGTAGAATGCCACTGCCGTTGATGTTCACGGTGCATCCAACAAAAGACCCTAGCTACCAGAGCTGCCCCAATGGCTCATCTGAAGACCTCCGGTCACCCGGACCTCGTATGCATGGGTTTTCTGTGTATTGAACCAGATGCCCGAGGCATCGGCAATGTACTAGTGATTACAGATCACTACACTCGGTACGCCCAAGCCTTCCCAACCAAAGACCAGAAGCCATTACAGTGGCCAAAATTTTATGGGAGAGGTACTTTATTCATAATTGACTGCCCAATCACCTGCACTCTGATCAAGCCCGGGACTTCGAATGTAACCTCATCAAGGAGTTGCTTAGATTGTTGAATATCACCAAGTCCCAAACGACTCCTTAGCATCCGGAGGGAGATTCTCTGCCGGAGAGTTTTAACTGGACTCTCCGCGACATGCTCTGCACCCTGAAAGGCTTAGTGCACGCCTATAACTGCACCTGCCACATATCCGCGGGATTCACATCCTACTTTCTGATGTTCAGGCGAGAAGCACAGCTGCCAGTGGATATACATCTGGGTATCTATCGATGGGGTACCCAACATTACGCACTTCAAGTACGTAGTGCGGCTCTAAGACAGCCTACAATGAGCTTACCAATTAGCAGAGGAAGCATCTGCTCATCAGAACGCCAAAAAGAAATGGCGCTATGACCATAAAGTCCGCCATCGAGAAATTCGTCCTGGAGACAGCGTTCCCCTCCGTAATCTAGGGATTCCCGGTAAATACAAGCTGGCCAACCGCTGGTGCGATGAGTTTTATGAAGTCGAATCACAGATGCCGGGCCTCCCGGTCTCCCGCATAAAAGACATGGATGGCTGGGAAAAGGTCTGGTACCGCTAACATCTCCTGCCTATTCCGCAATTGGGAGATGACGATCCAGAAATAGAGGCTACACCATTGGCCGGTGAGCCAGAGAGAGCTGAGGGAAATGCAGAGACAATAACCGAAACACCTGAGGATCTGATGGAAGGACCCACTAGTAGTGCGGGACAAAATCAAGAGGCAATTCCCAAAGGAGCGCCAGGTAATGGGCCCCGTCCAAAGACACCTACTCCGGTGGCTCCAAAAAGCCCTCCTCTGGACCCCAGAAATCCTTCTATCATACCTCATAGAGAATTACAGAGACACTAGTACCCTCAATGAGAGAGGCTGAGTCTCAAGAGTACGGACACTTCTCCCCAGAGGGAGTCGAAGAAGGAATTCGCCAAAGCCAGCGTGTTAGGTACACTCCCAACCGTGTATCCTATAATTCTTTTGGGACACCCCACTATGAGGCTCAGCAGTGGTGTCGCAGCAAGATCAAATCTGTGATTGTGATTGTCACGGTGGACTAGAACTTATCAACACTTTATATTTTTGGGATTCTCGATTGAACACGACAAGGAGGCAAAATAAATTGTCATTTATTTCCTTGATAGACAAACACACGACAGCTTCAGAATACACTTAATATAACACTTACTGGGATGGGGAAACAAAATAAAATGTCTTTTGCCAGAAAGCGCAAGAAATGCAGTCTCTGATTTAAAGTCTGTTTGGCTAGATCGTAAGTTGCCTATCTAATAACTCCGCTAAATAAAGGAATTTCGTAGACGTTCATAAGAATTCGTTCGGGAGTCACCAGGGCTAACGAATTCTGGAGTTTGGGGTAAATCTTTGGTTGTGTTGTTATTAACCCCTTGCGTCCTGGAACCGCTACCGCTATATGCGAACAGAATCCTGTGCAAAGCTTGGTTACGTCATGAATCACACTGGGGATAGCTTGGCGGCAGTTTTATAGGGTTCACAGACCTATCTGTAACATGCCTGCCCAATCCCCTCTGTGGGAACACGTAACTCACCAATCTCCGATTTGCCTGTAGTTTGCAAAAACAGGCAAAAAGGCTTTCCTATTTGCACCGTGAATGTGTTGGCTTGACACCCATGCGACTTAGCAAACCTGGGGTACACCCTTTTCCTGGCGACCCTTGGTCTGGGGTTTGGCTCCAAGGTGTGAAGGGCTCATGCTGAGTACTGGTATCTAGCACTCAGCAACATCCTGGCCACTTTCACACTTTGGATCTCTGAGTCTTTTCATTCTGGGCACTTCACTGGGCTTACAGTCTCCCACTGAACAGAGGGTCTTTGAAGTGTAGGAAGGAAAATACCCTCAGCTCATTTACCCCTGGCATATTTACATGCCTTAGGATTTCTCCCGGGCTCATAGAAAAAACTGTTCCTGCCTGTAAATTTGAAAACTTAAAGTATCATATACTTTATTAAAACATCATGTTCTGGGGGTGTCACAACTGTAATTTTTATATATGTGTGAGCTGTTTATTTATTGTGACTTGCACACCAAAAATTAGAGTGCTATCTATCTGCGTTCCCGAGTTAGCCCGCTTAATTGAAAGGCTTGCTAGTGGGAATCCAAGTTCACCTACTTCTCACGTCAATTGACCGACTTCCCACGGCAATAGACTTTCTGCCTTTCAAGTTACGGGAGCTAACAAGGCACAGATACATTTTATCGGTAAACCACTTCAACCCTAACCTCAAGCCACTTATTCAATTGACTTGTGGTTACAGAGTCGAATGCTTGGAAATGGATACCCATACTTCAAACAGACCTCCCAGCGCCAGCCAAGCTTATTCAATCAGGGCCGGCTTTGGCACTCACAACGACATCTTGTGCCTAAAAACATTATAGCACACTTTGTATTTATTTGTATTACTGCAGGCAGGGAGAAGCCTGCAAAATGGTGATAAAAAGGCTGGGACAGGGGCAAATACATTAGGGTCATGCATATACTTTTAACCCCTTCACTCCCAATATGGGTTGGGGTTAATCAGTCGGGTATAATACCTTTATTAAGGGCCTGTTTAACCCCACTCTTGCCACAGTGATGTTCAAAGAAATGTACAACCTCATGTAAAGCCATTTGCAATGTGTTAAGTTGTATATACATGTTATGCATTTTTATTATATAACTACTGTTGTGGTTATGGTTACGTTGTCCCCAAGCGGGGACATTGGTCTTTTCACAGGGGGAGAATGTGGTCTGGTCCCCCTGGGTCCCTCTTCATCCCCTTACCTTCAGCTGCAGCTGCGTCCCACAGCGGAGGATGGGGAAAGTGTGGAGAGGCCTGCGGGCAGTTGCAGCCGGCGATCGAATTGTCGGGGGATCCCAGTGACTCCCTTTGCAGGGCGCCGTCAGCACGAAACAGCCAGAAAGGCTGCAGCAATTGCTCTGCTCAAGGAATAGATACTTTTGACTCGCTGCGAGCCACACCAGTAAGAAGAGGGAGCTGGATCAAGCAGGTAGTATCTCAGAGCCAGTGGCTCTGAGACTAGACCTAGTATGTCCCCCCTTAGGCCCAAGCTAGGCCCTGAATCACAGTAGCTTGAAGTTGCTTCAGGGAAGGCCCCTTAGGCTTCGTCCATGGATATTGCTTGCGGGCGGAGGCGCACTGAGGCTGAGGGAAAGCGGATGTTTTCCCTGGCCTTAGACAGCGCGCCGTCCAGAGGCATGTCAGCGGGTGGGCCAGTGACGTCACAGAGCTGGTTCGCCCTCATTGGGAAACCGCTCATGTGACCGGCCTTGCGCTCCGGCAAGCGCGAAAATGTAAAATTTTCCTAAGACCTACGCTTCCGTGCGCTTGTGGAAGCGTAGGTGAGCCCCTACTAAACCGCTCTCATTGCGGCTGTAGGGGCTCGGTGCCGAGCGTAAGCGCGCCTCAGCGAGCCCCGCCCGAAAGCAATATCCATGGACGCGGCCTTAGATAGGGATGCTTCCTCACTTACTTTCTACTGTCAGGGACAAAGTGAAGACACCGTACAGTGATTACGGCCTGTGGTCTGGGATCAGGTCACCCCGGTTGTAAGAGATTCTGTATGGTGATATTATCCACGCCGGAATTCACCCCAAGCGGAGGCAGCCGACAAAGTTGGAGAAGGATATCAGTGTATTGGTGCCAAGCACCCTATTTACTTTGAGGAAACTCATTGATGGTATTGGGTTGGGCCTATTATACTGTGTGGTAGAGGGTACTGCTATATTGTGTTCAGTAAAGTTAATTAGTATTTACTTGAGTGTGTGTATTATTGGTATTGTTCCTGTAAGGGGCTTATTCCACCAAGTTGGGATCCCTTGCATGTGGAGGCACTGTCACCAGACGAATCAGATATACCCCAGGCTCCCTGCAGCGGAATTTCAGGCCTCCTGTGAGCCACAGGTAACGCACCACTTACTGTAGCCGCCATATCTCTCATCGGGTGGGGGAAAGTGCGCTACACTTTTAATACCGCAATCCACTCATAAGTAAAATTTTAGTTTTTACCTGTAGTTGAATAAAACTGTAGGGATCCTTCGGTAAATACTAAAATTAAAGATACCGAAGCTTTGGGGTCAATCAAAAGTAATTGTCGTGCCATCGCCAGATGATGCTGTGTCTACTTATTGACCGCTAGAGTGAAGCTGACCACAGTGGTAATATGGTTTCCGTATGAATAAGTACTGTTCTCTTGTCTGGGAGATTCCAAAACATTTTTTTGAGCTACCCAGAGCTAGGAGTAGTCATGTTCCGCTCAGAGAGTGTTGCAGTTTTTCTGATATGTTGCCATCTGTGTAGAATTATTTCTATGATCAGGAAGATGGAATAGTCTATGTTACTCCTTACCCTAGAAAGTTTAATCTCATTGTTTCTGTAGCGACTGTCAGAGCTCTGTATTGCATGCTTACAGACTCGGACTTACACTGGACCCACAACAATACAATATAAGCCTTATTTTCTATGCTGTGCTATTCCATAAGATACCTTCTGCTGCTGGTACTGTACATAACTTACGACCTGTTCACTTGAATGGGACGTTATTGAGTTATTTACTTAAGTCTCCTGGGTGGAAGTCTGTGCAAAAGTATTGCTCCAGATTTAAAAAGGAAAAGCTCCCACAGCTTTTATAGGATACAATTTTTTAAATAAAAATAATGATAATAAAACAGAAAGGCTGTGTTTTTTTTGAACTGGTTTTGCCCGACCTTTGGCATCCGGGACACTTTAGTAAATAGACCACTACGTGTCTTCCAGCGCGGGAAGGTTCCTCACGGCATAACAACGTTTAGTAAATATGTGAATTATTTGAAATATGAGAACCCCCAAATTAAATTACTCCCATCTCTGTTATAATGTTATTTTGTTATACTATACCTGTCAATAAATGACATCTTTTTTATTCTAGTTTTTACCAAACGGGGATGCACTACTGAGCCATCATGCTGGCGTATGATGAACCTGTTTCCTTCAACTCTATGCTGCACAAGTGATCTCTGTAACTGTGACAGAAGCAGTAACCAAACCTGCTGAAGACATTCTTATAATAACATGCATCTGACAAAAAGTGAAAAGGCCAACTGCTACAGTATATCATTTCCAATCCAGATAGTAAAATGGGCAAACAATATTGGCCAAGTGATTCCTATCTTCTGTCACATTTTGAAATCTAAATTTCATTGCTTTAAAAAAGAAACTCAATAAATCTAAATTACTGATATATTTACTTCTTGTTGTATTTGTCTTTATTCTTTTTCTCTTGCCATTAATAATACCAATGTAAAAAGTATTGATAACAGCGTATGTAATATTTCTAAAAATAGTATAATTTTTTTTTTTTTTCTATACTCATATTGTTACAAATTGCATTGTCTATTTGCTAAACATGGGAATATTATTTCCCTACAAGAATTAGTGTTAGATACATAAAGGACACATTAAATGGGGAAATTTTTTTGAAACCCAAGCAAACACGTTATTAAAATAAATAAGTTTGAAGAAACTGCGAAAGCCTCTTCATTCATATCAGTGAATGTCTATTCGCAAATGATAATCAGTTTGTGAATTACACATTTATAATAGTGTTGTATCGAGTCCTACATTTTTCCGGGTACCCGACAAAAATGGGCAAATTCACCGGGCTGGGAACCGGGTACCCTGCCCAGGTAGCATACCCTTACCTGCATCCGGCAGAGGGCGAGGAAAACTGCTTCGGAGGGTGAGGAGGTCCGCAACGACATCGTGGGGGCCGCAGAAGACGTCCTGGTGGCGTTGGCAGCAGCAGATGTCCTTGTTCAGCCGGTTGGAGCAGCGGAACACATCACAGCTGATGCCGGTGGGAGCCAGGGAACCATGTGATAGGAGCAGGAGTGTTCCTATTCGACAGCCGGGGAGGAGCTGGCTGTCAAATATGTACACTCCTGCTCCAGTCACATGGTTCCATGGCTTCCACGGCATCAGCTGTGGACTGTGTTCCGCTGCTTCTGCCAGCTGAACAAGGACTTCTGCTGCTGCCGGCTGAACAAGGACTTCTGCTGCTGCTACCATCACCAGGACGTCTGCTGCTGCTCCCATGAAGGCACCCCGGCCCTCCTCACCCTCCGCAGCTGTCTTCCTCGCCCTTCGTCACGGCTTCAGGTAAGTGTTGAAGTCTTACAAAAGTCTAACTTTTTACACATATTCCTGATTTTGCTAAATGTCTATTAAACAGCAATAAGGATGTGACGGCCCTGCAGTTCCCCAATTTATTTCACATAGTTATGGGATAAAGAGATCTCTTTGGTAACTGAAGCTGTAGCCTTTTTTACTTTCTTGGAGTCACTGAAAACAATGGGCCTTTCCTGCAGCTTGGGATGCTTTCCCCGGGCCAACCCTGTATAGAGAGCGTCCTAAGAGGAGAAATTGAGAAACAGACACCCATTCACTGCATCTGCACATGAGTAGAGATGGGCGAATCTGCCCAAATCCATTTAAGGAAATGCAAAAATAAATTAACATCCTATCCCTTTGTACGGGCTAACTCACTTTCCCAATCCCTCTCTGCAGGGCTGGGACGATAAGTTTTTTTCCAACCTGCAGTATGACCCTAAAGTTCAAAGAGGTACCTGTAAGCAGGCGGGCCCTTTATGTCAGTCTCTGGGTCTGTGTTGGTGTCCGTTGAGGGGCCACCCTCTGGCGGGTTCCAGGGTCCACTGTACTCTGGAATAGAGGGTCTGGTTCCTGGTGTCTTGGGGGCAGCACAATCCTTCTGGGCTCAAGACAATGTTTCTATCCATCTCTTTCTGGCAACACAGTCCCTCTGTGCTCAAGAGATTCCCTGCAGTTCAAGCAGGAGGTTTAGCTACCTGCCTGATGATCCACGTGGTGACTGGTTAACTGTCTCTAGCTGCCATTAACCAGCTCCCTGCTCGATTCCTCAGACCAAAACAGGCTTTCCATTGAAGCCTTTTTAGAGGAGGGGTTAAGGCCTTGTTATACAGTATACTCTCAAATTATTTTCACGGTGTAAAATCCGCAAACCCATTTGGGCGGTTTCAATTCACGCCGATTCATCATAAACCACCATTGGATACAACCCATGGATGGATTGGTAGAATCCAATCCGTGGATTCAGCAATCTGCTGAATCTAAGGACTGGATTCTACACATCCATCCATGGGTTGCGGATTCCACGGAGTGTATTTGTATAAATAATGAAAAATTAGCAAAACACAAATCGCCCTTTTTGAGATTGATCCCCTGAAATCCACGGACCAAAGGAACCGGCCGATCTGCTGCGGATCTAAATCCGCCAAAATAATTTGCTCATCTCTACACACCAGTTAACTAGGTCCCGCATTACACATAAGCCAGGAGTCTCTTCAGGATCCACCTGTGCAACCTCCAGGGACTCTTTGACAAAGTGCACGGATTGCATGAAATGCATCAGCGGTTCCCTTCAAGATTCTTGTTTTTACATTTTATGCTGCTATACGTTCAATAAACTTGTTTTCATACCGTGATCAAGCATCCATCGCACTTCCTCCATTTGGAACATATCATTTGATACGCAGTGCTCCGCCACTATCCTTCCCTGGGAGGAATCTTTCTTCAACCTACGGGGTAGTATTTCAATCTAAGCCCTGACCAGGTAAAAATAACAATTGCAACAGTAATAGACATATCGTAGATTTCTACTAGGACTACACTGGGATTGTACTGGGAAGAGATTGAAACTGAATTAAAATTGCAAAGTATTTTTGTTTAAATAACAATCAAATCATTTTTAGGAGTTCCATTGGGTTGGAATAAATGTTATTTTTATTTTCTTGTAACAATTGGTGTGGTTTTTGTTCCACCCTCATCTACACCCATTTACCCCAGGGATATACTGTACTTGTGGCTGCCATGACCCAGACATACTACAAAAACAGCATTTGTATGCTTTACTATTCTTGTCTCAAGGTAAGCTGTTGTCCAGAATGGAATATGAGCAATATAAAGCCAGTTATAGACTTGACTGATACATGTGAATGTTCTCACAAGTGATTGTTTGTACGGTCGAGGACTTTGTCACTTTTTAACCCACCATAACTTACTTTATATAATGTGTGGTTGAAACCTATTTCAACTTCATATTGCAAAGCCAGTATTACCAACCTCACACTTATGATACCTAAAATGTTGGAATATCTGTCTGTGAGTAAGTTTACTGGCTCTGCACTTCTTTAACCCAGGCTTTGCTGCGAGTAGGACCTAGGTGGCCGGAACAGCGAGGAGCAGGCAAGAATTGTTGGGGTCACGGGCTGAGGTTGGTGGGAGGCGGCAAGAAGGAATGTCGGGACCACACGCAGAGGTCGGAGGCAGGCAGCAAGCTGAAACGTTGGGATCACATGCAGAAGTCGGAGGCAGGAAACAGCTAGCAAGGTCATTTTCACAAGCAGGGTTCGGCAACAGAAAAGCAGGAGCAGTGCAGGGGAGCAGAAACTAAGACGATGGAGCAGGGACTGAGATCAGTGAACAAACAGGGACAAGCCAGATTACCAGCAAGGGCCTTTAATGTAAGGTACAGGACTCCAACACGGAACAGAACAGGAACAGATGCAGCGGCATAAGCATGGGCATGGGCTAAACGAGTCTGACACAAAACAAAGGCAAGGAGAAACAGGAAAATATAAGGACAGAGAACAGGAGACACAAAAAGACAGAGGAACCCCAGAGCAGCCAAAAAGCAGCAGCACACCTGGGGGACAGAGGAAGAAACTATGGCTAGGAGCAGGATGTCTAGGAGACACTGACAAACAGCAGGCATAAGCTTGCATGGGTCAATGGTGAAATTGACAAGATGTTAAAGGTGACGCTTTGTGCCCATTTGCATGTCATTACCCAGAATCCCTAGCTGTTAAGAGATAATGGTGAAAAGCAGGATTACAGACCTGTCTGAGATATGTGAATGGGCTCACAAGTGATATGCTTATTTACTGTACACTGTATGGTGGAGGCTATTTGTCACTTTTTTTTTACCCCCATCACATATAATTGGTGGAATCAAATAAAGGGAATCCCATAAAGCAATGGCAGTATGTTGCTTGCAAGTCAATCAGTAATTGTAGCAGGTGATTTCTGTGGAAAGGTGTCAAAAGCCCAATAAATGGGACTCCCTTTGCGGCACTTTGGGATCACGGATGTCCATTTTTTATTATTTATTACACCGTTTGGTCAGCTAGTTACCCCATTCACTGCACTTACGTTGGTTCACTATGTGGGGTCTAGAAAAGTAATTACAGCGAAAATGACGCTTTTTGGAGACTATCATTTGTTTTGCGCGAGGAGGAATGGTAAATGCCAGAAGAAAAAACAGGCGTTTGAATAATGTTTTATGGAGTCGCCACTTGAGGTTAGGAATAGGGGAACACTGTTACAGTATCATTGCTTGTTCGGAAGCCGCCATTCTTTAAATATCTTGAGATTTGTGACCCATTCCTTACATGTTTGCCATTTTTATCTGAAAGCTCGCATTTGTATACCGAAATCCATTTTCTTTAAGGTAGATTGAAGTTTACTAAGCAAGGCAATCATTCTGATAAAAAATTTTGGAGCCTCTGGGGCGGGTTTATTTATTTTCTATTTATGTTTCCCAGCGACATAACTAGGCCCCAAAAAAGCCTGCAGTATTGTATCCACATGGCAACACCGGCTGTTTATTCTCACTGTGTCGCTAGGGGTAGATTTGGCTGCTTTTAAATAAAGTTTAAGGCCGCCATTTCCCTTAAGAAAAGGAAAAAGAAAGTGAAGGGCGCAAAAAATCAAATTGAAATTAACTTTATATGTCACTTTGGATATTAAAATACACACAATACAATGGTAAACACTCACATCTCCCACAGAATCATAAGAGTATGACAGTTAAGAACTTAAAAATAAACAAGATGAGATAGCACCAAAAATGATAAAATATTTGAATGATAAAAAATATATCTAAATATAATTGCCTGACCAAAGGTTTGATTGACTCTCTCCCCCTTTGACCGCTGGTGGCAGGAACAGTTGAGGGCTGTGATTACCCCAAGGAAATCCACCGGGCTACTGAATGGGTCCAACAAATTGGGCAAGTGTCCGTTTGAGGTCTGCAATACCTCTGCTGCTTGGCGTGCCGCTTCAGTCTGCGCTTTCCCCCTCTCTATGTCCCGGTGAGTCGTATCGCCTCAGGGTTACGTCCTGGTCTCACAGGATTGTCCGGAAGATGATATGCCCTCGTCTGGATTCACTGCCTTTGTGCCAGCAAGCTGAGCCTCTCCGCTCAGTACACATACAGATGTATGTCAGGAGTTGGTCAGTAATGAGTCACGATTCTCTGCAGTGGCTTGTATGTTACTCCTACGCGTTTCTTCACTTGGTGTGAGTTCGCCATTACCCCTACCTGTCAATGATATGATGTATCTATTTATGTATGTACAGTTTATTGTACCAGTCCTATATATGTTATTCTTAAAGTATGTAAAACAGTGATGTGTAGCTCTGTTCAAGATGGTGGCCTGCAGGGGTTAACATTCTCTTGCAAAAGTCGTTATAATCACTGTGGTGGGATTAGGCCTATTTTTGAGGAACCAGGAGAGGTCGACCACCTGGACTTGCTCTGCAAGAAAGCTGTAAGCCCTTGGGCTCTGTGTTGTATGAGTGGGGAGGTGGATTGAATGTGCATTGTCCTGTATCTGCCTACATCCTGTGGATTATGCTAAGGATGGGAATTACCATATTTGGGCATGCCATTTTTAGGCTTCCTGGCCCACCTTCAACTCCAGTAATCTCATCAACCGGATCTGGGGCTGTGTACAGAGACCAGGAATATTGTTCCAACCCAGACTAGCTGGCATCTCTCTGATTGGTAAAGGGAAAACAGGCGCAAACAGATAAAAAAAGGTGTTCACTATATATAAAGTGAAAAGACAACTTAATACTTCAAATGAGTAAGTAAGACAATCAAATAACACAAAAAGTGAATATGTGATATAGGAATATAAAATATATACAGTATCACCCCCTGCTCAGACCCACTGGATGGGGTAGTCTTCAATCCTCCCCAATGTAAGCAGTAGTGGACACGAAATCCAGGGGGAGCATAGGGAAGAAACAAAAACAGATCTAAGTGCAATTGGAATATGATATATAGGGTTCTATGAATCTTGGCTCCAGAAGAGTGGCTTCTTACAAGATGTAAGATTAATAACAGCCGTGTCGACAATCAGTCAGTGGTAGATGTTTTAAATGTGGCAATCGTCAGGGCAGCTCAGGTACTCAGGCGGGTATGTCCCAGGTGAAAGAGAGCAAAACAGACTTGCATAGCGCAGATAAACCAAGGTATAAAAAAACTTTTATCTAGGTAAAAAATGCACTCACATTATATTGAATAAAAACGGGCATGTCACACTTAATAAGTGTATAGGAGGATATCATCAGCCAGCTGGCTCACCATCCCAAGACTCTCCGTCCTCCTTCGTCTCTGCCTCTGCTCCTCTGCGTTCCCGCACGGCTCGGCGTCTGACGTCAGATCCGGTATCGTCTATTGGTGGGGGCTGAACCTTCTGTGACTCCTCTCCAGACTGCTCCGTAGGAAAGACTCCCACTCAACGCTTTTCACTATGTTCTCACGTCTGCTTCGTCAGGAGTGTCCTGAGGAGGACGGAGAGTCTTGGGATGGTAAGCCAGCTGGCTGATGATAGCCTCCTATATGTTGTGTCTCTTCTTGCAAAGGTTCCTGAACATCCTGCTGTCTTTTAGCTCTCTCTGCCAGAACTCTACGCCACGTTGTGACCTTGCTCTGCAAATCCTGAAGATGCATCGTTCTCTTGTGCTCAGAGTCTCCCTGTAAGGAATCCGCTCCGCGGTTTACGGTTTGCCTCACCTTGCAGACATGTGCAGTCCTGGAACATTTCTCCTGTTATTTACTGCAGCCTGGATTCTCTCACCAAAGCAATACTGCCACACACTCCCTCTGGTATCTACTACAGCTGTGCAGCCTATCACTGCAACCTAGATTTGCATTTACTCATTGGAGCAGTACCTTCACACCCCCCGCCGGGGATTGGCCTGCTGGCCTTTAAGTACTGTGTTCCCACAATGCCCCCTGCCGACATAGGGCTCTATGCAGTAAGCGTTGATAAGTGTTTTTTCGCCATTTTATAGGCAAAATTGGGTTTGAGATTCAGTAAGCGCCGATATGTGCTTGATTTCGGCAGGTTTCGTAGCCGATAATTTTGTTATGGCCAGTCTGCTGTCGATAAGCCTGTTTTCGGCACTTATCGCCACTTTTTTTAATCGGCTGTATTCAAGTACCAAAATCAGCTTATCGGGGCTGATCGGCACTAAGAAATTGAGATGTTATGGCCAATTTCTCCCGCCAACTAAAGTTGGCAAGTTGGAGGGGAGAACGATCGCTAAGGCTGCCGGAACGGTACTTAGAAAAAAAAAATCATCTGCACATCAATGGAGTCAATGGAGCGGGGACGTATAACATTATAGTACAGTTTACGTTCCATTGCTCACAATACAAATGTGATTAGCATTACAGTGTGGGGGGCATTCACTGCATTGTGTCACACCTGACGTGTATTATTTCATTAACATTGTACTTTTAGATGTTTTCAGCATTTGCGTGTCACATTACTCATCATGTGATGATGTGTCAAGGGAAAATCCTATACTCAACTCTTAAAGGAGAACCTCACACTGGCGACACACTTTATTCGAGCTCGGCTAGTCCCACGAATTCGGGTATACCGAGGTTTGTGACTGTTTTCTGCCCGAGTGCATTGAGTTATTTTCCAGGCAGGGATTGAAGCATTTTATTCCCGCTGGCTGCAATACTGCACAGTATATATATATATACTGCATTACAATTCATGAATTTATGCCATCTGGTAGACACGCGAAGCATTGCAGCCTATTAAATCCTAATCATTATCATTTAACAGATCAGCCGCCCATCAGCCAGGCATGAACCCAGGCTGGGAAGGCAAATGCAGCGGGGCTTGTCAGAGGTGAGGAGCGGCGCATTCCAGGTATCTGCCAGGTACATACCAGGTATTTGCTCGAATAAAGTGTGTCGGTGCAGTCACATCATATCACACATTTTACTGAACTGAGCGACAATTATTTATATGATGTTGCACATGTCACACATCTAACACATACACCGTATATTCATGTTGCTTTACATGACACAATGCTTGTAATGTGTAACGCATCTTTAAACGTTCATGTACATCTTTCTTCTCATGTTTACCTGTACTTTGGGTCCTCCCTTTTTTCATGACGTCACTTATTGGACACTGAATCACATTGCATGTTCACATTGTAACCGTTGCATTACAAGCACTTCAACCTAATTTATACACACATGTACAGTAATTAATCATTGTGACACCTTTCAAACTGATTCGATAGCAACTATCCTCATTACATAAATGTATGCATATGCACACGAGAATTCATTGTTGTGAACATGTGACAATAACATGGCTAATTACACATGTTGCAGCAAACATTTTACACGCCAATCTCAGGCTTTTTGTCTATTTACATGATTGACTGTTGCGTTCAGAAGTGTTACATGCATTGCACATTACACTAAGATTTTTCAAACAATGTTTGTACAAAGCTTCACGTTACATCATTGGCAAATATCATGATTGCCTGCTCAATACACAGAACAAATAATTCTTTGTTCAAATGGACACAGCTTGTGAGCAAAGTACTTTAATATGTTAATGTAACACCTTGCTTTTTACTATGTCACCTGACATCATCACATACCTATTTAAAGGACGCCCATTACCTGCTCATTCACAGCTACTCATTTCAAAATGTTGCGATTGTTTAGGAGACGGAGGAACATTCTTTTTTATGACATGCTTGCTGATGAAGAGAATGACATAGGGCAAGGGAGGGACAGAGCCAGGGACAGTGACAGGGACAGGCACGCGGATACGACAGGGAGAGGGACAGGCCGAGGGACAGGTAGAGGGACAGGAGATCAGAGGAGAAGACAGAGGAGACAAGTTGTGCCTCGTCTGCGTGTGTACAGGGAGAGAACCCTGTTAGATGGGATGAGTGAGGAGGAGATAGTCAGTCGCTATCGTTTGAGTTCAGCAGCAATCTTATCTCTTTATGAAGAGATAAGGGGAGATTTAGATTTTTTGACAACCAGAGGTCGTGCAGTCCCTGGGCTTGTTAAAATGCTGTGCTCATTACATTATCTTGCTTCCGCGTCATTCCAGACAACTGTGGGCATAGTGGGCGGGGTCTCGCAATCTACATTCTCGCGGGCCTTTACCCAGTTTCTCTATGCACTCAATAGACGCGCTAGGAATTATATACATTTTCCTACAGAGGCGACAGAGTGGCTGGAAGTCAGGAATGCCTTTTATAATATAGCAGGGATACCATGTGTGCTGGGTGCAATCGATTGCACACATGTTGCTTTGATTGCACCTAGTCAGAGTGAGCATGTTTACCGTAATCGTAAGCACTACCATTCACTGAATGTACAGGTTATATGTGATGCCACGATGAGGATAATGCATGTGGTACCCAAATTCCCTGGTTCCAGTCACGATTCCTCTATCCTGAGGAACTCTTCAGTCTTCCATGCGTTCGAAGAAGGACATTTTGAACATGGTTGGCTGCTGGGTGAGTACACATTTGGATGTTGTAACACAAAACACATTTTTCTTTACGAATGTTTTCATTGTAGAATCTTATCACTAATGTAAGCTTATGTGTGCTCCATTGATTATAGGTGACTCAGGATACGGAATTAGGCCGTGGCTCTTGACTCCGGTGCTAAACCCTCAAACTGAACCAGAGGAGAGGTACAATGCAGCCCATATCTCTACAAGATCTGTTATAGAGAGGACATTTGGCCTACTCAAGACCAGATTTAGGTGTCTCGACAGAACTGGTGGGGCTCTTCTATACAAGCCTCAAAAAGTGTCTGATATTATTATTGCCTGTTGCATTTTGCACAATGTGGCACTCAGACACAATGTACAATCAGACATAGCTGAGCCTTTGGTAGACGAGCATCCCACCCATGTAGCTGCTGAAAATGAACAAACAGCCAGTGGTGGCCAGACACGCCAGAATCTCATAAATTCCTTTTTTTCTTGTAAGTTAAAACATATATGTTCCTAGTACTACTTTTATAGATTAATTATGTTATATTAACAATAATGTTTCTTTTATAACCTTCTGTTAGGACACAGATGAATATGGGTTGCACACCTTTCTTTTCTCTGCTGTGTGCACAAAGGGATGTGGCACCGGTATGTTATTGTTGCACAGGTTATATAATCCCTCTTCCATTGTAAATTAGTTGTGTGTATGTGAATACAACTGGTGTAACAAAGCAGTAATATTTAACCTTTGTGTTGTTCCTTATGCAAACACAATACACATAGTATGGCCATAGTCATTCATTCTTGCAGTATGGTTACATACAATGTTATTGTTGCAGTGTAATATGTACATCCATATGATGTGTACACCAGGCTGGTTTACATTTTGAATGTCATTAAATATACATGGTGTTGCACATTTAACACCAAATACACACTTTGCTGTGTTGCTTACGGTACTGAAGATGGCATGTGAATGTTTGCAATTTATATATTGTTCCATTGCATTATAGGTATATCTCCAGTATGACTGCTCATGGTATGTATATTTGCTGACATATGTCATAAGATGTGCCTACCTCAATATTCGTATAAGTATTTGAAGTACAAATCCAACATATTGGTCAACGATAAATGTTACATACATGTACTTTCTGTATCATGTACATGCATTTAGCTACTAATGAGGTTTAATGTGCATTGTATTATAAAATGATTAATCCCCTTTCATCACATTTAATGTATGTTGCCTTATAATTTCCATTAATGTAATATAGAGGTGTTTGGAGAGAAGGGGATAAGTGTAGAATTTTTTTTTTACTTACGGGAGCTCATTAATCACGGATGCAATTGACTGATCATAACACTCCATGCATGAATGCCTGTAATCACAGCAATGCGTTGTACATCTTATATTTAGCAATGTAGGTGATTATTAATGCTATAAATTATATATCAACATTAATTAAACATTGTCACATGTGTATGTATAAGTCACACATGTGTGTTGATGTGACCTACATGTAACAAGTGTCAAACTCTAATCAAAACCACAATTGTGTCAGAAATGTAAGTGTAATTTTGCATTAATAATTACCCACAATCACAATGTTCTTAATATATTTGGAATGTCATTGACGTCACTTCATCATTATCATGATGATAATGAACAACTATTCTCAAAATATAAACGTCAATCACATGCACATTAGCATAGGCACACTTTTTAAGACAACTGTTTGTGTCTGTATCAATTTGTTTATGATCCATGTATAACACCGACAAATGATAACAGCAGGTTTATTATGGTAGCTTATATCATCATATTGACTGTACTATTTATGTTTAGAAAGTTTAATGAACACAGTAAACTATACTTAGCTTGTTACATGAAATATACACATAAACGTACTTCATTACATGATGTTGATGTAATATTCATAACATCATGCATTGTAGGGGAACACAACATCTTGCCAATAACATTCTTTGCTACAGTCCCAAACCATTTCATCAACATACCCATGTAACAATAAATTTTTAACTATAAATGGCTAGTTGGTTGTAAGTGTCCTTTACATTGGGAGAAGGGGTGGCTCAGTGAGTAAAGACACAGACTGGCACAGAGAGTTTGAAGCAGGGGAGACTGGTTCAATTCCCGATGTCAGCTCCTTGTGACCTTGGCCAAGTCACTTTATCTCCCTGTGACTCAGGCGTCAAAAAATAGATTGTAAGCTCCACGGGGCAGGAACCTCAGCCTGCAAAATGTCTCTGTAAAGCGCTGCGTACAACTATCCTCCTCCTTCACCCTTTTAACTTGGAAGGTCATTTCACTTGCTGCAGGAACAAGACCCATTATGGTTTTTTCCCCTCTCACAGAGGTAAAAGGAAGGGTTCACAGTGTAGTGTAGGACCTGCATTATTTTGGTTATACCTTGACGTTGGTATGCAGGCTTATGACGCCTTTGGCCAAAGGGTTAACTAAATAACCAATTATTATTATTGAAGTATTTTACTTTATATGTTTTGTCAATTGGATGCAGCATTGGGCACCCCCTGTCTCTTGTTATATACAATTGCCACGCTCAGTAGCTCTCTGGTTGACATAAATATTTATTCACTTTGTGGTGGGTGTGGGAGTTTGAGCTTGCTGGGAATCTGTGTTAACCTATGTCTCTTTGGAGGCTGTGGCACCTCCCCCCAGAGCTCACTCCTCCTCCTTCACCCTTTTAACTTGGAAGGTCATTTCACTTGCTGCAGGAACAAGACCCATTATGGTATTTTCCCCTCTCACAGAGGTAAAAGGAAGGGTTCACAGTGTAGTGTAGGACCTGCATTATTTTGGTTATACCTTGACGTTGGTATGCAGGCTTATGACGCCTTTGGCCAAAGGGTTAACTAAATAACCAATTATTATTATTGAAGTATTTTACTTTATATGTTTTGTCAATTGGATGCAGCATTGGGCACCCCCTTTCTCTTGTTATGTACAACTAGTACCACTATACAAGAACATACTATAATTATTATTATTATTATTATTATTATGATTACATAGTTTCGACAGTCATACGTTCCATTACACAATAGAATACACAAATGTGTTAGCAGAGTGGGAATGGTTGTTATATATAAAACACACCATGTCATAAAATGTTAGTAGTAATTAAAGAACACTCAAGAAAAATTGTAGCTGCACTCTTTTGCAACATCATTATGTTAATTAAGTGCTTATGCAATATAGGCATAAGGGTATCACATTTTTAATTGTTTGTTAATAAGCGCTGCAAGCAATATAAAATTAGTTCTATATGTAGTATAGTAGTCGGTGGCTCCTCCTCACAATCATCTCATATAAAGTTAGACTCTTCTGAAATCATACATTGATCCGATTGTATCTTGCCCGACATCTCTGAAATACAGCAAACACATGATGGTCAAATATGGCACCTTACTATATATGTATCCGTGACAACGCGTTACACATCTCTATATGATTGTGTAGATACACACGTCACTCAGTTATATGTTAGAAGTACAACTATACATCATTATGTATTCGTTTGTAAAATTAGTAGCACGCATAACTATGTATATGAAGTTAACGTTGGGTGTATACTTAAAAATGTGCGCGCACATCTTACTGTGCGCACGTACTTCACGCTTGGGTCGACTAAGTGTTAGCGCATGCACAAAACAATGCGTACGTTGTGCGTTCAATACATGTTGTAAATACCATTAAGCATAAAATATTTCTTTCTAATACAATGAAGGAGAAACTACATTCGTTCTAAACTACTACATCTGTATTTTTTTTAAACAGACGTGTGTGGACAGAAAGCACGGCCGATAACACAATGCGCAAATGCAATACGTGTGACGTCATGTTAAGCCAGCGTGAAGCGCACGCAAACACTCCTCCCACTCAATTAACATTCGGCTAACGCCCAGTGCACGCCCACAAACACAGACGCGCACGCATGACACAGTGCAGTTACCGTAACTATAACAAAACAACACAGCCAATAGGCTTTGACGCGCGCACGTCGCTTGGGGGCGGGACTTACATCCGTAATCCTTTTTAAGGACGCCTTGGCACATGACAAGGTTCCCACGTCATACGTGGTCGACCCGTTTTTTTTTTAGATGTTGCATGAAAAAAAAACAGGTGTGTGTTACAGTTATGGTAACATGTTGCTAATATGTTTAAAGGAATAGGAAATTACGTATATTTATTCCGTGAGCAATGTGTACTAATCTTTCTGGTTCTACTATATTGTAATAGGAAACAATGTGTTTGTGATCGCTACATGTTATGCAGTCTGCAATGTTACGCTGTATCCACGCATTTAAAGTAAAAATGGTGGTTACAAAAAAAAAAACTTTTACCGCTGAGTCAAGGCATAACGATTTTTATATTTACCATTCTTGTAGAAGTAACACTTCGTCTGCCTGCAACTGGTCGCTCCAGAAAACCAATGCATTTGCATCCATGGTTGACCCAAACGCTGAATCCTGTATGACACACATCTCCTCCATGAGTCGCTCATAGGAATCGCCACTGCCTTCTTCAAACAATTGGTCCGGAGGTAGGTTCATTTCTTCGGTTACCCATTCGAATGCGTTTGCAGCAGAAAGGCTTGGTAAAAAATCATAGTAGTTATGTTCTTGTAGAATGTGTGTTTCAGGAATGGAGGGTGCAGATATTGCAGCAGGTATCGATTCACACGGAACAGTAGTAGCGGATCCATTGCTATTGTTATTAGGAATAAATATGCTATTTAGCAGAATATATGTGCCGTGTTCCACTGTGATTTTATTTTCCTTAGCTATCTGCCAAAAACCATACCTTTCTTGTAGGTTATCCTGCACAAGTTCAAAACATTCATTAGTTGATAAAGTGAATCTTACAGAGGATTTAAAATTTCGCGCCCGCCCAGGTTCTTGGTAATAAGGATACTTTGTTCTAATCAAATCATAGATTTGGCCCACGTTGGCTTTCTGTTCCGCAGTTGATACGATCGCCTCAGCTATCATCCTTTTATATCCTTTGTGTGGATGGCTGTTTTCAATCATATCGTTAGCCATTGCAGCTTAACACAAAATCTGACTGAACTTCAATGTTGTCTGCTCAGAATGGTCAAACTAGTATAATGTTATCTATTTAGTGTCTTTGCATTCAAGGTCACAAAATGTTTCTTCTTTTACTCCTGTTCTCTAACCACCAATTGGAGTTGTACAAATAATTGGTTCACATTTGTGGTTTCTGATAGGCATTTCAGTGTGAATGCCACATTAAGCAACTTTTATCTACTTTCTCAAAACAACTGTAACATTTTAATTAAAAAACACTGTGGGTTGAGGAAAGAAACATTGAACGCTTTATGAAAATAGTGCTTACACAGCCATATAATGAAATACACAGACACCTGCAAATGTTGTAATCTTTTTATTTTTAATACATTTCAGTGTCTATTTTTCAGTCTGGTTAACTCCCTGACTGCATCAGAGTTTAAGTAAGTGTGTATGTATATATATATATATATATACACTGGCGACACACTTTATTCGAGCTCGGCTAGTCCCACGAATTCGGGTATACCCGGGTGTATTGAGGTTTGTGACTGTTTTCTGCCCGAGTGCATTGAGGTATTTTTCAGGCAGGGATTGAAGCATTTTATTCCCGCTGGCTGCAATACTGCACAGTATATATATATATACTGCATTACAATTCATGAATTTATGCCATCTGGTAGACACGCGAAGCATTGCAGCCTATTAAATCCTAATCATTATCATTTAACAGATCAGCCGCCCGTCAGCCAGGCATGAACCCAGGCTGGGAAGGCAAATGCAACGGGGCTTGTCAGAGGTGAGGAGCGGCGCATTCCAGGTATCTGCCAGGTACATACCGGGTATTTGCTCGAATAAAGTGTGTCGGTGCAGTATATATATATATATATATGTATATATATATATATATATATATATATATATATCTGACTCATAAATATATACTATATATATAAATATATATATATATATATATATATATATATATTACAATATACATATGTATATGTGTGTACAGTAAAAACAAACTTTTAATGTGTGTGTATATTACAATATTTAATGGCTTATATGTAAAGAGGGATTTTAATATTGGTGTGATTTATTTAAAGGTTTAAATAATAGAGGCTTACAATGTTGTATGGCCTTTGACATTGGCTTGTGAGCAATTGTGATTTACCATCAAACAACGCCTTTTTTTAATTGAGAAGGCCTGTAGTGTTACAACCAATAATATATCTATGTAATCCAGTTCTACACAGATCATATTGATGGCAGTAAGTAGGCCTTGTATGAAACCTAATTAAATGGTGGTAAACATGAGTGAATGAAGTGATTAATAATTGTTTAACGCCCATACTGTTATAGGCTCACAGTAAGTATCTTTCACAAACAGTAGGCCTGTATTATTACAATACTGTGTTTTGAGAAGGAAGCATTAAGTGTATGTTTTCTGAAAATACATGTATACCAGTTTAGATAGTACAAATAATATATATATATATTTATATATATATATATATATATATATATATATATATATACACACATTGTGTGTGTGTGTGTGTGTGTGTGTGTGTGTGTGTGTGTGTGTACATATATCCATACATACTACAAATATATTACTAAACATTCACAGATATGTTATTGAAAACAGAACTCATAAATGATTAAAGAACAAAATTAGAATGTTCAAGCAAGGTGAAGGTAAGTAATATTTAACACTTAATCATGCTATACACTGACAAGAAAGATGTTAGCAGTTGAATAGATGTGTGTTTTTAATTGCATGTGAATAATATTTACATGCAATGATTACATCAAGTAACACACCCAAATACAATGTTTTGCAGGTAAGTAAATGGCAGCTTCTCTAAACATAGCAAGTGGGTCCTGGTGGACCATTACTGAGCAGATGAATAATACATAAATATTAATAACACCATTCATTAGGACTGTTAACATTTCCAAAACTTCACGTGTACAATGACATACTTGAATGTTTGGAAACAACAGGTCTTCACCATACAGTACATACAATATTCATTTGATAATCTGAAGTCAACAAAACAAGGCCAAAGACATATTTACTTAATTATAACATTTATTATTTTTTTTCCTTTTGAGAGCGAGTCACAGGCCTGCTTGTTGTCTCTTGGATTTTTCTTTTCCGTTTGGCCAAGACTTGAGTAACAACAGAGCCACTTTGAGTGGCTGTGGCACTTCACGGGCAGGGCTTGTGGCCAGTGACTGATCACGGGCAGGGCTTGTGGCCAGTGAATGTTCATGGGCAGGGCTTGTGGCCAGTGACTGGTCATGGGCAGGGCTTGTGGGCAGTGACTGTTCACAGGCAGGGCTTGTGGCCAGTGACTGGTCACGGGCAGGGCTTGTGGGCAGTGACTGTTCATGGGCAGGGCTTGTGGCCAGTGACTGGTCATGGGCAGGGCTTGTGGGCAGTGACTGTTCACGGGCAGGGCTTGTGGCCAGTGACTGATCATGGAAAGGGCTTGTGCCCACTGACACATGTGAGCAAGTTGGTAGACAGTGCACAACTGATGGTTGGTCCGTTTCATGTTTGTTTTTTTTTGTTTGTGTCCAAAAACTGGTCAGTAGTAACTGCTTGTGCTTCTTTGTTTTTGCCGCCTCCTTTGTAGGTGTCAGCTCCAGAATTTCTACAGATGGCAGCGGTAGGATGTTGTCAGGAACATGCACAGAACTTTCTGCTACTTGACCGGTAATATCCCGACCTGGGGAATGAACATCAGATGCATGGGGTGAAAAATGAGCACCATGTAAAGATCCTTCCTGTGATGTGTTAAAGTTGAAATTTGGTACTGTAGTCATTCTCAAGTAATTAGCTTGGGTTTGCTGAACAACTAATGCTTCTAATGACGTGTTTATTTTTTGCAATTGTTTAGGCACTTCAATGAAGACTCTGTGGAGATGTGACAATTGTGATATCGTTTCTTCCTGCAGTGATATCATCCTTTCGCACACTGTCATCAGATCAGAATGGCGACGATTTTCAGCTTCAACAATTTTTCCCTCAGAAGCTACTATTGCATCGTATGTGTTAGTTGATGGACGATTTGGCTGTGTAACTGTTTCAATGGGAACCTCTTCATGGTCACTTGATTGTATTTCTGTGTCTATGGAGGCATCATCATCATCTTCATCATCATGTTCTAAAAATAAATGTACACATTATGAAATTGCATGTTAATCTCTGCAGTTTTACTATGTAATTATACTGTGTCATAAGTAACACCTAACATGTTTCCATACGTTTTATAACGTCAAATTAAAAACTACCTTGACTTACGAATAATGTTTGGACTCAGTATGAAATGTGAATTAATGAAAAGTTGCTCTAAACTCACAACTCCTACATGATACTTAACATCACAAACACAATACATGTTGTCTTAAACTTCATTTTCACTGACACTAAGTAATCCTATTTAAAGAACATGTGCAAAACAAATAATGAACATGACAACATAACATATAGTAGTGCACATATTATATGGGCACCACCTCATACACTCACCTTCTAGGTGTGTTGAGCTGCATGACCCAGGTGAAGACACTTGTTCCGTCTCAGGTGACACATGTCCTCCAGGGGCAACTATATATAACAATAACATCAGTTGTACATTTACATGTGTAAATATTGAACAAACAGTTATTGTATGTTCTGTACTTATGAGTAACTAACAGCATCAGTTCCTTAACCGAAAATGTGTGTGTGAAAGTGAACATAAATAGTTGTAATAACAATGTACATGCCTGTGTACTTAGAACTTTTGAGTTCCCTAACATACAACATACTATGTTTCTGCAGTAATGTGTTAGGATAAATTGATTAAATTTGTACATAAATCATATGTTGTGTAGTCATATCAGTATCATAATGTACATAACTATCATGAAATGAACATTCACAATGGTTATCATGAAGGTGGTCATATTGCAAAAAGCTTCGTTTTTGGTAGAGGATATGTGTGGTACATTAATAGAAGCTGTGGCACACCTGAATGTGGCTGTCACTCAACAACACAACACATGCAGTGTGTGATAATGTGTTGTTGATATCAGTTCAACTATAGATATGAGTGAACGAATGTGTGATGTACGGTTTGATAACTAATGACTTGTTGGGGGATTTAGTACCTAGAGTTAAGTTTTCAAATGAGTGTGATTACCTTCAGTTTTGCTAGTCAGGTTGTAAGAACGGTATTCCCTTCCCCAAAAACCCTAATCAGGCAGACCTTTCAATTACTTCAAACAGGTGAAAATGGTGTGAACTAAGTTGACCGTAAAATGACCCTGTAATTTGGGTGTGTGCTGAACCCCACCCCCTCTGTTGACGTGTATGCTGTGATGACAAAATCATTGCAGCTGCTTTAACACAATGGTAGAGGAGTTAAATAGTCGTCTGCAGTGTGCAAGTTATGAACACAATGACATAACATATGCTACATGTGCCACATTATGCTGTCTGTAGCGTCAAGCAAAAATGGACCTTTTCATAAACAACTATACATTTGTTAGTGCAAGTGATGTTTGTAGGCCGTTGCATGCAATATATTCGATGCATGATTAGAATAGGTAGTAATGTCATGTTTGTAGGAGTAAAAGAAATAATATACACATTAATATTATACATATTTATGTTCTGTACCTGTAGCTAGTAATAATTTCTCATTAGCATGTGTTACACATGTGTACTACCCTGTTGTTCCCCATCTTCGCCCACCATCAATTGCTTCCACTGCAGCAATGCATTTTGGGAATTCACATGTAAATGACCACGCAATGGCACATGGTATATTAGTTACTGCTTTTAGTAGGACTACAACATATATGTCTATTTTGAGATATATATATATATACAGAATCAGACATATACATATATAGATGTAGGTATGCTTATATTGTGAAGACAGTATAAAAAGCAGCGGAAATATGTTCAATAACTGTAAGCAACGACACGCCTAGTACAGTAATATTTCTCACCTGGTGGAAATTGTGAGGGATAAATTCCAATGTCCCGGTCACCGGCCAAGCCCTCCACGACGACGGGAAGTAATTTTCCCCGAAGCAGCTCCTCCAATGGAGTTAATATCAGACGTTGTGGTGGCGGGCCACCTCCAGTGCCAGAAGCATGCACGCGTTGGTCTTGTATTTTCTTTTTCAATTTTGACCTAATATCGTCAAATCTTTTGCGACAATTCAGCTTGTCCCTGACACGATTCCCACACGCATTGACACCAATTATTATCGTGTCCCACATTTAATTTTTGCTTGATGAACTTGTCCGCGCTTGAAATACAAACAAAATATATGACGTTAATTCATAATAATAGAAGCACCAGTTTCCTACACTGCTAGCTGTTCCAAGAGATAGCAAACATGCTGTTTTAGGTGTAATATGTGAAGCACATGAGCATTCACTACTAAACATAGACATGTAAGCAAGCTTGCATTAATATTGTATGCAGTTATCGCAAATTGAACGCCTGTGTTTAGATGTCCTTGTAACGCATGATAAAAAGCGGTGTTTCCACAAAAATTAACATAGACAGATATTCTGTACCCATATTTGCATATTAACAAAACTCACATGACCTAGGATCACATGTATTTGAAGAATAAATGGAAAGGTACACTTACCTACTAAATGTCCATAGAGACTGTCATAGTGCTCCAGAATCCCAGTGACAAGAGCCCTATTTTCCTGGTCATTGAAGCGAGGATTACGTGGTTTCTCCACACGTTTCTTCCGAGCAGGTTTAGGCTCAGAGCTTGGCTGCTGCTGACTGGACTCTCCTTGTTCCAATGGAAGAGACTCCAAAAGCTGGCCACCAGCAAGCACGCCACCACCAGACACCCCATCAGCAACTGAGCCACCAGCAGCACTCCCACTCCCACCACCAGCTTAAATTCTTTCAAATCTAAGGCTGTCTCACACTTTAATCTGGTCTGTAACTGTTTCATACGCTCATAATATATATTTTCTTTAACTGTGCATGCAATGTCTTGTATATAATGTATACCTTGTTCATTTATGTAACTGTATTTGTAACCATGTATTATTTTGTTTTACTCTTTGCCCAGGACATAATTGAAAACGAGAGGTAACTCTCAATGTATTACTTCCTGGTAAAATATTTTATAAATAAATAAATAAATAAATAACAGCACTCGCACTCCTAGCACCAGCAGTCCCACTCCCAGCAACAGCACTCGCAGCAACAGCACTCCCACTCCCAGCAACAGCACTCCCACTCCCAGCAACAGCACTTGCACTCCCAGCAACAGCACTCACACTCCTAGCAACATCACTCCCCTGAACAGTACGTTCACTCTGACGCGTACTCGCACGAGTAGCACTACCACTCACACCAGCATCACTCTTCCCACGCTTTGCGGGCATACTTACAGCACTCACAAAAAACAGAAAACAAATGTACAGCCAATCACACGAAACACTTCCACATAGAAAACAAGACAAAGATGTAAACAAAACAACAAAGGACAAAGCTTTCACAATACACAACAAGTCTCTCAGTCAATATGCAAATATTAAATCGCCCAGCTCTGTGCGTCTCTCTCTCTCTCACTCCCAACAACACAGAGAATGATTAACAGTACACGTTGCCTTTAAATATGGCGCGCTATCCTATACATGCTGGCATCGCCTGATTCAGCAAGATTTTTGATTCGCGAACGTAACTGCACCCCGCCACGCACGCCGATACACCTGTGTGTGATCGGCAAATCATCGTGAGAGTGGGCGGATTTGTTTTCGTCTTGATTTTGAAGGGATTCGGCACTTACTGCATACGAAGAGGGAAAATCGCCAATAACATGCCTTAACGGTAAGCTTGCCGATTTCACATATTCGTCGCTTACTGCATGAGGCCCATAGTCCTTACTGGATGTCACCTGTTCTGCCACAAGCTTCCGCTTGTTCTCCTGTGCTGAAGAAAAGGTATCCCCTACGTCTTCAGCTTCCTGGTTTCCTGCACTGAAGCAAAGGTATCCCCTACGTCTTCAGCTTCCTGCTTTCCTGCACTTAAGCAAAGGTATCCACTACGTCTTCAGCTTCCTTGTCCTGTGCTGCAATGGAGGATTCCCCTGCATCTTCAGCTTCCTGGTTCCTGGGGCCTACTCTTTCCCAAATATAGAGAGGCCGTGTCCTGGTTCCTGCGCTGTAACGGAGGATTCCCCAGCCCGCTCAGGACTCTTGCGCTGTGCACTGGTTTACCCGTGCAGCTAGGCGGTGTGCTACTCTGGTCTGCCTACCACCTCCTGAGACCAGTACCATGGGCCATGGTCGCCGCACGCGCAGAGGCCAACCCCGCGCTCCTAAGCTGAAGCGGGGCCTTCCTGACTACATGTTGCCGAACTCTTGCTTGAACAAAGTTTATCCTGATGTCTCCTGTCCTGACCCTGGCTTGTACAACGACGATGCTGTCTTCTCCTATCCTGATTCTGCTACCTATGACTACGAACTGCGCAATCCGGATCAGCCTGCGCGGTCTAAGGTCGGTGCTTTTACAACCCCACCTCAGCCTCGCGGTCCGACCCTGGTTTGTAGCGAGCACAACCGTGACACTCCCTTACCCTGTAGAAGAGCCTTGACCTTGGTCAGTTCATTGCATACACTCGCCAGTGACTGTTTGGCCTTCTCTTGTGATGACTGCAACTCTGTGTTAGTGTCAGGAATCGGCGTTCTCCACGCTCCCCACACAGAGCACTCCCTCCCCGTGGGGAGCCCCTGGAGCACTCCCTCCCCGCCCCTCCCGCCGTCGTGGGATCACTCCCCTCGGCGATTCATCTGCTCAGCACCGGGCGCGCCCACGCCCTCCTCCACGTACACCTGCACCATCCACTGGCTCGGTTCACGTGCGTACACGAGTTACAGAGCACGCTCAGTCTGCACACTCTTCTTCCCATCCCCCGAACCTCAGGCTCCACCCCCGCACACTGCACGGGCATACTCAGGTTACCAACAAGACTCACCTGGCCTGTTATGCCGGCACCAATCTGCAGTGTCTCCCTGTAGCTCTTCCTGTCCCACCTCCGTTCCTAATTGGACCTTCCTGCTTTATCTAGCTCCTCTCTGCTCTCAGTCTTTGCTCGACATAGTCTCTGTATGGAAGTACTTCTGGATTCTCTCAGTGTTTTCACAGGTTCTGACCCAGCTCGTGCGACTACCCCCTCTGGCTATCGATCTCGGCACTCCTTGGACAACGCTCACTCTGGTAACCCATTGAACATGGCTTGGACTACGACCTATCTCCACTCTCCACTCCCTGACTTCGGCAAGGCATCCTTCACTCTATCTCTACAACCGGTACCGGCAAGTATTGTCTACCTTACTACACCTGGCCTGGTAACGCTTCATACCACACTCCGGACACGCTCCCTTTGCTGCGGGTGCGTGTATTACCACTTCCCCATTCAGCTCAGGGGACGGGTCTGGTCTGTAGGCAGCACCGGCGTAACAGTTAGCGGTGATGGCTTTTGGACCTTTCTCCCTCAGCGTACCTTCAGTGTTGGTAAAGCAATGGTGCTCAAAGTGCCCTGTATGTGTAGAAGGGAAGGGAGCACACTCTGGGTTTTAATGCATTCAATTAGTGTATATACTGAGCCTAAAAGCAAATGGGCACTAAAATACCCTGAATGCTGGGGTAGGTTGTCCAAGAACACCCTCATTGGGTTGGCCCTAATTCAGGTACTCACAGTATTCACTTAGCATCCAAAGTCTCCCTTCCACCGCGTGCTGCTGATGAGATATGAAGTCCAACAGTAGAGTCTGTGCATCGCACCACGATCCAAAGAAGAAGCAGGTCTGGCAAAAATCTATCTTTATTAGAAAGTCATAAAAACAAGGGATGCAACCCTTCTACGCGTTTCGTGCCTAGTTCAGATAGTCAACACATACCATGGCTGAGTTGTAGGAAAATCTTTTTACAATAAAAAAACGTATAACGGGGGTTGCATGCGAGAAGGACACGGAGATGGCAGCATAAGTTTCTAGCTCCATGCCGCGCATAGTAGAAAATAACTTTAAAACACCCAAAAATAAAATATTTTAAACCAAGAAACTCAGGCATCCTCACTTAACATTCCAGGATGGCCTCGAAAAAACCAAGCACCCAGAAAAAGCCAAAATCAGCTGATGTTCGGGCCTATTTCGGCAGAGCCGGCGCAAGCGGGGGCCTGGAGGAAATGGTGCCATCTTCAAATCCAGACACGGACACCGAGCTGGAAGGTGAGGAGGAGGGCCCCAGCAACCAAGCATTATTGCCTGTTAGGAGATGCGATTTTGAGAGACTTTACAACGATCTAAAGTCACTCCTACAGGCAGAAATAAAGGAAATAAAGCGGGATGTGGTGAAATTGGGCACAAGAACTGACGATCTCGAGAAAAAGATGGACCAGACCATAAAAGTTGTAAAAAAAACGGACAAAAGAACAGGGGACCTACAGAGGCAAATAGACGAGCTGCGGGAGCGACAAGAGGACGCAGAGAACCGTGACAGACGGAACAACCTGCGGATCCGGGGGGTCTCTGAAGAGGTGGGAGATTGCACTGACTACATCACAAGATGGATGGAGATCCTTCTCCCCGACCTCAGCAAGGACGCCTTGGCCCTTGATCGATGCCACAGGGCCCTCCGGGCGCACCCAGTGCAGAACGAGCAACCGCGGGACATTATTATCAGACTGCACTTTTTCACCACAAAAGAAGCTATACTGCAGCAAACACGGCCCCTATCAACTGTGGATTATGAGGGTAATAAAATGCTCGTGTTTCAGGATCTATCTCCAGCCACACTGCTCAGACGCCGCAACCTGTTTTCCTTCACAAAGGTCCTCCGTGAACAAAACGTGCGTTATAGATGGACCTTCCCGTTCGGGTTGCAAGCGGCGAGGAACGGGAGGGCATTCATAATGAGAGACCCCACGGAGGGCCCGGAGTTCCTGGCAAAACTAGGCCTAAGGGTTGCCCCGGCTCAGGTGGTGGACGAAGCAGAAGCACTAGAGCCAGAGTGGAGTGGAGGTAATGGCTCTCCTAAAGCCAAGGGGAAAAAACGCTGATAAGTGGCGGCATTGGTCCCACATAGGCGCACGGTTGCGCTCAAATAAAGTTATACAAGTTGACGCGAAGTTGCATTGTTCGCGAAATTGGCCAAAATTGCCTGCCTGTTTTGACAAAATGCCCGCCAAATAAAAGCCTTTGTCCACTCACAACTTCACCGCCTACTGAAATGCCCGCTACAGGATCCTCAAAGGGAGGAGCGGCAGCCCTCTGTTTAAAGACAACAAGGTCCGTGGAGAACAACGTCGATCAAAAGACACGCTACGGGAAAAGAAAAAGGAAAAATCCCTGTAAAACAAGTTGATTTTGCCTTACCTTCAAATGGTGGAAGATGGCGGCGGTGCTAGAGAGCGGAGAGAGCCAGCGTGAGGCGCAGAACGAGGAAGGACTCCAAGGGCGGGAAGAGAGAGCGCGTACCACCGTCTCCTCGTGGCAGAGTAACTTCCAAAATGGCGGCCGGAAACAGGAAGCCGGATGTTATCATCAGCCGGAACCGCGAGGACCGACGCCATCTTGGAGGAGGCAATCGAGCCAGATGACGTCATCGTACGGGGACACAAAGCGCCGGAACACATTAAAGAACCAGGGACGCACCGCAGAGCTACCACAAGGAGATAGCCCGCCGCAAGTAGGCAGAGAGAAGAAAGGAAAGAGAGGAGAGAGAGATAGAGAGATGAAAGGATGAAGGGGCAGAAAAGTAGAGGGAAGTAGACGTAGGGAATGAAAGGGGACGGATCGAATAGTCAACGGAGGTATATTAGAGGACTGGGCCGGAGGTCAGAAAGGTAAGAGGGAGAGTAAGTTACACAGTAGGGGGAAGTAAGTTATTGGTAGGTAAGAGTTACGGATGGAAGGAAGTCAGAGATAGAGGGGAGGTAGGGGAGTAGTGTAAGGTAGATGGAGGGGGCGAGAGAGTAGGGTGTAGGAGGCTGAAGGCATAAGGAAGTTTGTTGATGGTGGGGGGAAGTGGGAGAAGGAAACAGAAGACATATTGACAGAGAGGTTATAGGTTAAGAGGGCTATGTTCAGAGAAAGGCGCAGCAGAGTTAGACAGTCAACAACACTAAAGATGTAAACAAAGACAGAAGGAAGCATTTAGAACACGGCCGCAGCAGGGGCATGGTCAGGGACAACGAAGAAAGATAGAACCACGTAGTAGGAAAGAGTGGACAACTCCAATAAGCTGCATACAAAGGGATAAGCCCCCCGCCCTGTCTTAGTCTGCACGGCTATATCTTGGTTGCCTATTGTCTTTACTGACCGCTGGGCAACCTCGTAACCAGCACTTCGGCAGATCACACAAGGAGTCGTGAGTACTGACCGCTGGGTCTATACCGGGACACAGGGCGTGGGTGAGGCGTCCTGCTACCGGTTAAAGGGACTTATTTACGGGCATTTCCCTGGACGTGCCCGCGGGTATTTCCCCCGGTCCAAAGCCCCCCGCCCTGTCTTAGTCTGCACGGCTATATCTTGGTTGCCTATTGTCTTTACTACTCAAAGGATGTCCACCTCTTGCTGCCATGGACTTGCATAATTAAAACCACCACGGTTTTGGTAGCCACGGTATCCCGAGGGGTCCGTTCCCCTATCTCTTGCATACAAAGGGAGGCAAAAGAGGAAGGGTGAGGAATAGGGCATCCGTAGGCTAAAGAGCATTGGACAAGATAACGGCAGGCAGCCAGGCAAGGGAAGATGCTGGCACTTATAGTTATCCAGTTAGGGGTGGTAACCCCCTTTATAAGTTAGGGTGTAAATAGAGCGCGGACATGGGGTGGGAGCCGAATGGACTACCCTGGAGTCGGCATGAGTCTGAATTGGGTCGGGGAGGGGGATGGGCCCCCAGAACCGACTAAAGTCCTTTGGGGAGGAGGGTGGGGGCGAGGTCGGGGACCAGCTAGAGCCTCTGTCCTAAAGGCAATGGAATGGGCTGTGGGACAGGGAAGTCCTAAAGCCGATACCACAGTTCAGTCTGTTTATATGTATTTATGTTGTTGTCTCCTTGTTGTCCCCCCTGATGTGTTTTCCCTCTGTATCACTTCCCCCCACCACATACCCTACTCCCCAGGCAGGGCGCAGAAGAAAGGCGACGACGAAAAAAAAGGAGACAGGGAACGGGATCTTCACGCCATCCAGAGGATTCAGAATGGCTCAGAAAGACACAGACAGATTCAGGTCACAAATAAAGCACTCTGAATAACGAGGTCCGGTGTATCTCTCACAACGTTAAGGGTTTTAACGGTCCGGCGAAGCGCAAGCTAGCCCTCAGGGACTACAAACGACTTAAAGCGACCTCTTTCTCCAAGAGACACACTTTTCTAGGGACAGCTACCCCAAATTTTTATATAAGGACTTCCGCGTAGTACATTTAGCATCCGCCCAGATGAAAAAAAGAGGAGTAGCGATAGCCATACACAATAGGATAGATTTCACAGTCGAGAAAAAAGTGTCGGATAGGGAGGGCAGATTTCTGATTTTGGTGGGATCAATCCAAGGGAAACCTCTCACATTAGCATCAGTATATACACCCTGTGAAACTTCAGCAGATTTCTTTTCCCTTTTCTTCCGAAAACTACAAAAGGAAGCCAAGGGAAACATGATCATAGCGGGGGACCTTAACAGGACACTGAATCCCAAATTGGACCGGTGCACGGCAGCTAATCTCCCCCCTAAGCTAGATGTCCATCAAATCACCCAGGGGTTAAAAGATTGCCAACTGGTAGATATCTGGCGGGAACAACATCCCCAAAGTAGAGATTATACCTTCTTCTCCCACCCACACAACCGATACAGCCGGCTAGACTACTTCCTAGTATCCAATAGACTGGTCCCAGTGGTCTCCCACACGGGGATCCACGATATTTCGTGGTCCGACCACGCACCCATTGAGCTGCGGTGCACTCTAAATTTACTAGACAGACCTGGAGCAAACTGGAGACTAAACGAGCTGTTACTAAAAATACCAAGCATTCAGAGAGAAATTGGCGAGAGGATTGTGGATTTCTTCTCTGAAAACGTGGGGAGTGTCTCGTCCCACACCACCCTGTGGGAGGCCCATAAGGCTACTCTCAGAGGCTCCCTCATGTGCCTAGCTGCTAGACGCAGGAGGGAGCAGGAGAAACAGATAAAATGCCCTACAAGACAAATTATCGGCCCTAACAGAGGCGCATAAAGTATCCAGGAATGAGGACACCCTAAGTGCACTTGTAGAGACCAAACAGCAGTTGAATATCAGATTGGCCTCCCAGGTGGAAAAGGAGATGAGCTGGTCCAGGCGTAGGTACTTTGAGAAGGAGAACAAGCCGGACACCCTATTAGCAAATCGACTCCGAAACAAAATTCCTAATTACCATATACAAACTATACGCACACAAGGGGGAGAGCTTACTTCTAATCCTAAACGGATCGTAGCGGAATTCAAAAGCTACTACGAGACGCTCTACGATGGCGGTAAGGTCATACACAATCAAAAGACGAGGGATAATCTCGGGGAATTCTTAAAAGAAGCCAAATTACCGACTTTGAGCAGGGTGGAGAAGGAAGCGTTACAGACGGACTTCTCTTTAGAAGAGTTAACGGTAGTTGTAAAGTCATTTAAGCCTGCCAAGGCGCCCGGTCCAGATGGTTTCTCCAACTTATACTATAAAAAATACTTGAAAATTCTAGCCCCACATCTATTAAAGCTATTTAATTCAATCTTACACGGGGCCTCGTTTCCAGCTCAGATGCTTCAGGCGTCCATCTCCCTGATCCATAAACCTGGTAAGGACCCGGCAGACTGTAAGAGCTACCGGCCCATCTCGTTGATTAATACGGATGTTAAAATTTTCTCCAAATTACTAGCGAATAGAGTGGGTATTGTCCTTCCCAGGTTAGTTCATCCAGATCAGGTGGGGTTCATCGGAGGAAGGCAAGCGGCAGACAATACCAGACGGATAATAGATTTGGTGGATTTGGCAAAAAAACAGAATATCCCGTCGATGGTACTAAGTCTGGACGCAGAGAAAGCCTTTGAGGAAGATGCTTGGGGCATTTGGCTTTGAGGGACGTCTCTTGGAGGCCATCATGGCCTTATACGAGGGGCCAACGGCAAGGGTGCGGCATCAGGGGTTTCCATCAGAGCAATTTCAAATTCGGAGCGGCACACGCTGTTCGCCCTATGCGTAGAACCCTTGGCGGCACATATCAGAAACAACCCGGATATTACGGGAATAGCTGTAAAAGGGCAGTCACACAAAGTGGCGCTCTACGCGGATGATGTGATCCTGACATTATCAAATCCTCTCACCTCCCTGCCCAATGTCTTCTCAATTCTGGGGACCTTTAAACAAATTTCAGGGTTCAAAATTAATCAGGCCAAATCCGAAGCCCTCAATATAAATTTACCTAAACCAGTAGAAAAACTAATCGGACTCAATTTTAATTTTAAATGGCAACCCTCTATGATCAAATACCTAGGGGTATATATCACGAAGGAGTATAAGGCTTTATATAAAGCAAATTATCCCAGGTTGTTTCGGACTCTTCGAGAGGATCTCCGGAGATGGGCGGAGTGTAGCATCTCGTGGATAGGCCGTATTCATAGTGTGAAAATGAATCTCCTGCCACGGGTGCTGTACCTTTTCCAGGCCCTCCCGATCCCCCTGATAAAAGACGATATCCTCTCGCTTCAGGCCTTAATAACAAAGTTTATCTGGAATAAGAAAGGCCCACGAATTAATTAAGCAATCTTGAGGAGGCCGACCTCGAGGGGAGGGTTGGGGGTGCCATGCTTGTTCGCCTACTACGAGACAGCCCAGCTGAGCCAGATTGTGCAGTGGCACACAGATCCGAATCTTCGGAGGTGGGTAGCATTAGAAAAAGAATGCTGCGCACCGGTAGATATTCGGAACCTAATCTGGCTGCCCCAAAAAGTCGAGCCGCTATGCGGACTCCGCTGCAGACCATGGTCAGCTCCTTGAAGACTTGGGATGCTGTTAAATTTAAGTGTCATCTCACATCCCTGAACTCTCTGATGACTCCCATGTGGGGGAACCCAGACTTTGCTCCAGGTGTGGATAGCTCTATTTTCTCAAAGTGGATTCAAGCAGGGTATCTCCGTCTAAACGATCTGGAGGGCAGGCAATATATAAAAACATTTGATCATATTAAAGAGGAGAAAAATATACCGAACACCGAATTCTTTAGATACCTCCAGATCAGGGCCTTCTATAACGAGGCCCCTATTCGGCCCCGGAGAACAAATTTTGAGCAGCTCTGTTCAAGAGATTCGGACACAAGGGGACTAACCTCTAGAATGTACAGGGAAGTGGTGTGCCCGGAGACGGACGACCAACCCAAACTTAATTACATGAGACAGTGGGAAGCGGACCTGGGAGAGACATTAGAAGACGAGGACTGGGATAGGATCCTACAGGTGGCCGCTAAAAGCTCTATCTGTACCACATTAAAGGAGAACGCATATAAAGTCCTGATGAGGTGGTATTACACGCCCACTAAATTATCTAAATTTGTCAAAGGCTACTCTCCGCTCTGCCCCAAACAGTGCGGAGACAGAGCTGACTTATTCCATATGCTGTGGTCTTGTACGAAGGTGACCCCGATTTGGGGGGAAATTAAAGATTGGCTTCAACGACTGTTAGAAGTGGAGATCCCCTTGGACCCGTGGCTGTTTTTATTGGGCAGACGAGTCGAGGGGCTATCAAACGCCACACATAAATTGATTACACATCTGGCTACCGCCACCAGATGCGAGATCGCGGCATTATGGAAACAACCGGATATTCCAATTATTCCCAAGATTAGAAATAGAATTTGGTTTGTTTGCCGGATGGAACAGTTAACGAGTTTGGTTAACGACACCGGTTCAAATTTTCTAAAAGTCTGGGAGCCCTGGCTGGCACAGACAGACATCCCGGGAATAGCTATTACCACAATCCTGCAATGATAAGCAGTAAATGCGTTCTCCGGTAATGAAACGGATCCATGACAGTATAGGGATAGGGAACCTGGAGAGTGAGCGGGATCCATGCTATAACAGGCCCCCCTAGAAAGAGGTAGTCAGAGCCGGAGCGGCAGGAGAGAAGTGGTCATTGTTCTCTGAGAGAGAGGTCTATACACACGTAAATGCACAGCGCCCTAGTGGAAGATTATAGCCGCTTGGGTGGCAAGAGTCCAGAATTCCAGTGCCCCCCCTGGTCACAAAGATGGAACACACCTCGCGCCTCCCCGCCCCCCCCCTCCTCCCTCCCTTCCCTCCTTTCTAGCTAGCTGATGTGTCATGTTCCCCTGTTCGTCCCGTGAGTCTAGTATGTCAAGTTTTTGGTTGATTGTATAAAAACACAAAATGAGGTGATGTCACTGAAGACAATGGATGGTGTTACCATGTATGTTTTATTTCACCCAATAGTTTCTGGTCCCGATCGCCATCTTGGATTTTAAAAGGAGACCGAGTGGGGAGGAGAGATGCTCTGCAGAGGGAGTCTCAGCTAAGTGGCGATTTAGGATGTTTGTTTTTAATTAGTTTGTGTTTGCGGGAGCTGGGTGGTCTGTCCATACTTCAACGGGCACCCGTAATTACACCCGACCATGTGATCGGGCGGGCCCGTTTTGGCGCGAGCGGACTGCGCAGCTCCTGCATATATAAATGAGATATTGCACACACATAGGTCACTCTTTGATAAAGCGCTTTTACAGCGCGAAACGCGTCAGAGTTACCCTCTGTTTTTGTAGCTCGGTCTACTAATGCCATAAATTAAAGCATTTTTTAATTTTCAAGCAGCCTCCAGCCCTTTCATTTTTTCTGCAGTGCTCCACCACTTTCTTCTCTATTTGGATTCATCTACTTGGAAGGAGGCACGCCACATCAGTCCAGGAAGGTTTCGTGAGTTACCTGTTTCTGCTATAGCAGTATCATTTATTCATGTTTTATCATGTCTCATGCCTATGGGTTGAGGGGTGCTGTCCCATAAGTGGGTGTGGGGTGTGCTCTCTTCAGTGAGGGTACATTTCACACACCTGCTGTGGTGTTCACATACCACTCTATATACCCTATTATATGGCAACTAAGTGAGCAATCAGTGCCTTATATACTGCAAAAGAAGCTAATACTTTTCCTGGACACCTATGCTATATAGCAACAATACTACAGAGACATTTGTAGCACCTACAGGGATTTATTTCCCATTCCTGCAATAAAATCAAAGTTATATAAAAAAAAAACGTATAACAAAGACAGCAAGCTCAACTGGGCAGCCAGTAACAACATTGACAATATCAATACATAAACGTTTATTAATTAAAATATACAACACCAAACAATTAAAAATCAAGTAAACAATATACTCATGTAAAAACAAATGTGCATGCTTGTGATGACAATGAGGTCATGAAATAATTTGAATCATCAAGATATTCAATCCATTCTGTAGAGTACGATGGAAAATACTCACAAATATTGTTCTGTATGATATTGTTTCACCATAGAGGATGCCACTAGATTCTAGTTAGTAAATACCCCATTTTAAGGCAATTAATCTTCAGACAACACTATACAATATGACATGAATAAGTAATAAATTATACCATAAAGAGTTTTAATTATTGCAGGATGCAACAAAGTCCTATCCAAGGAGAGACTACATCATATAATTATCTGTTTGTATTTTACAGTTATGATATTATCCATAAACATTATTTTGATTACTTTATTATAATTTTCCCAAGTCAGGCCAAAATTTCTATCTCTTAAGACATGGCCATGGTCACTTCAGAAAGTGATTGATGCTCCACTCAACATTGATCCCCTCTGGAAATCTTGTTCTCAACGTAAATATCCAAAAGGACTCTCTGCAATTCAAAGTGTTCACGATATCACCCCCTCTCTCCTTCCTTTTGATTCTCTCTATACCTAAGAACGAGAAATTCTTAATTCCCCCCTAGCTACATTCTGTAAAGTGCTTTGAAACGGGATGCTCTAGGTCTTTTTTCCGAATTAATCTGCAATGTTCCTGCATCCTTATTTTCAAAGACCTTGTAGTCCTACCTACATATCTCTTCCCACAGCCAGTTAATTACATAAACTACCAAGGTTGTATTACAGTTAATGAAGCTGTTGATATTATATTGCTTATGTGGACTGTGGGAAAAGACATGCCTGGAGGGCCTCATGAACTCGCACATGTTGCAATGATTGCACCTAAAGGACCCTCTGGTCAAAAAACGGTCCGGATATTGCTAAGAATAACTAGACTAACAGATTTGTGGAAAGAGGAAACTTGATAATATTGATGGTATGAGATCTAATAACAAAGTGTGCCCCCTGTTCATATCTCAATACAACAAATCAAGTGGTCAGGTTCATAAGATCATCAACAAGCACTAGGAATTATTACAAATGGATCCCATTTTATGTGAATATACTAAGCAAGGCCCAAAGTGTGTATATAGACGAGCCAAAACACTGGTTGCATTTATTTCCCCAAGTGTTATTTCCACCCCTGTGGGTGATCCGGACCGTTTTTTGACCAGAGGGTCCTTTAGGTGCAATCATTGCAACATGTGCGAGTTCATGAGGCCCTCCAGGCATGTCTTTTCCCACAGTCCACATAAGCAATATAATATCAACAGCTTCATTAACTGTAATACAACCTTGGTAGTTTATGTAATTAACTGTGGCTGTGGGAAGAGATATGTAGGTAGGACTACAAGGGCTTTGAAAATAATGATTCAGGAACATTGCAGATTAATTCGGAAAAAAGACCTAGAGCATCCCGTTTCAAAGCACTTTACAGAATGTAGCGAGGGGGGAATTAAGAATTTCTCGTTCTTAGGTATAGAGAGAATCAAAAGGAAGGAGAGAGGGGGTGATATCGTTAACACTTTGAATTGCAGAGAGTCCTTTTGGATATTTACGTTGAGAACAAGATTTCCAGAGGGGATCAATGTTGAGTGGAGCATCAATCACTTTCTGAAGTGACCATGGCCATGTCTTAAGAGATAGAGATTTTGGCCTGACTTGGGTAAATTATAATTAAGTAATCAAAAAAATGTTTATGGATAATATCATAACTGTAAAATACAAACAGATAATTATATGATGTAGTCTCTCCTTGGATAGGACTTTGTTGCATTCTGCAATAATTAAAACTCTTTATGGTATAATTTATTACTTATTCATGTCATATTGTATAATGTTGTCTGAAGATTAATTGCATTAAAATGGGATATTTACTAACCAGAATCTAGTGGCATCCTCTATGGTGAAACAATATCATACAGAACAATATTTGTGAGCATTTTCCATAGGTACTCCACAGAATGGATTGAATATCTTGATGATTCAAATTATTTCATGACCTCATTGTCATCACAAGCATGCACATTTGTTTTTACATGAGTATATTGTGTACTTGATTTTTAATTGTTTGGTGTTGTATATTTTAATTAATAAACGTTTATGTATTGATATTGTCAATGTTGTTACTGGCTGCCCAGTTGAGCTTGCTGTCTTTGTTACACGTTGTTTTATTGTAAAAAGATTTTCCTACAACTCAGCCATGGTTAGTGTTGACTATCTGAACACAGAGTCCGTGATTGGTTTGCCTTCATGGGTTTCTGTGTGGGAGTGTGGCACTACTAGAGACTTATAGATGAAGGGTGTTCATTGGCCCGTTTAACATATATATACATATATATATTTTTCATATATGTATTTTATATTGTACCCCCGCGCGTGCGCGTACCGGCGGAACAGGGGGCTTATATAGCCGCTGCCAGGGTTAATCACTCTTCTCAGGGTACTCCCCAATGGGCGTGCCTCCATGGATGATGTGAGGACTGACATACGGCGAGTAACTCCCCTACACCTGACCGTGAGGCGCATGCGCTGTGAATGCGATTTTCATTGGCCGGAGTTGAGTTGTGACGTCACAGGTATCGCGAGATTTGGCAGCCATTGGTATTTAAATGTACTGTGTACCGTGTGAAAGCACTTCTTGATAAAGTGCTAGGCACGAAACGCGTAGAAGGGTTGCATCCCTTGTTTTTATGACTTTCTAATAAAAATAGATTTTTGCCAGACCTGCTTCTTCTTTGAATCGTGGTGCGCTGCACATTCTCTACTGTTACCTTCAGTGTTGGGTTCCACAATATTTATCCTTAGTACTTCAACTAGGTCGGGATTCTTATTAACCCGAAGTGCACCCCATGGCAAATCTCTTTTACCGTCAGCAGACTCATAGGCTTGGGCCTTTCTGTCTTGGCTCTTTAACTTACTCTGTTGAGAGAGTCGCTGGACAATCTGTGCGGTCGTTCGCCTCTTATGATCACGGGCACACTTTCATCTCATTCGCGGCTGTCTCTTCACAGTGGCTACCCTCATGGCAAGGAATCCACTTTGGGTCTCCTGGGCACTGTAGTATGATTGGATTCTTACTGTGCTACTGCATGGCCACTTGACCTTCGCCTTCCGTGCCTTGTGGAAAGTAGACTGTAGTACTGCAATGGTATCACGGTCATGCTTTCTGGTGCGTCTCTCTTGCTTTATCTCTACCACCACCTTTTCCTTGGACTGCTTCAGTGACCCAAACGTCTGTCTTGGGGTTGTAAGCTTTTCCCCCAGCTTCATCTGAGAAACCTCCTGCTGGGCAGCAGTAGAGTCCAACGTAGCGTTCCGCTTAGTCTTCTGAGCCTCAAGCTCCCTGCCTAGGTCACACTTTTGTTTCTCCGCCATCTTGCGGCCAGCACGCTCAGACTCCAGGTCCTTCCTCAGGTCTTGAAGCTGTCCTTCTGCCTTTCTTCTTTCACACAGTGCAGCTGCTAATTCAGCTTCTTTAGAATTTAGTCGCGATTCTACATCTCCTAGCAGAGTCAGAGCAAGGCTTAAATCTGTCTCTGTTTCTTTATTCTGGACATGCAGCTGCTGGTGCTCCTCCTGGACCTTGTCCAGCTCCAGCTGTAGCTGGGCCCCCTCATTGGCCATCTGGACCAGCTGCTTGTAGATATCGGCCATCTCTGTTTCATGATGCAATGTCAGGCAGGCCACCTGACGGATGGACACCTCCTCCCTCTTGGCGCGCTGTATATCACGCTCAGCAATCTGCATCTGCAACTCTTCAATCTGATGCTGCCAGTCCCCTCTCAGGGCCTTCACCTCTTTCCGGTGCTTACTCTGGGTTTGCATCAGCGCCTCCTTCATCTTTTGTAGCTCTGCAGTTCTTGTCTCCAGGATCGCTGCTGCTTCTGTTTTCCAGGCCCCTTTCTCCTTGGTATACTGACTCATTGGGATGGCGCTGCCTCTCTGCTTCTCCAGCTCTTGCTTCAGTCTCTGGACCTTCTCATGTTCCCTCTCACACCGAGTCACCTGGCTTCTAATCTCCGCCTCCAGCGATGCTCTTGTGGCGCTCAACGTGACCTTCAGCTGCTCCAGGGTGAGGCATTCTTTTTCCAGCATTTTCTCTGCATTCTGCAGTGCAGCCTGTACTTCTAATTTTTCTTGCGCCAATTGCGTCTTCACTTTCTGTGCTTGGTGAAGCTTCTCAGTCTCACCACTGACCTGACCAATCAGGTTTAAAACTTCTTCCTTCAGGTTTATATTCTCCATTTTCACAGTCTCTATATCCCTTAGGACCGTCTCATTGGCTTTCTTCAAAGTACCCAGCTCTGTAGTTATACAGTATAGGTATACACCTATGGTATCAAAGTCAGGTTCACATTGGCTACTTAGTTTTAATTTGAGGAACATTAATAGGGAACACCTCTGTCTATATGCGGATGCTAGGACAGGAGTAAACACATTGATACAATAATTTATTCCTAGGTATAAATTATCTCGCTATGAGACACGTATGGGATGACTTCTGACTATCAGCAGTCCAAAGGAACGAATTAAGGACCATGTTATTGGTAATAAAACAATAAGTCTTGTATGCAATTAATACATTTTTGGAGTCTCTCTAGGCAAAGTTGAAAGTGCACCTACTCGAGATGGGGTTAATAATCAAATATGTCCTACGCAAGCATGCTCTTCATACCAGATGAAAAGGCCTATATTAACCACCACTACAGCAATTAAAGTGGCAGAGTTCTTTTCCTGGACCCAAAGTACAGTAAAGCTCGTTCCAGCTCCACCAAAGATCAAAGTCACCTAAAGCACAGCCGCATCAAGTTAACGTCTTGCCGAGTCAAAACTCTAACCGTTAACCAAAGAGGAAAATAAGACACCAGGCTAAGGCCGGTCTTAATCCGAACATTTATTTTCACTTTTCTTCTTTCAAAGACTCAATATTTTTATTTTTAGAGTGTGTTAAGTTAGAAATTTAAGATGTACTGTATGTACAATTGAGCCTTGATGGGAGGATTGGTTTCCTGGAAGCGTGGCTTGTGAAATCTCTTGTATGTGCTTTGGCAGAACTCATCACTCTCTATGTATGTGTCATGTGCAGCAAAACTTTGATCCAGAAGTGTGTTGCACCTCCACTGAAAGGAGGGGGTCACCCAGGGGCATGTGTCAGCCACAAGGAAAGGATCATAAGTCAGCCACTTTGACCATCGCAGATATTGTCTGTTCTGATATTCTGAGTGAATGATGTATGCAGTGCGTGCAGTGGTGAGGATCACGCATTCGCTTTCACAGATATCAAACCCCTTCAATTCTCAGTAATAGAATGTTGTGATGATTCTGAAAATATATGATGATAGAATATAGATGCCATTTCTTTTATCTAGCAACTGCATACCCAAAGAAAGGTTGCTTGCATAAAATAAGTTTTTTAGTATTATGTGTATAATTTCTGTATTTTCCCATTTTTTAAGGGAACCTCTTTAAAGGGTGTATCACACACTAGGAACAAGAATCAATTTATGGGTCAAGTGTCTCCACTAACCAATGAAACCTGTGTACAAATGTATGTTCAGTCAGAAAACAATTTACAGGAAGGATGTGGCCTTAATTTTGCAGTTTTTAATTTCATCATTAAATAAAGAACAGGTTAAGATTAGATTTATGGCCTTACAAAACAGAATTGCTTTAGACTATGTTTTAGCTTCAAAAGGAGGGGTATGTGTCCTAGTTGAAGAACAATGTGTTTTCATTCAAGATCAGTGTAGCAATGTACAGCATGAATTCAATGAAATAGAAGAGATTAAAAAGAGGCTTACAAAGAGAAGGGACAGAATATCACCCTTGGGGTTAGGTGGATGGCTTAAATCACTTGGAGCAAAAATTTATGAATGCTTTGATGTGTGTGGGGGTGTTACTTGTTGTCATATATGTGTGTGTCATGTGTTGCAGAGGTATGATCCACAAATTGCTACCCCCCCTCCAATCTGATGCCACTCTTTGCAGATGCCAGAAACAGCGGTCCCTTGAAGAAAGAAGATGCCGATCACAGTTATTCAACTCCAAAAGACATGTTGGGGGTCACAGCGCCTTACGAGACTATGACAGTGAAGGGCACGCACCCTTGTCCTCCGAGTTATACCAATGAGCAGTATCAGATGATGGATCCCTGGACTAACATCATAAACTTAATTCTCAAAAGCATGTTTTTAGAATAAAAAAGGAGGGAACTGACAAAGTGAGAATATAATGCAAGGAGGGGGGGGGAGGTCTGACATAAACAGCACTAAGCCGCCATTTTAAGTCAGCATCCTTCTTAGGTGCCTGATATTGTCTATTGTCTGTATGAAAGTTGGTATGGAAGTTAGTTTAAAGACATTTTTATTTTTTCTGCTCCTGAAGTTTTTTATATTAAGCTATTAAGCTAAGCCACAAGACCTTGGAGGGGAGAAAAGCGCGAATGTTATGAAAATAAAAGATAGATAACACCATGTCTCGCATTCCGAGGGAGGTGCTCATGAAGTCCCGTATGTAGAGTAAAAGTCACCGGCCCGTATAAGGAATATTAGCTGAGTCATTTAATTTCTAATATGAATCCCATAATAATACAATTAACTCAATGTGTTCATGTTCATATTTTGTTTATCTTATATGCTTACGTAGTGACGCACACGCAACCTCGTAGAGGGGGTGTGGACTTAGTATTTTGTGTATAAATAAGGCCTGAATGCTCCATGTCGTTGGGGGAGTTTTATTTTGAAACTCTCCTCTGCGTGTGCACCATACACTGCAATAAACTTATTTGTCATTCTGCAATGATCCTCAGATTATGACTCTTATTTATTCACGCTTTTCACACTCCTTAGGAAGCACATGATATTCTGAAATAGTCTCAGAGCAAACCTTGCCCACTCATACATTCTTTCATACAGAAATGGTACAATAACAAAGTGTGTCAGGGTACAGATAAATTGTATCGCTATAATTCTGGGCGTAAAGCTACAGATACAGCCTTGGAACTTCTATTGTCAGCGAAACTCATCTTAACCCACAAACACTTATCACACGTCCACATAAAACAGAAGAGACAAAATGGATGACCAATAACCCCAGACCCTCTTTCTTCTGTATAGCCCCCCTTTCCATAATTCTTTCACACAGGGTTTTCAGACAGTACATGACTAAGTTATCACAATATATAGGTCATCCTTAGTTCTTATCTTATTGTGACCATCTCAGAAATGTTATATCTCTTTATATGAACGTTTGCACAGGGTCATACGAATTATGCGGCTTTTTTACGTTCCCGTTCATTTCGATATTTGTGTGCTGCACCTTACCTCCTATTAAGAAATCTGTACTTACCGTGGAAATATTCCTTACTTTGAGGACCCACCTATTCTCTAATCCTGACTCAAGGCAAAAGAGGTGCAATTCTGGGGGAAATCATTGCACAATTCTGTATGTTTACAGGATTTAAATCCCCTTAAAATCAATGGGATTTCTTCCTGACACATTTAGTGCAGATTTTTGGGCCCAAAATGTGCACCAATTTGCCCGGATACATTGATCTCATTGTAATTAAGTCTCCCAGTTGAGAAACTGAATTGGAACAATAAAAAAACACTTCTTTATCAATGTATGGAATGGGATATTGGAAGCAATAGTAATGTTTTGATTTTTTGTCTAATGGGAGATTTTAATAAATGACCCTGTAGGAGGACATGTGCAGAGGTACACAATGGAGACTATTTTAAGATGAAATTAAAACAAGGCTTTATTGTGCCTGTCGCTTTAAACACAGCAAAAATATATGAAAATAAGCCAAACAAAAACCCTACCTCTGCTTTGGAGACTATCTACACATGCAGCTCAGCCCTCTCCGACTGGGTTGATTAGCTAAGCTATTTACCAGCCCCAAAATATAAACATATATACAGTTATATTACAGTACCAAAAGAAAGTCTTATCTGTTCTCCTGAAGCTGTAGGGGAAGTCCTCTCTGCTCTCCTGGGTAAGCAGGTAAGAAGAAAGAAGTGCAGGCTGTTTATTCGGTGCATGTCAGGAACAAACATGACAAAGTTCTATTGGTGGACGAAACGCGTCAGAGTTGCCTTGTGGCAGAAAGTTTTTTCCTGACATGCACCGAATAAACAGCCTGCACTTCTGATTGTGTTTGAATTCCTTCATTGTACCCCCATGTTGAGCAGTGAACCGCCAGAAACCTTTTTTCTTCTTACCTGTTTGATTATTGAGCTGGAGCACGCTCGTTGGCGCTTTTGATCCACGCCATTTTCAGCCGACATCTGAGGACTTTACTCATCGCGTCAAGACTGTGAGTACCCGTTCTCTTCTTCTGTTTATGTGGGTGCGAGACGCCAGAACAAGTGATGGCAGTGACGGAGAACAGCTTGTGCTAGCCGTGAGTGAGTTACCCACGGGGGCCGTGGTGTTCTGCTGTTTTCTCCCTATCACTACAGATGCCCCATGCTGATGGTTAGTCTCCTATACCCACTGGTTTGATGCCTCAAAGTTCATTATATATATGTGACTGTGAATCAAGAGCGCTATTCATTTACCCTAGAATGTGCAATCTATACTAAGTATTGTGGACGGTGTGCACTATTGGAGCATCGATTTGGGAGTTTATTCTCCTATTTTTTCTCCTGGGTAAGCACCTTTGTATTCTACAGCAATGTCTGTCCAGGTTTTGAGGTCTGGTCCCCTTGTCTTGCTATCAGCATACAGTCCAGTCCTTCTGAAGCTCAAGACAGCAGTTCCTCTGGTCAGTCTCCCATTTGTGCGACTCAGGAATCTCTGCTCTGTCTCCTAGTTCAGCTCAGGTGTGAGCTAATGAGTCTCTCTTCCTGTCTCAAAGGCAGGCTTTTTCTAACACCTCTAATCAGCCAGGTGCTGGTCAATTAACCAGCACACTGCTGGATTAGAGGCAAGTTTTCTGAACAGGGTAAGTCCCCCGTTACAGACCCCTTAGAGTCTGACTTATGCTCATGTTGTTCTCAATAGCAATAACCACGGTAATTAATATATTAGAAAATCTGTGACTTTCTGCAACATAACAATCACAATTACTTGCATTAAACAAATTGCATTACAAATATTTCCCTTCCCTAGGTATAAGTGGACATTTATATTTAGCAAGACCACTGCCCAACTTATTCACTGGAGGCTATTTATCAACGTTTCCAGGCTGCAAAACATGGGTAAGACCGGTGCAATAAAGCACCACCATATACCGCCTGTTCCATGTACGGAGATACTGTTTTCTTTAACCTTTTTGGTTATTACACATGTTGGCAGTGTATAGTGTTCACCAACACTACTTCCATATACTGTACATGCTGTATCTGGGATAACTTATAAACAAAACATAACACCATTTGTAACTAAGAAAGGACACATTGTCACTTTTACGTCATGTCCATTTTAACATGGACCCCTATAATCTTATGCCTGCAGTATTACACAGTTTTTCAGCACAGCCTGAGCTAAAGTGAAGAGCCAGTAACCTACTCACAGACAGCTTTTTCAACCTTTTGGGTCACCACAGGGAGGCTGGTTATACCGGCTTTGCAATGTAAAGTTGGAATAGGTTTCAACCACACATTATGTAAATCAGCGGTGCGCAAACTGGGGGGCACGCCCCCCGGGGGGCGCGAGATTAACTGTGAGGGGTGCGGGATTTACAGAGGCCCCACGTGCTTCCCGAAGGCACTTAAATTAAGTGCTAGGGAAGCGGCGAAGGCCTCTGTAAACCTTACATACTGTGGCTCAGTCGCCATCTGGAGACGCGTCGCCATGGTAACGCCGCGTCAAATGACGCCACAGGGTCATGTGACATTTTGTTGCTATGGCAACGTGACGTCATGACACCCAGATGCTGGGGACCACGGTAAGGAGGAGGGAGGGGGCACACGGAGAGCATGACAGCCGGCAGGGGGGCGCAGGGAAAAAATTGTGCTCCCCTGATGTAAGTTATGGGGGGTGGGGTGGTAAAAAAGGTGACAAAAACCCTCCACAGTATAACATACAGCAAATAAACATATCACCTGCGTGGACTGCCACTTAAAACCCTGTGAAATATACAGTGTTGTGCAATTGTTTTCCCCAGATTTGCACCATGTAACATGTTCTTTGTGTATCTTTCTAGAGATTACTCCAACATAACAGTACTCAGCATTCTGGTTTTAGCACATAAAAAGAAACGTTTATTCTGAAGATAAATACTCACAAAAATAGTACAAAATGGCGGTGATGTTCAAATAAATGATATCTTCAAAGATGGGTGAATATTATTCTGTTCCTGAGTTGAATCCTTCTGTTTGATCATGGTCTCATGATGTTAAACCTGGTTCAATCTCTCTCCTGGTGTTAACCCCTCTCTCTTCTTTCTCAGTGTAATCCCTCTCCCATCCCTCTGGGTGTAATCCTTGTCTCTTTTACTACCAGTTACATCTATCAGTATTTATCCAAACAATATCCCTTAGTCAGCCCTTGCTTCTACTGTACTAATTATATTTAAGTAATAATCCCCGAAGAACAGGGCATTACTGGCCAAGAATGCCCTGTTCTGAGGGGATTATTACTATTATAGGCAAAATGTAGTCTTTTTTAAATTTTTCATAAAAAGATACATTTTTGTAGTCATTGATTTTTATCAGTGTATATACCTGTGTAGGAAAAAGAAGTAAAGTAGAATATGAGAAGGCTGAGGGGCCGGAGAGAGAGGTTTAGGGGGGGAAGAGATGTGTAAGGGGGAGAGAGGTGAAGTAGGGGAGAAAGAGAGAAGTGGTGAGGGGAGGGTGAGAGGTGAGGATTAAGAGAGAGGTGAGGATTAAGAGAGAGGTGAGGATTAAGAGAGAGGTGAGGGGGAGAGAGGTGAGAGGGAGAGAGAGGTGAGGGGGGAGAGAGAGGTGAGGGGAGAGAGAGAGGTGAAGGGGGAGAGAGAGGTGAGGGGTGGAGAGATAGCTGAGGGGGGGAGAGAGAGGTGAGGGGGGAGAGAGAGGTGAGGGGGGATAGAGAGGTGAGGGTGGAGAGAGAGGTGAGGGGGAGAGAGAGGTGAGGGGGGAGAGAGAGGTGAGGGGGAGAGAGAGAAGAGAGGTGAGGGGGGAGAGAGAGGTGAGTGGGGAGAGAGAGGTGAGGGGGAGAGAGAGGTGAGGGGGGAGAGAGAGTTGAGGGGGGAGAGAGAGGTGAGGGGGAGAGAGAGAGGTGAGGGGGAGAGAGAGAGGTGAGGGGGGAGAGAGAGAGGTGAGGGGGGGAGAGAGGTGAGGGGGGAGAGAGAGGTGAGGGGGTAGAGAGAGAAGAGAGGTGAGGGGGGAGAGAGAGGTGAGGGGGGAGAGAGAGGTGAGGGGGAGAGAGAGAGGTGAGGGGGGAGAGAGAGAGGTGAGGGGGGGAGAGAGGTGAGGGGGGAGAGAGAGGTGAGGGGGTAGAGAGAGAAGAGAGGTGAGGGGGGAGAGAGAGGTGAGGGGGGAGAGAGAGTTGAGGGGGAGAGAGAGGTGAGGGGGGGAGAGAGAGGTGAGGGGGAGAGAGAGAGGTGAGGGGGGAGAGAGAGAGGTGAGGGGGGGAGAGAGAGAGGTGAGGGGGGAGAGGGGAGAAAAGGGGAAAGGGGAGAAAAGGGGTGAGGGGGAGAATTGGGGGGAATAGAGGGGGAGAGGTGGATGGAGGGGGGATGTAGGACAGAAGTGGGGGGACTGTGATATTAACAACAACTAAATAAAAAGAAATACAGTACAAATTACCTTACAGTAGCACAGGCAATAGATGTGGTGAGAAATATTACTTTGTTGCAAGCAACAAAGTTACCAGTTGGGACACGGCAGCTTCTGACAGCATTATTTGCTGTGAGAGAGGGGGAGAGGCTACTTGTTCAGTGTGATCAGTGAGGAGAGCAGGCTGCTGCAGTTAAGATTTAAACTTGCCGGTTTTTTTCTCAGCGCGAGCCCCTGCATCTCTGCTTTGAGGTGAGTTGGCAAGTTGTCAAAAATTCCTGAATGAATAATGCATGGAATTCTGACCAATCAGAGGGCAGGGATTTCAGTAATGCCCAGGATTTTACTGCCTTAGCCTGTTATACCAGATAAGTTCATTCAGCTCAAAACTGATGTCATATCTGTTATGAACTGCCCACCCTCCATACAAGGGATTAACCAAATATGGCGTGTCTTCTGGAAAGATCTTAGAACTCCTGTTAATCCAAACTGATACCATAGCCTCCTACGATTCCATCAGCTTTACCCACAGTAGAGATCCCAACAGAGCTGCAATTCCATTATAACCTCCACGTCTACCCTAATGTGACTGCCTCTACAAATATTAACTAACCACCATTAGCATAATATCAAATTGTATATGTGTGATATATCTGTATATAAAAGAATCGGTCCAAATTATAATATCCTGTGTGGTAACCTGTTTTTATACCCCAGATTCAAACCTAATTACAATATAATAATGTAACTGAACTGGAATTCTTACATACCACATTTGTCTCGAGTCAGGATTAGACAATAGGTGGGTCCTCAAACTCTGTGAGCAGGTTATTGGCTCTGCACTTCTTTAACCCAGGCTGTGCTGAAAAGCTGTGTAAGGCTTGTTATATACTGTAGTGTGTGCGGCTGTGCGCGCGTGCCAGTGCGAATGCATGTGCCGCATGCTTTTTCTGTGTATGCTGTGAGCTGAGAAGTTACTGTGTGTTTGTGTGTATGTGTGTGTGTGTGTGTAAGTATGTGTAATTTATTATTTATTAAAAAAAAACACATCGGTAAAAATAAAATATTTATTAACATTGTAGACACACACGCATGCATATACACACATATACACACATGCATACACACATGCATACATATACACACACTCAGACACACATGCATACATATACACACACACGCACATGCATACACACATAGATACATTTCAGCACCGGTAGCGGCGCAAAATCATTCTATTCCCCGACTTCCCCGCTGTCAGCCGGATGCGCGCTCACTGCCGTGCGCCTGCGGCCCATGTATAGAAGGGCGGACTAACCACAGCCAATTATAAGTGCCTCGCGCACAGTGTAGCGCACGCGGCCACTATAACAGCCCTAATGCGGCAGGTATAAGTTTATACGGACCGATGTTATAATGGACATGAAGCAAAAGGTAACACTGTGTGCTCATTTGCATGTCATTTCCCAGAATCCCTGGCTCCAGTGGAAGCACTGTTTGCTAAGAGATAATGGGGATAAACAGGGTTGCAGACCTGTATGACCTTATATTTCATTTTAGGAAGTCTTATTGTGATGTTAAATAATATTCTCTATGGTTGAATTGATTGAGTGCCAATTAGCTGCTTAAACCTAACCAAGGAAAGAATGCACCAGAAAGTATTATTTATTCAGTTATTGATCAGCAGCAAAATGTATTAGGTCCCAGAGAAATGCGTTTACATTAAAATTTCCTAAATTTGTGGCCATAATAAAACATGGAAAATAAATACACTTTTTACAAAATGCAATGTTTTTATTAGCATTAATACAATATAATACATTTGTACTGTAAGTGGAAACACATCAACAAGCTTGTATCTAGTTAAGCTAATCACTGCAAAACATTTAGCCACAGGCAGTACCAACAGATAAAGGAAACCAACAGATAAAGGATAACTAAATAGCAAATGACTGGAAAGTACATACTGTAATTTGTTGATCTATTGAGCCATCCCATGCACTGTAACCAGTGAACTTCCCAGCCAATGAAGAGACCTGATTGCAGTAAAGAGGACTGGAGGTGGTATATAAGGCAGAACTTAGAAGAATAGTGATACAGAGCACAGACTCAGACTCAAGATGAAAGCAGCTGTTATCTTGCTCGTGCTGGGTGCATTCCTCATACATGGTGAGTATAGCAGTTTTGTATAACAGGGATGCAATTATTTGGAGCAATACAGGTATATTACAATAGTTACTGTAGAGCTTCCATAAGAATGATAACCAATGGGAATTCATTTTTTTTTTATTAGTGACTGATAAGTTATCTTTGATCACTAAAATTTTAGAATAGTTGAAACTATCCTCAGATCATTATTGTTTCATATTCCTTTGAATAATTAGACATTTCAGTTGACATTTCAGAACATTTGATAGCTTTACACTAGCAAACTATATAAATAGCTGGAGAGACCATGTATTAGAAATATATAAAAATATTATGGTGGATAAAGTGACAAAAACCATCAACTTGAGTATGTGCGCTGGGTCTGTATCTCCATGCTTTCTAAGACTAAAGCTCACAGGGGAGAAGTTATAGGGAGCTGTTAGGGAAGGTGATGTGCCGTAGTCCGTGGTTATTGGAGCTGTTGGGTTAGGGGTAATAGGAGTTATTTTAGGGAGTGCTTGGGAAAAAGTTGCTAAGTGCAACATTATAACGGAATACATCAGTTTGCATCTGCAGTTAACCTTTCTCTTAACATTAGATACTGGATATCTGCCAGTCTATGGTGGCATTAACTATATATATATATATATATATATGTAACGGATTTTCTGGCCTAGCCTGACCCACCCAATCTCACATTGGCCCCTGTGGTCTAACCAGTCCCCATTACAGTGTAGTTTCTGGTGGTGCACCTGTTGGCAACAGGACTCCTGAGTCTCCCGCATGATGTTGTGTGGGGATTGCCAACCCAGACAGGCAGCTGAGGTAGTGTGCTTGAGTCCTACCTATATCCAGTGCAGCGCCTCCACCTCATCAGGATCCCAGCGTCCGCTTGTGGATGGTCCTGGTGAGGAACTCCTCTGTGGTGCACTCCTCTGTGTAATCACTCCACACTTACACACGAGGGTATGGTTTAACAGGATCATCTTTATTGACTTGCGGCGGGCCAGCTGCCCCTCACAGTGGGTATACTTAGCCTCTCATGTTCACCGTACTTCCCTTTGAGAGGTGTCCTTTCCCAAATTTATGGATTCCCTATATCCCCTTAGGGAGATAGTCCCTGTGCCAGGTCCCTGGTCACAGTCTTATAAGCTGTCTCCTCCCAAGCCTGCACTCAGACTTGCTCCTTGTCTCATAGCTACTACTAACTCCACTGATGATCTCTGAACACACGCTGAAGAACTAACTTTTTGAGCAGTGCTGTGCCTTATGTATCCTCTGGGGGCTGGCACAACTCCCGACATCACTAATCATGGATTCAGAGCATGTGACCACTCCCATACATACATAGGGCACCTCACCAGGGTGTGAGGGCAAACCGCCATAATTACTGCTGGCATGCCCATAACTTACCAGGCCTTACTGTCAGCAGGTATAGAAGAGAGCGATGTGATGCATCCAAATTGGTTAGAAATCCTCCAAAATATGTGTGAATAATACTGGATGATAACAAAGAGTCCATGAAAAATATGGCCAATTATCAGGTGTGGGCTAAGTGTCTAAGTGGGGTCTGTTTAACCTCCACAACTGAGTCACCATATACACCCACCCTAGTAACCAATATATAATGAGCAGAGGCACTGGTAAACATATATATGCAGGGGCACTACGGCCCTTACCTTAGTGCTTGCAGGACTCCTATGCATCCAGGGCGTGCTGATCATCCAGGAAGGTATACAGCAAGTAGAGAGATGTTGATGTAAAGCACAGCCACGAATTCCAAATCAGCATGGGACCGGAACAAATGATACAGGTGAACACTCCAATCTTGCAACAGGTCAGGTTTATTGCATGGTGGTGCAGCAAAAATAGGACTACACGAACGCACCTACGCGTTTCATGCACAAGGCACTTTATCAAGGTGACAAATACATATAATGCTGCGTGATTTATACTCACCTAGACTCTGTCCCGCGCTGCTGGGTGTGACGTCATCATCCCGCGTCGCAACGGGTCGCGGTGACGTGGCGTGCACAGCCATTGGCTCGGCAGGTCAGGTGGTATGCTAATACTAGCTGACTGTCTCTTTTTTCCGTTTTTTTCTAAAACAAACTTTATTAGTACAGAAATAATGAACACACAATAAAAAACTTGTTAAAAACACACTAGAGTACTGAACTAGCAGCAACCTTGCACAGAAGATGTCTATAATTTACACAATATTCTAGGGGATAAGTATCTGTACTTACAGTATGTATTAGATATAACTTATAACCCCTGCCAGAGTCCACATTATATCCTGGCATGTAACTGTGCAGGTAGTGATAATGGATTTGTTATCCGTGAGAGAAAGAAACATATTCACAATACAAGACAAGTGATACATAGATTATAACAATAAACCTATTTAAATTTACATGTAAATAGTGATAGAAATTGATAAAGATTAAATCTTATCTGATCAGTGCAATCAACATAACTAAAGTATTCTGTATACTAGTAATTGTTTATGAAGTGACCCTTCAACTGGTGATGATAATTACTGATTAAATGCTATCATATTAGCACCCGTTGGGATAAATATTATATATCCAGAACTGCAGTGTATTTAATTACATATATATATGTTGTTGAGAGAACATGAATAGAGTTTGGGAAACAAAGTAATATAAAGTGTATTGAAACTAAAAAAGTAAACAATACTTAATCAATTATATAGTACAATAATATTAATCTATAATATCAGTGCTTAAATAGTGTTTAAATAAAAAATAAATTGAATACATCATTTATTTGTTACTGAATGAACTAATATTGAATTAGTTAATTTTTACAGATTAATTTAAAAAATGACTGATATCCCAATCAATATTCATGCCTGTCTTTCTAACTATCGACCTGTCTCCCTCCTGCCTTTTGCCTCTAAACTACTTGAACGTCTTGTATTCTCTCGCTTGCTCCATTTTCTCAACACCTATTCTCTCCTAGACCCTCTACAATCTGGCTTCCGCACTGCTCACTCCACGGAAACAGCCCTCACTAAAATAACTGACGACCTCCATGCTGCCAAAGACAGAGGTCATTACACTCTGCTCATATTACTCGACCTCTCTGCAGCATTTGACACCGTGGACCACCCTCTTCTCCTCCACATTCTCCATACTCTAGGTATTCGGAACAAAGCTCTATCCTGGATCTCATCCTACCTCTCCCATCGTACTTTTAGTGTCTCTTCTGCTAACACCTCCTCCTCCTCTATTGATCTCTCTGTGGGGGTACCCCAGGGCTCTGTCCTGGGACCTCTTCTCTTTTCTCTGTACACACTCTCTCTAGGTGACCTAATAACATCTTTTGGGTTTAATTATCACCTCTATGCCGACGACACACAAATATACTTTTCAACACCCGACCTTACACCTGCTGTACAAACCAAAGTTCTGAATGTCTCTCTGCTATATCATCCTGGATGGCCCTCCGACGCCTTAAACTCAACATGGCTAAAACAGAGCTCCTCATACTTCCTCCCAAACCTGGCCCTACTACCTCCTTCCACATTACTGTTGGAACTACAATCATTCACCCAGTAGCCCAAGCACGCTGCCTAGGGGTCACACTCGACTCCTCTCTCACATTCGCCCCTCACATTCAAAACATTTCTAAAACTTGTCGCTTTTTCCTCCGCAATATAACTAAGATACGCCCTTTCCTCTGTTGTTCGACTGCTAAAACTCTGACTCAGGCCCTCATTCTCTCCCGTCTTGATTACTGTAACCTCCTGCTGTCTGGCCTTCCTGCCTCTCACCTGTCTCCCCTACAATCTATCCTAAATGCTGCTGCCAGAATCACTCTACTCTTTCCTAGATCTGTCTCAGCATCTCCCCTCATGAAATCCCTCTCCTGGCTTCCGATCAAATCCCGCATCTCACACTCCATTCTTCTCCTCACTTTTAAAGCTTTACACTCTTCTGCTCCTCCTTACATCTCAGCCCTAATTTCTCGCTATGCACCATCCCGACTCTTGCGTTCTGCTCAAGGATGTCTACTTTCTACCCCCTTTGTATCTAAAGCCCTCTCCCGCCTTAAACCTTTTTCACTGACTGCCCCACACCTCTGGAATGCCCTTCCCCTCAGTACCCGACTAGCACCCTCTCTATCCACCTTTAAGACCCACCTTAAGACACACTTGCTTAAAGAAGCATATGAATAGCACTGTGGATATTCTGAACACAGGATACATAAAGATTGGCCCCCTGCAGACGCACTTACCAGAACTCCCTCCTACTGTCTCTGTACGTTCTCCCTACCTACCAATTAGAATGTAAGCTCCTCAGGGCAGGGACTCCTCTTCCGAAATGTTACTTTTATGTCTAAAGCACTTATTCCCATGATCTGTTATTTATATTATCTGTTATTTATTTGATTACCACATGTATTACTACTGTGAAGCGCTATGTACACTAATGGCGCTATATAAATAAAGACATACAATACAATACAATACAAAATGCCAAAAGGTTCTCTGGTCCTAAGAGTAAAAATCCAATAGGATTCACGTCTGTCTAACATCTTAACCCTGTCTCCACCTCTTAGGGGAACAGGGATATGTTCTATACCTTGGACCGAAAGTAAATTTACGTTGCCAAGAGGACAATTCGACACATGTTTAGGTACTGGGTGATTTTGATCTTTAATGCGGATCAGTCGGAGGTGTTCTAGAACTCTGATCTTTAGTTTTCTTGTTGTCCTCCCGACATATTGGCGTCCGCAACCACATTTGAGTAAATATACTATGTGTGTAGAATTGCAATTAATAAAGCATGGGACGTTATAAGTCATTCTAGTAACTGTAGATGTGAATGTTTTGTTTTGGTTCACAGAGATGCATGCTTTACAATTAGTGCATGCGTACATTCCCTTAGGTAGTGGAGTTTTTACATCTTCCATAGTTGTGAATAAGCTAGGTGATAATATATTTGCTATTGTTTTAGCCCTTTTAAATATGATGTTAGGACCTAGCGACACATAAGGTTTTAACACAGGGTCTAGTGACAAAATATTCCAATGTTTTTTGAAAATAGCCTTGATGGATTGTGCTTGCTTACTAAATGGTGTTATAAATGATGGACTATAGTCAGATCTAGAGCTTTTAGTAGTTGTTTGCCTAAGGAGACTTTTCCTGTCCATTTTAAACACCTCATTAAGTATTCTATCCAAATCAGTTTTTTTATATCCTCTTTGTAGAAACCGAACATATAACTCATTAGATTTAACTTTGAATTCGTCATCATTGGAACAATTGCGGCGGGTTCTGATGAATTGGCTTTTCGGTATCCCCATGAACGTGGCTTGAGGGTGGCAACTACTAGGTTTATTTGGGAAGGAGACATCACCACACTTTTGGACTTTATTTCTGCACTCAACGACAATGAGTTTAATCTCTCTTTCACTTATTCTTATCACTTTCAACACATTTGCTATTTAGATTTATGTTTATATATTGACACCTCACTCTCTATACAGACCACATTATACCGCAAACCGAACTCACGCAACACCTTCTTAAAACCTAGTAACCATTTAGTAAGCAAGCACAATCCATCAAGGCTATTTTCAAAAAACATTGGAATATTTTGTCACTAGACCCTGTGTTAAAACCTTATGTGTCGCTAGGTCCTAACATCATATTTAAAAGGGCTAAAACAATAGCAAATATATTATCACCTAGCTTATTCACAACTATGGAAGATGTAAAAACTCCACTACCTAAGGGAATGTACGCATGCACTAATTGTAAAGCATGCATCTCTGTGAACCAAAACAAAACATTCACATCTACAGTTACTAGAATGACTTATAACGTCCCATGCTTTATTAATTGCAATTCTACACACATAGTATATTTACTCAAATGTGGTTGCGGACGCCAATATGTCGGGAGGACAACAAGAAAACTAAAGATCAGAGTTCTAGAACACCTCCGACTGATCCGCATTAAAGATCAAAATCACCCAGTACCTAAACATGTGTCGAATTGTCCTCTTGGCAACGTAAATTTACTTTCGGTCCAAGGTATAGAACATATCCCTGTTCCCCTAAGAGGTGGAGACAGGGTTAAGATGTTAGACAGACGTGAATCCTACTGGATTTTTACTCTTAGGACCAGAGAACCTTTTGGCATGAATATTGATTGGGATATCAGTCATTTTTTAAATTAATCTGTAAAAATTAACTTATATATATTCAATATTAGTTCATTCAGTAACAAATAAATGATGTATTCAATTTATTTTTTATTTAAACACTATTTAAGCACTGATATTATAGATTAATATTATTGTACTATATAATTGATTAAGTATTGTTTACTTTTTTAGTTTCAATACACTTTATATTACTTTGTTTCCCAAACTCTATTCATGTTCTCTCAACAACATATATATATGTAATTAAATACACTGCAGTTCTGGATATATAATATTTATCCCAACGGGTGCTAATATGATAGCATTTAATCAGTAATTATCATCACCAGTTGAAGGGTCACTTCATAAACAATTACTAGTATACAGAATACTTTAGTTATGTTGATTGCACTGATCAGATAAGATTTAATCTTTATCAATTTCTATCACTATTTACATGTAAATTTAAATAGGTTTATTGTTATAATCTATGTATCACTTGTCTTGTATTGTGAATATGTTTCTTTCTCTCACGGATAACAAATCCATTATCACTACCTGCACAGTTACATGCCAGGATATAATGTGGACTCTGGCAGGGGTTATAAGTTATATCTAATACATACTGTAAGTACAGATACTTATCCCCTAGAATATTGTGTAAATTATAGACATCTTCTGTGCAGGGTTGCTGCTAGTTCAGTACTCTAGTGTGTTTTTAACAAGTTTTTTATTGTGTGTTCATTATTTCTGTACTAATAAAGTTTGTTTTAGAAAAAACGGAAAAAAGAGACAGTCAGCTAGTATTAGCATACCACCTGACCTGCCGAGCCAATGGCTGTGCACGCCACGTCACCGCGACCCGTTGCGACGCGGGATGATGACGTCACACCCAGCAGCGCGGGACAGAGTCTAGGTGAGTATAAATCACGCAGCATTATATGTATTTGTCACCTTGATAAAGTGCCTTGTGCATGAAACGCGTAGGTGCGTTCGTGTAGTCCTATTTTTGCTGCACCACCATGCAATAAACCTGACCTGTTGCAAGATTGGAGTGTTCACCTGTATCATTTGTTCCGGTCCCATGCTGATTTGGAATTCGTGGCTGTGCTTTACATCAACATCTCTCTACTTACTGTCAGCAGGAGAGATGACTGTAGCCATTTTACAGCATGGTTATATATATATATGCAATATGATACCGGATGAGTGAATATCAGAGCTAGCACTCCACGAGGTAGTCAAAAAAGATTTGTATTTAGTGAGACATCATATCCAACGTTTCGGTCCTACACACGAGACCTTCTTTCTCAAGTTTTTGTCATTGTATTTACGTGTATGGTAATACTCATCACAGCATTATATCATATATAGGATATAATTGTCTATTCACCATATTAGTTTAGGCACTTAGTTTAGATTATATTTATTCACATTAGCACATATATTTAATATATCATAATTATTTCACTTACACCCTCACTAGGCGCTGCTTTATGTTTCTGTTTGTCTCATATATATATATATATATCTATATATATATATATTTCTAATGAATATCAGGTGAGCGAAAATATCTATGCAGCCCGAATGCTGGTTTTAACACAAAATGATATCAGCTGCACCTGGCGCACTTTAGAAATGTAGCAATATTTAAGTAGAGTAGATCGGTCAATAGAGGGTTAATAGGACTATATAGCTGTGAAGAGGGTGAGAATTATATCTCTACTTGTGCACAATTAGATAGATACAATATATCATTGTTTGAACCACTTGCAACCTTGTGCCAGATAAAACATTAACACATTTACTATAAAGTTGGAAAGAAATCACAATGTCTCTTTGCTTATACGTGGAGAGTTCAAATGGGAGTTGGCTGAAATCTCTTTGCTGGATATGAAGGGGTTAAGGTGCGTAATGGGACCTTCACGCTGCCAGTTTATATATTGTGCCTGTTCAATTTGGCATTGCAGCGCCTTTGCTTATAGTGGGGTGAGAGGACGACTTGGCTATAACCTAAGGCGCTGCAATGCCAAATTGAACATTGAATTGTATCTAATCTAATTGTGCACAAGAAGAGATATAAATCTCACCCTCTTCACAGCTATATAGTCATATTAACCCTCTATTGACCGATATACTTAATATTGCTACATTTCTAAATTGCGCCGGGTGCAACTGATATCATCTATATCTATATCTCAAAAGTGTACAGGTTTGATTCTGACCAAAATGCTTAATGTAATGGAGTAACTGTTACTAAGTAATAACTGTTGTTATCTCGATACATTTCCTATTTGGGCTTTCAGTTAATACTGTGTTCTCTCAGGATTCATGTGCTGTTTTATTTGCAGCGGATGCATTGCAGTGTTATAAGAGCGAATGCTACAGAGACCGTGAATGCAACCACACGACTATCACCTGCGACTCACGTCTCAATCATTGCATTCTTCTGCAGGCGGATCTCTCCATCCGTAAGTTACATGAAATAACACGTGATTCTAAAATAGTGTCATTGTTTATCAACAACCAATCCATAAGTGTCGAAGAACCTTTAAATGATGTATAACCAACAGAAAGAAAGCGGCAGAGGTAACATTTTACAAAGCATTAAGGAAATCTCACCTGCTGGGCCCAGTACTGGAATCCTCATCTCCAACATACTGAATTCAGATGTACCAAATGAATACATCAAATAGGGTGAAGGATTTACTTTTGTGCCCTGTCCCCCCTGGGTCCTCTTCATCCCCTTACCTTCCGCTGTGGCTGTGTCCAGCAGCGGAGGATGGGGAGAGCTCGGGGAGGGCTGTGGGCAGTTGCGGCGGGTGACCGATTTGCCGGAGGCTCCCGACGGCTCCCTATGCAGGTCATTGCAATTTTTGTACTCTGGCGCATGCGCAATGGCCCAATAGTTGTCGTGGCCATGTTGGTTCACCCAGCGCATGCGCAGAGGCTCATCGATAGCGGCGGCCATTCCACAAAATGCTCTGCAGAGGAACTACAAGCCCCATAGTGCATAAGTTACATGGCGCAAACCAGCTAATAGGGCTGCAGCAATTCCCCTGCTCAGAGAATAGATACCTTTGGCGTGCTGCGAGCCACACCAGTCAGAAGAGGGAGCTGGATCAAGCAGGTAATGTCTCAGAGCCAGCGGCTCTGAGACAAGGCCTAGTATATGCCCCATTAGGCCCCAGCTAGGCCCCGACTCACAGTAGCTTGTGGTTGCTTCAGGGAAGGCCCTTTAGATAGGGACACTTCCTCACTCTAGTGTCAGGGACGACGCACAGTGATTGCGGCCTGTGGTCTGGGACCAGGCCACCTCGGTTTAAGAGACTCTATATGGTGATATTATCTACGCCAAAATTCAGCCCACGCGAGACAGACGCCATTGCGGATGACAACGGTGGATCAGACGGATCCCCTTTGCTAATCTGCCTTTCCCGGGTGCTAGAGCTCCAGGCAGGTACCCAACTAGGTACACCAACACTTCACGGGATAGCTTATCTCCAACACTTTTGGGTGGGCCCTGACATTATGGGAGAAGGACATCAGTGTATTGGTGCCAAGCACCCTATGTACTTTGGGGATACTCATTCATGGTACAGGGTTTGGCCTATTATACTGTGCGGTACATGGTACTGTTATAAAGTTTTCAGAAAAAGTTGTTAGTATATACTTAAGTGTGTGTATTATTGGTATTGTTCCTGTAAGAGGCTTATCCCACCAAGTTGTTATCCCTTGCAGGTGGAAGCGCTGTCACTAGACTAATCAGCTACACTGCAGGCTCCCAGCGGCAGAGGTTCAGGCCTCCTGTGAGCCACAGGTAACGCACCACACACTGTAGCCGCCATATCTCCCATAGAGTGGGGGAAAATGTGCTACATTTGGAGGCACTGCTGAGATGTCAGACCTGGGTTGCCCTACTCAGCAGTTAAAATTAGTTACGAACAGAGCACCATGGTCGTGCCCTCTCAGCAACATGTCTACAACTGGTCCTTATAATATCACGTACCCCCGCGCCACTTGGTCGCAGTGGGAGGAGTCTCCATCCTTACATCTATAAGTGCCGTCTGCAACCATGCAAGAACCTCCCTGGATCTGGCCAGTGCCAGGATCCAAGGACGCAAACTTGACACAAATTTCCATTCTAGTACCATTCTATTGGGCACTGACCATGAGATATGCATGGGAGATGCTCCTCAGGCCCTAAACCAATCCAAGGTCCTGCCCAAGGTTTACCCACTAATATACCCAGCCTGTCACCTCCCATGGCCGCTTTCACTCCGGGGCCCTCCTTAGCAGTCCCCTATCATGCTGAAGTGTCCACCACATCCTACACCCCTGGGAGATGGATGGCCACAAGTACACCAGTCTGGGCAGACGTACCTGTGCCTAGGCTAACCTTCACCCTGTGTTGCAACTGAGACATCTACCGCTAGCCGGTACCCGAGCAGCCTCATGAAAATGCCTAGCCAAGACCCCGACTACCACAGTAGCCTGTCAACTTGTGGCTCCACCAGGAGTATAACTCTACCTCAACTAGTAGAAGCCATAACGCAGTCCGCTCACAGTCACCAGTACCATCGACTAAAAACCTTCTCCGGATGCGACCCACACCACTGGGTGAAGAAACTTACGACGAATGGCATGACCACGCGGAACAAATACTGCCCGGTGGACGTGTTCTGACACAATAAAAAGGCAACGGATCATCGAGTGCCTGCGGCCCCCGGCCGCCAACATCGTGCAATTACATCGCACGATGCCACGCCAACGCGGAAGCTCAAGATCTGATACGAGCCTTGACCAGGATTTATGGCAAAAAGGAAAACCCAGTAGCTCTATTGGTGCATTTCCATGCCCTCCAACAGAAAGAAAATGAGGAATTGTCTGAGTACCTCCAGCGATTGCAGCTAGCCTTGTGGACCCTGCTCCATAAAGCGGTCATCCGGATGCCAGACCTGGACAACTACAGGACCAAGCAATTCCTGCACGGATCTTCATTCAACCATCCCCTAGTGGCCCGCATAAGCTGCAATCTATCTACGTAGAACCCTCCCATTATGAGAACCTCATGGACCGAATCAAAGATCAGGAGGTTATCCTCCAGTTTCAGAACCCTGGGCAAACTCATGACTCATCTAGAGGAGACCGACCTACGGCTCACTCCAAGGAGTCTCGAAGGGAAGACTCCCACAAGGAAAAGGCCAAGGAGGCCCTCCAAGCCGAAGACTATCCTTCTATCGAGGTACATACTACCAAGCCCCGCACCTCTAGACGAGTATCCCCTACTGTAGACGGACGTTCACAGAGGTACACAATTGGAGGCTTTTATAAGGTGAAATTATAATAAGGCTTTATTGTGCCTTTTCCTTTTCATCAGGAAATCATCCAAACACAAGGTGGGGGGGGGGGAACAAAGCTTAATTCACTTGGGAGTATTTCTAGTGAAATCCCATGCAATTCACAACTCCTAGTTAAGCAGGTCCCCCAGCCCAAAACACATAGCATGACATGAGCAGATATAAGAAGTCTCTTTAGAATGAAAGTCTTATCTGTTAGCTGCTGTAGAGTAATTTTCTCTGCTCTCCTGGATCCGCACCCGTGCGTGCACAGAAAATCAGCATCCAGGTTTAGAAGTCTTATTTGGTGTCTTGCAATCAGCTCTGCTGTTTTTTCTTGACAGAGCTCAAGACATGTGGTGTCTCCAAAGGTCAGCTCTCATTCAGAGCTAAGGAGCCACTTCCTGTCTCAAAGGCAGGCTTTTTCTACCACCTCTAATCAGGCAGGTGGTGTTAGTTAATTTGCTACCAGCAGTTTAAACACCACACTGCTGGATTAGAGGCACATTTGTGAACAGGGATAATTCCCCTGTTACACCTACTTACAGGGCTGAGTCTGACCTCAGTGGCGTCATCTCTTCCACTGTGGCCAGAAGGGTCACTTGTCATGGAAATGTCCGAAGAAAAAAAACTCGAACCTCCAACCCTAAAGCCATGACCTCCAATGTCCAGTTGGCAGAACCAGCTTCCCCGCCATCAGAAAATGCCCCCTTGCCAAAATCCGATGAAACCTCTCCATCCTTACCGTGCCTTAATCTGTGTCCTCTTGGATAGAATATACGCATCAGCTTTGTGGACTCTGGGTCCCAGGTGACCATTGCATACTGCAATTTTATGATCAACGTCTTTAACATCTGCCCTTGCAGTCGGCCGACAAGATAAAGCTGTGGGGAAACAGCAATGAGGATTACCCCATTGACGGAAATTACCCAGCTGAACACCGGCAAGTCCCACACCATGGATGTTGAGGCTCTAATATGCCCTGAGCCTCGGGAATACCCAAGTTCCCCCATTATAATGGGGACCAATACCGAAGTACATACTGATGTCCTCCAAACTAGACATCACCAGCCACAGATGGCTGGCAGCCCTTTCAAACTACCAGTTCACACTGAAGTACAAACCGGGGCCCCTGAACATTGGAGCTGATGCTCTATCCAGAAGACCGGGACTGGATACTACCCCAGATAATGACCTCTGGGAGGAGATCCCTGGACCAGGGATGCGAGCTATGTGCTCAACTGTGGCTATCGTGGAAGATAAAGTGGCCTTCTCAGAACTGAGGGTCATGGATTTCTTGGGATGCCAATCCAAGGCTATTCCTGCCGCCTACTGTAACCCAGAGGGAATGAACATCACCCCTGACAAGATAATTGCGTGGAATGATCTAGTACAATATCAAATATGGGATCCAGTGGCTGTCAGCATCTGCCAGGCCGCCCAACAAAACAAGCCTCAAATTCTAAAACATGCCCCCCAGTGACACGGTCGCAATACTAATGCGAGAGGTAGGCAAATTCAAAATTGACAATTGTCTACTTTATAGGGTGGTGCCGGTTAGAAGGCAACTGGTTCTACCAAGGAACCTACAACACATGGTTCTGCGATCTCTACACAATGACAATGGGCATCTTGGAGTAGACAAAACCTTCAGTCTGATACGAGACCGGTTCTTCTGGCCACGCATGAGTCAGTAGAATGCCACTGCCGCTGATGTTCACGGTGCATCCAACAAAAGACCCTACCTACCAGAGCCGCCCCAATGGCTCATCTGAAGAGCTCCGGTCCCCCGGACCTCGTATGCATGGGTTTTCTGTGTATTGAACCAGATGCCCAAGGCATCGGCAATGTACTAGTGATTACAGATCACTACACTCGGTACGCCCAAGCCTACCCAACCAAAGACCAGAAGGCCATTACAGTGGCCAAAATAGAGGTACTTTATTCATTACTGACTGCCCAATCACCTGCACTCTGATCAAGCCCGGGACTTCGAAAGTAACCTCATCAAGGAGTTGACAGGGTTTTTTAGGGCACTAGTCCCAGTGTTCAGGGCTCAGAGAGAACAGAATGTTGTCTTTATATTAATAAAGTTCACTGATATTGGGGGTATCCAAATAATGAAAGCTGCGTGAGACTCAATGTATAATGCCTGTATAGAAACATAAAGTCATGTGTAGGTCTCTATGAAAAGCTGACTGACCAAACATATATACCATGACAGGCCTATCAGCTAAATCAATGAGACAAACATGAGCTATGAGGCAATAACGGCAAAACCGGCAGAGTACGCACGAATACAGCAACACAGTCCCCATGTTGAGCGTGCCTCACGCTGAAGATAACAAGGAGAGAACAGTCCGTGAAGTCCGGAAGCGGAGCACAGCAACAGTGAAACAAACAGGGGCTGCAATCCAACAGGAACATTAAAAACCTTTTATTGTGTGGTGGTGGGGGGGTCAGAACACACTCTGATGCGTTTCGGGACGGATCCCTTTGTCAAAGAGTGAGTTCATGTTCGCCCACAGTGTCCGTTATGTAACCATAGCCCCGCCCCCAGCCGTGACGTCACTGAATGTATTATTGGCGCGAATACGTCCGTGAGTACTATGATTGGTTCCCACTTTTAGCCAATATTGTACTGGTCTGGGAATGCATCTCAATCAGCAGAGGAGTGGTTGCGGGGCAAAATGGAACAAACTGACAAGTGTGGAAAACATATACAGAGGAAATAAGTGCAACATAAAAACAACATGATAATGAGATTATCATTAAGATTTAACAAAAGAAATGGGTTAAAAACACGAACAATACATATAACCTTTCATCGGAGGAAACTGATAATAATAATTAAGTATATAACAACATCATAGGTACAAAATATAATCAACCAATGAAATAAAGGTAAGTATATAGCATTAATCTGTGCAAAAACCTATTGCAATAAAAAAGTGCAAAAACGAGATCATAATAATCATTATCAATATACCCTAGATAGTGGGCAGAACAAGAGTAATAGTATAGCGGATAATGAGATGACACTGTACATGCAATTGCAATAACATAAGAAATATATACAACATGGTGCCATCCCAAATCTTCACATTAATCTACATAGAGCAATTACATGTCTTCACAAAACTTGCTCTAAATCAATACATGGGTAACCATATTTAATATGACATCATATTGTATTATAGAGACTAGATAGTCAAAACTCAAAACCCAAAATACGCAATGATGCATGCAAGAGAGAGTTGAGGGAGGATGGGGGGAAAAAAAGGGGGGGGGGGGAAAGGGGGGGGGAAAGGGGGGGGGAGGAGAAGGGCATCTCTCTCTGATTGAGGTGACATTCCAGCCCCTCTTTGTTTCACTTTTGCTGTGTTCCGCTTCCGGACTTCACGCACTGTTCTCTCATCAAGGAGTTGCTTAGATTGTTAAATATCACCAAGTCCCAAACAACTCCTTAGCATCTGGAGGGAGATTCTCTGCTGGAGAGGTTTAACTGGACTCTTCGCAACATTCTCTGCACCCTGAAGGGCTCACAGAAGACCGAGTGCAGTAAACAAGTTGAATCCTTAGTGCACGCCTATAACTGCACCCGCCACGAATCCGCGGGATTCACATCCTACTTTCTGATGTTCAGGCGAGAAGCACAGCTGCCAGTGGATATACGTCTGGGTATCTATCGAAGGGGTACCAAACATTACGTACTTCAAGTATGTACTGCGGCTCTAAGACAGCCTACAATGAGCTTACCAATTAGCAGAGGAAGCATCTGCTCATCAGAACGCCGAAAAGAAACGGCGCTATGACCATAAGGTCCGCCATCGGGAAATTCGTCCTGGAGACAGTGTTCCTCTCCGTAATCTAGGGATTCCCGGTAAACACAAGCTGGCCGACCGCTGGTGCGATGGGGACTATGAAGTCGAATCACAGATGCCGGGCCTCCCGGTCTACCGCATAAAAGACGTGGATGGCCGGGTAAAGGTCTGGTACTGCTAACATTTCCTGCCTATTCTGCAATTGGGAGATGACGATCCAGAAATAGAGGCTACACCATTGGCCGGTGAGCCAGAGAGAGCTGAGGGAAATCCAGAGACAATAACCGAAACACCCGAGGATCTGATGGAAGGACCCACTAGTAGTGCGGGCCAAAATCAAGAGGCAATTCCCAAAGGAGCGCAAGGTAATGGGCCCCGTACACAGACACCTACTCCGGTGGCTGCAAAAAGCCCTCCTCTGGACCCCAGAAGTCCTTCTTTCATACCTCATAGAGACATTACAGAGACACTAGTACCCCCAATGAGAGAGGCTGAGTCTCAAGAGTATGGACACTTCTCCCCAGAGGGAGTCGAAGAAGGAATTCACAAAAGCCAGCGTGTTAGGTACACTCCCAACCGTGTAGCCTATAATTCATTTTGGAAACCCCACTATGAGGCTCAGCAGTGGTCTCGCAGCAAGATCAAATCTGTGATTGTGATTGTCACGGTGGACTAGAACTTATCAACACTTTTTATATTTTTGGGATTCTCGATTGAACACGACAAGGAGGCAGAATAAATTGTCATTTATTTCCTTGATAGACAAACACACGACAGCTTCAGAATTCACTTAATATAACACTTACTGGGATGGGGAAACAAAATAAAATGTCTTTTGCCAGAAAGCGCAAGAAATGCAGTCTCTGATTTAAATTCCGTTTGGCTAGATCGCAAGTTGCCTATCTAATAACTCCGCCAAATAAAGGAATTTTGTAGACGTTCATAAGAATTCGTTCGGGAGTCACCAGGGCTAACGAATTCCGGAGTTTGGGGTAAATCTTTTGTTGTGTTGTTATTAAACCCTTGCGTCCTGGAACCGCTACCGCTATATGCGAACAGAATCCTGTGCAAAGCTTGGTTACGTCATGAATCACACTTGGGATAGCTCGGCGGGCAGTTTTATAGGGTTCACAGACCTATCTGTAACATGCCTGCCCAATCCCCTCTGTGGGAACACTTAACTCACCAATCTCCGATTTGCCTGTAGTTTGCAAAAACAGGCAAAAAGGCTTTCCTATTTGCACTGTGCATGTGTTGGCTTGACACCCATGCGACTTAGCATACCTGGGGTACACCCTTTTCCTGGCGACCCTTGGTCTGGGGTTTGGCTCCAAGGTGTGAAGGGCTCATGCTGAGTACCGGGATCTAGCACTCAGCAACATCCCGGCCACTTTCAAACTTAGGATCTCTGAGTCTTTTCATTCCGGGCACTTCACTGGGCTTACAGTCTCCCACTGAACAGAGGGTCTTTGAAGTGTAGGAAGGAAAATACCCTCAGCTCATTTACCCCTGGCATATTTACATGCCTTATGATTTCTCCCGGGCTCACAGAAAAAACTGTTCCTGCCTGTACATTTGAAAACTTAAAGTATCATATACTTTATTAAAACATCATGTTCTGGGGGTGTCACAACTGTAATTTTTATATATGTGTGAGCTGTTTATTTATTGTGACTTGCACACCAAAAATTAGAGTGCTATCTATCTGCGTTCCCGAGTTAGCCCGCTTAATTGAAAGGCTTGCCCGTGGGAATCCAAGTTCACCTACTTCTCACGTCAATTGACCGACTTCCCACGGCAATAGACTTTCTGCCTTTCAAGTTATGGGAGCTAACAAGGCACAGATACATTTTATCGGTAAACCACTTCAACCCTAACCGCAAGCCACTTATTCAATTGACTTGTGTTTACAGAGTCCAATGCTTGGAAATGGATACCCATACTTCAAACAGACCTCCCAGCGCCAGCCACGCTTATACAATCAGCGCCGGCTTCGGCGCTCACAACGCCATCTTGTGCCTAAAAACATTATAGCACACTTTGCATTTATTTGTATTACTGCAGGCAGGGAGAAGCCTGCAAAATGGTGATAAAAAGGCTGGGACAGGGGCAAATACATTAGGGTCATGCATATACCTTTAACCTCTTCGCTCCCAATATGAGTTGGGGTTAATCCGCTTGGTATAATACCTTTATTAAGGGCCTGATTAACCCCACTCTTGCCACAGTGATGTTCACAGAAATGTATAATCTCATGTAAAGCCATTTGCAATGTGTTAAGTTGTATATACATGTTATGCATTTTTATTATATAACTTCTGTTGTGGTTATGGTTACGTTGTTCCCAAGTGGGGACATTGGTCTTTTCCCCAGGGGGAGAATGTGGTCCGGTCCCCCCTGGGCCCCTCTTCATCCCCTTACCTTCAGCTCCAGCTGCGTCCCACAGCGGAGGATGGGGAGAGTGTGGGGCGGGCTGCGGGCAGTTGCAGCCGGTGATCGAATTGTCGGGGGCTCCCAGTGGCTCCCTTTGCAGGTCGCCGTCATCTTCCGTGCAGCTGCGCATGCGTGAGATAGTGCACATGCACAGAAGAGCCCTGCGGCCATGTTTGTACTCTGGTGCATGCGCAATGGCCCAATAGTTGCGGCGGCCATGTTGGTTCACACAGCGCGAGTGCAGAGGCTCATCAATAGCGGCGGCCATTACACAAAACGCTTTGCAGGGGAAATACAAGCCTCATAGTGCATAGGGGCTATAAGTCCTACGGCGCGAAACAGCCAATAGGGCTGCAGCAATTGCCCTGCTCAGGGAATAGATACTTTTGGCGCGCTGCGAGCCACGCCAGTCAGAAGAGGGAGCTGGATCAAGCAGGTAGTGTCTCAGAGCCAGTGGCTCTGAGACTAGGCCTGGTATATCCCCCCTTAGGCCCAAGCTAGGCCCTGAATCACAGTAGCTTGAAGTTGCTTCAGGGAAGGCTCCTTAGGCTTCGTCCATGGATACTGCTTGCGGACGGAGGCACGTTGAGCCTGAGGGAAAGCAGGTGCTTTCCCTGGCCTTGGACAGCGTGCCGTCCGGGGGCATGTCGGGGGCGTGTCGGCAGGTGGGCCAGTCACATCACAGAGCTGGTTTGCCCTCATTGGGTGAACCGCTCACGTGACCGGCCCTGCGCTCCGGCAAGCGCGAAAATGTAAAATTTTCCTAAGACCTACGCTTCCGCGCGCTCTCATTGCGGCTGTAGGGGCTTGGTGCCGAGCGTAAGCGCGCCTCAGCGAGCCCCCGCCCGCAAGCACTATCCATGGACGCGGCCTTAGATAGGGACGCTTCCTCACTTACTGTTTACTGTCAGGGACACAGTGAAGACACCACACAGTGATTACGGCCTGTGGTCTCGGACCAGGTCACCCCGGTTGTAAGAGATTCTGTATGGTGATATTATCCACGCCGGAATTCACCCCAAGCGGATCCAGCCGACAACGTTGGATCAGACGGATCCCCTTTGTTAACATGCATTACCCGGGTGCTGGAGCCCTGGGCAGGTAACCAACTAAGTGCACCAACATTTCTCGGGATAGCATTATCTCCAACACTTTTGGGTGGGCCTTGACATTGTGGGAGAAGGACATCAGTGTATTGGTGCCAAGCACCCTATTTACTTTGGGGAAACTCATTGATGGTACTGTGTTGGGCCTATTATACTGTGTGGTACAGGGTACTGCTATAATGTGTTCTGTAAAGGTAATTAGTATTTACTTGAGTGTGTGTATTATTGGTATTGTTCCTGTAAGGGGCTTATTCTACCAAGTTGGGATCCCTTGTGGAGGCGCTGTCACCAGACAAATCAGGTATACCCCAAGCTCCCAGCAGCGGAAGTTCAGGCCTCCTGTGAGCCACAGGTAACGCACCACATACTGTAGCCGCCATATCTCCCATCGTGTGGGGGAAAGTGCGCTACACTTTTAAAACCGCAATCCACTCATAAGTACAATTTTAGTTTTTACCTGTAGTTGAATAAAACTGTAGGGATCCCTCGGTAAATACTAGAATTAAAGATACCGAAAGCTTTGGGGTCAATCAAAAGTAATTGTCGTGCCATCACCAGATGATGCTGTGTCTACTTATTGACCGCTAGAGTGAAGCTGACCACAGTGGTAATATGGTTTCTGTATGAATAAGTACTGTTCTCTTGTCTGGGAGATTCAGAAACATTTTTTTGCGCTACCCAGAGCTAGGAGTAGTCATGTTCCGCTCAGAGAGTGTTGCAGTTTTTCTGATATGTTGCCATCTGTGTAAAATTCTTTCTATGATCAGGAAGATGGAATAGTCTATGTTACTCCTTACCCTTGAATGTTAATCTCATTGATTCTGTAGCGACTGTCAGAGTTCTGTATTGCATGCTTACAGACTCGGACTTACACTGGACCCACAACAATACAATATAAGCCTTATTTTCTATGCTGTGCTATTCCATAAGATACCTTCTGCTGCTGGTACAGTACATAACTTACGACCTGTTCACTTGAATGGGACGTTATTGAGTTATTTACTAAAGTCTCCTGGGTGGAAGTCTGTGCAAAGTATTGCTCCTGATTTATAAAAGGAAAAGCTCCCACAGCTTTTATAGGATACAATTTGTTAAATGAAAATAATGATAATAAAACAGAAAGGCTGTGTTTTTTGCACTGGTTTTGCCCAACCTTTGGCAGCCGGGACACTTTAGTAAATAGACCACTACGTGTCTTCCAGCACCGGAAGGTTCCTCACTGCATAACAACGTTTAGTAAATATGTGAATTATTTGAAATATGAGAACCCCCAAATTAAATGACTCCCATCTCTGTTATAATGTTATTTTGTTATACTATACCTGTCAATAAATGACATCTTTTTATTCTAGTTTTGACCAAACGGGCATGCATTACTGAGTCATTATGCTGGCGTATGATGAACCTGTCTCCTTCAAGTCGATGCTGCACAAGTGATCTCTGTAACTGAGCCAGTAACAGTAACAATACCTGCTGAAGACATTCTTATAATAACATCCGCCTGACAAAAAGTGCCAACTGCTACAGTATATCATTTCCAATCCAGAGAGGAAAATGGGCAGACAATGTTGGCCAAGTGATTCCTATCTGCTGTCACATTTTGAAATCTAAATTTCATTGCTTTAAAAAAGAAACTCAATAAATCTAAATTACTGATATATTTACTTTTTGCTGTATTTGTCTTTATTCTTTTTCTCTTTTGCTGTATTTGTCTTTATTCTTTTTGTCTTGCCATTAATGATACCAAAGTAATAAGTTTTGCTAAAAGCGTATGTAGTATTTCTAAAAATAGTAGAAATAATTTTTTTGCTATACTCATACTGTTTCAAATTGCATTGTCTATTTGCTAAACATGGGAATATTATTTCCCTACAAGAATTAGTGTTAGATACATAAAGGACACATTAAATGGGGAAAAAGTTTTGAAACTCAAGCAAACACGTTATTAAAATAAATAAGTTTGAAGACACTGCGAAAGCCTCTTCATTCATATTAGTGAATTATACATTTATAATAGTGTTGTACCGAGTCCTACATTTTGCCGGGTACCCGACAAAAATGGGCAATTTCACCGAGCCGGGAACCGGGTACCCTGCCCAGGTAGCATACCCTTACCTGCATCCGACAGAGGGCGAGGAAAACTGCTGCGGAGGGTGAGGAGGTCCGCGACGACATCGTGGGGGCCGCAGCAGATGTCTTGGTGGCGGTGGCAGCAGCAGATGTCCTTGTTCAGCAGGTTGGAGCAGCGGAACACATCACAGCTGATGCCGGTGGGAGCCAGGGAACCATGTGACCGGAGCAGGAGTGTATCTATTGGACAGCCGGAGAGGAGCTGGCTGTCCAATATATGAACACTCCTGCTCCAGTCACATGGTTCCATGGCTCCCACGGCATTAGCTGTGGACTGTGTTCCGCTGCTTCTGCCAGCTGAACAAGGACTTCTGCTGCTGCTCCCATGAAGGCACCCCGGCCCTCCTCACCCTCCGCAGCTGTCTTCCTCGCCCTTCGTCACCGGCTACAGGGAAGTGTTGAAGTCTTACAAAAGTCTAACTTTTTACACATATTCCTGATTTTGCTAAATGTCTATTAAACAGCAATAAGGATGTGACGGCCCTGCAGTTCCCCAATTTATTTCACATAGTTATGGGATAAAGAGATCACTTTGGTTAACTGAAGCTGCAGCCTGTTTTACTTTCTTGGAATCACTGAAAACAATGGGCCTTTCCTGCAGCTTGGGATGCTTTCCTCGGGCCAACCCTGTATAGAGAGCGTCCTAAGAGGAGAAATTGAGTAACAGACAACCATTCGCTACATCTGCACATGAGTAGAGATGGGCGAATCTGCCCAAATCCATTTAAGGAAATGCAAAAATAAATTAACATCCTATCCCTGTGTACGGGCTAACTCACTTTCCCAATCCCTCTCTGCAGGGCTGGGACGATAAGTCTCTTTCCAACCTACAGTATGACCCTAAAGTTCAAAGAGGTACCTGTAAGCAGGCGGGCCCTTTATGTCAGTCTCTGGGTCTGTGTTGGTGTCCGTTGAGGGGCCACCCTCTGGCGGGTTCCAGGGTCCGCTGTACTCTGGAATAGAGGGTCTGGTTCCTGGGGTCTTGGGGGCAGCACAATCCTTCTGGGCTCAAGACAATGTTTCTATCCATCTCTTTCTGGCAACACAGTCCCTCTGTGCTCAAGAGATCCCCTGCAGTTCAAGCAGGAGGTTTTGCTACCAGCCTGATGATCCACGTGGAGACTGGTTAATTGTCTCTAGCTGCCATTAACCAGCTCCCTGCTGGATTCCTCAGACCAAAACAGGCTTTCCATTGAAGCCTTTTTAGAGGAGGGGTTAAGGCCTTGTTATACAGTATACTCTCAAATTATTTTCACGGTGTAAAATACGCAAACCGATTTGGCCGGTTTCAATTCACGCCGATTCATCATAAACCACCATTGGATACAACCCGTGGATGGATTTGTAGAATCCAATCCATGGATTCAGCAATCTGCTGAATCTAAGGACTGGATTCTACACATCCATCCATGGGTTGCGGATTCCACGGAGTGTATTTGTAATAATAATGAAAAATTAGCAAAACACAAATAGCCCTTTTTGAGATTGATCCCCTGAAATCCACGGACCAAAGGAACCGGCCGATCTGCTGCAGATCTAAATCCGCCAAAATAATTTGCTCATCTCTACACACCAGTTAACTAGGTCCCGCATTACACATAAGCCAGGAGTATCTCACAGGATCCACCTGTGCAACCTCCAGGGACTCTTTGACAAAGTGCACAGATTGCATGAAATGCATCAGAGGTTCCCTTCAAGATTCTTGTTTTTACATTTTATGCTGCTATACGTTCAATAAACTTGTTTTGATACCGTGATCAAGCATCCATCGCACTTCCTCCATTTGGAACGCACCATTCATCATTTGATACGCAGTGCACCGCCACTATCCTTCCCTGGGAGGAATCTTTCTTCAACCTACGGGGTAGTATTTCAATCTAAGCCCTGACCAGGTGAAAATAACAATTGCAACAGTAATAGACATATCGTAGATTTCTACTAGGACTACACTGGGATTGTACTGGGAAGAGATTGAAACTGAACTAAAATTGCAAAGTATTTTTGTTTAAATAACAATCAAATCATTTTTTAGGAGTTCCATTGGGTTGCAATAAATGTTATTTTTATTTTCTTGTAACAATTGGTGTGGTTTTTGTTCCACCCTCATCTACACCCATTTACCCCAGGGATATACTGTATTTGTGGCGGCCATGACCCAGACATACTACAAAAACAGCATTTGTATGCTTTACTATTCTTGTCTCAAGGTAAGCTGTTGTCCAGAATGGAATATGAGCAATATAAAGCCGGTTATAGACTTGACTGATTCATGGAAATGTGCTCACAAGTGATTGTTTGTACAGTCGAGGACTTTGTCACTTTTAACCCACCATAACTTACTTTATATAATGTGTGGTTGAAACCTATTTCAACTTCATATTGCAAAGCCAGTATTACCAACCTCACACTTATGATACCTAAAAGGTTGGAATATCTGTCTGTGAATAAGGTTACTGGCTCTACACTTCTTTAACCCAGGCTTTGCTGCGGGTAGGACCTCGGTGGCCAGAACAGCGAGGAGCAGGCAAGAATTGTTGGGGTCACGGGCTGAGGTCGGTGGCAGGCGGCAAGAAGGAATGTCGGGACCACGCGCAGAGGTCGGAGGCAGGCAACAAGCTGGAACGTTGGGATCACATGCAGAAGTCGGAGGCAGGAAACAGCTAGCAAGGTCATGGTCACAAGCAGGGTTCGGCAACAGAAAAGCAGGAGCATGGCAGGGGAGCAGAAACTAAGACTATGGAGCAGGGACTGAGATCAGGGAACAAACAGGAACAAGCCAGATTACCAGCAAGGGCCTTTAATGTAAGGTACAGGACTCCAACACGGAACAGAACAGGAACAGGAACAGATGCTGCGGCATAAGCATGGGCAAGGGCAAAAGGAGTCTGGCACAAAACAAAGGCAAGGAGAAACAGGAAACTATAAGGACAGAGAACAGGAGACACAAGAAGACAGACAGACAGAGGAACCCCAGAGCAGCCAAAAAGCAGCAGCACACCTGTGGGACAGAGGAAGAAACTATGCCTAGGAGCAGAATGTCTAGGAGACACTGACAAACAGCAGGCATAAGCTTATATGGGTCCATGGTGAAATGGAAAAGATGTTAAAGGTGACACTTTGTGCCCATTTGCATGTCATTACCCAGAATTCCTAGCTGCTAAGAGATAATGGTGAAAAGCAGGATTACAGACCTGTCTGAGATATGTGAATGGGCTCACAAGTGATATGCTTATTTACTGTTCACTGTATGGTGGAGGCTATTTGTCACTTTTTTATACCCACCATCACATATAATTGGTGGAATCAAATAAAGGGAATCCCATAAAGCAATGGCAGTATATTGCTTGCAAGTCAATGAGTAATTGTAGCAGGTGATTCCTGTGGAAAGGTGTCAAAAGCCCAATAAATGGGACTCCCTTTGCGGCACTTTGGGATCACGGATGTCCATTTTTTATAATTTATTACACCGTTTGGTCAGCTAGTTAACCCATTCACTGCACTTACGTTGGTTCACTATGTGGGGTCTAGAAAAGTAATTACAGCGAATATGATGCTTTTTGGAGACTATCATTTGTTTTGCGCGAGGAGGAATGGTAAATGCCAGAAGAAAAAACAGGAGTTTGAATAATGTTTTATGGAGTCGCCACTTGAGGTTAGGAATAGGGGAACACAGTTACAGTATCATTGCTTGTTCGGAAGCCGCCATTCTTTAAATACCTTGAGACTTGTGACCCATTCCTTGCACATTTGCCACTTTTATGTGAAAGCTCGCATTTGTATACCGAAATCCATATACTTTAAGGTAGATTGAAGTTTACTATGAAAGGCAATTATTCTGATAACATTTTTTGGAGCCTCTGGGGCGGGTTTATTTATTATCTATTTATGTTTCCCAGCGACATAACTAGGCCCAAAAAAAGCCTGCAGTATTGTATCCACATGGCAACACCGGCTGTTTATTCTCACTGTGTCGCTAGGGGTAGATTTGGCTGCTTTTAAATAAAGTTTAAGGTCGCCATTACCCCTAAGAAAAGGAAAAAGAAAGTGAAGGGCGCAAAAAATCAAATTGAAATGAACTTTATATGTCACTTTGGATATTAAAATACACACAATAAAATGGTAAACACTCACATCTCCCACAGAATCATGAGAGTATGACAGTTAAGAACTGAAAAATAAACAAGATGAGATAACACCAAAAATGATATAATATATGAATGATAAAAAATATATATAAATATAATTGCCTGAGCAAAGGTTTGATTGACTCTCTTTCCTTTGACTGCTGGTGGCAGGAACAGTTGAGGGCTGTGATTACCCCAAGGAAATCCACCGGGCTACTGAATGGGTCCAACAAATTGGGCAAGTGTCCATTTGAGGTCTGCAATACCTCTGCTGCTTGGCAGTTGCTGCTGAGCCTCTCCGCGGGTGCCGCTTCAGTCTGCGCTTTCCCCCTCTCTATGTCCCGGTGAGCCGTATCGCCTCGGGGTTACGTCCTGGTCTCACAGTATTGGCCGGAAGATGATATGCCCTCGTCTGGATTCACCGCCTCTGTGCCAGCAAGATGAGCCACTCCGCTCAGTACACGTACAGATGTATGTCAGAGTTGGTCAGGAATTAGTCACGTTTCTCTGCAGTGGCTTGTATGTTACTCCTACGCGTTGCTTCACTTGGTGTGAGTTCGCCATTACCCCTACCTGTCAATGATATGATGTATCTATTTATGTATGTACAGTTTATTGTACCAGTCCTATATATGTTATTCTTAAATTATGTAAAACAGTGATGTGCAGCTCTGTTCAAGATGGTGGCCTGCAGGGGTTAACATTCTCTTGCAAAAGTCGCTATAATCACTGTGGTGGGATTAGGCCTATTTTTGAGGAACCAGGAGAGGTCGACCACCTGGACTTGCTCTGCAAGAAAGCTGTAAGCCCTTGGGCTCTGTGTTGTATGAGTGGGGAGGTGGATTGAATGTGCATTGTCCTGTATCTGCCTACATCCTGTGGATTATGCTAAGGATGGGAATTACCATATTTGGGCATGCCATTTTTAGGCTTCCTGGCCCACCTTCAACTCCAGTAATCTCATCAACCGGATCTGGGGCTGTGTACAGAGACCAGGAATATTGTTCCAACCCAGACTAGCTGGCATCTCTCTGATTGGTAAAGGGAAAACAGGCGCAAACAGATAAAAAAGGTGTTCACTATATATAAAGTGAAAAGACAACTTAATAGTTCAAATGAGTAAGTAAGACAATCAAATAACACAGAAAGTGAATATGTGATATAGGAATATAAAATATATACAGTATCACCCCCTGCTCAGACCCACTGGAAGGGGTAGTCTTCAATCCTCCCCAATGTAAGCAGTAGTGGACACGAAATCGGGGGGGAGCATAGGGAAGAAACAAAAACAGATCTAAGTGCAATTGGAATATGATATATAGGGTTCTATGAATCTTGGCTCCTGAAGAGTGGCTTCTTACAAGATGTAAGATTAATAACAGCCGTGTTGACAATCAGTCAGTGGTAGATGTTTTAAATGTGGCAATCGTCAGGGCAGCTCAGGTACTCAGGCGGGTATGTCCCAAGTGAAAGAGAGCAAAACAGACTTGCATAGCGCAGATAAACCAAGGTATAAAAAAACTTTTATCTAGTTAAAAAATGCACTCACATTATATTGAATAAAAACGGGCATGTCACACTTAAAAAGTGTATAGGAGGATATCTATAGAGTAAGGGGAATGAACCCCATAATGTCCGATGCTCTAAAGAGTGTATGTAGCATGGGTAAGTACAATTTAAGCAATCTCAAATGTATATGTGTAGAATGAAGACAATCCCTGCTGCAATGATGTATCAAATGTCCATAACAATATAAGTGAAGGAACGGAAATGCAGACTACAAACTTAGGAGGGGGGGCAGTTGTGCAGGAGTTAGTGGAGACTGGATGAGAAGCCGTGTGAAGACTCCTCTCCTGTACTCACTAATCAACCAAAATCTGCTGCCCTTACCCGCCTTGTGTCTTCACTGCTCCTTCAAGGCTTCCCTGTCTCAGCTCCACAGTGGCCGCGCTTCTACCTGACGTCACCGCTGTCGCCAACCTGCTTGCTCCGGGAAGGACTACGACGTCGTGTCACGTGTTTCGGCAAGCCGCGCAACCGCAGATGGAGGCGGCTCCGTGGCAGACGTCCTATGCAACAGGGAATCGCTTGTGTGCTCCGGCCCAGAAATGTAGTAGAAGGAAATAGGTTGTTGGTGGGCACTGCGTAGGAACTTCAGCCAAAAAGTGGAATTAAAATCAGCTTTATTCAAACATGGTGCTGGACATCACAGAAACTTCTATCCTCTGACGCGTTTCGATCCGATCAGGAACTTTATCAAACTTTGATTCACTGAGGCGCTGACTAACAACGTCACATTTTGCGTCATGGTTCCCACGGTCCTGATTGGGCCGTGAAAACCATGTGTTTTGGCCGACAAAAAAAAATTGATGACGTCACTTAAATTAACTGCTACGGCCGTGAAGGGGTTAAGTGCACCCGCATCCCCCCCGCAAGCCCTAAACTCACACCAAGGGCCAAATACCCCCTTCACCCACCCCCGCTACCCACAATAAAGCGGGCACGGTGAGTTAACCCCTTCATTGCCTTAGCGGCTATCCGCTATGGTAATGAAGCAGCATTTCTGTATTTTTAATAATATTGAGCAGGAGCAGGGGGTCCCCTGAGTTTAGATTTCTGGCTCAGGGAACCCCCTGCTCACTGTACAATATTATTAAAAATACAGAAATGCTGCTTCTTTACCATAGCGCATAGCCGCTAAGGTAAAGAACGAGTGTTTATTTATATATGTGTTTTATTTATACTGTACATGTGCAGAGGGTCTCCAGAGCAGAACCGCACTGGTTTCAGGTCCGGGGACCCCCTGCTCCCCGAGATACAGGCCCCTTTAGGGGGTGCCGGTATCCCTCTGCTCTGCTTGGTTTACAGGCCGCGATCACGTGATCGGGCCCTTTAAACCAAGCAGAGGGATACCAGCACCTCATAAAGGGGGCTGTATCTCGGGGAGCAGGGTGTCCCCCGACCTGAAACCAATGCGGTTCAGCTCAGGAGACCCCCTGCACATCTACACTATCAATAAAAATGTATTTCAAATGTATTTATTGTCATTTATTTATTTATTTATTTAGATTTATTTATTTATTTGTTGGCGGCTGCTGTGTGTGAGTTTTTTTTTATTGTGGGTAGCGGGGGTGGGTGAAGGGGGTATTAGCCCCAACGGTGCTTGTTTAGGGCTTGCGGGGGGTAGCGGGAGGGCTTAACCCCTTCATGACCGTAGCGGTATTAACTGCTACGGTCGTGAAGGGGTTAAGTGCACCCGCAACCCCCCCGCAAGTCCTAAACTCATGGTAATGAGTCATGAAATCACTCATTGTGGAGCAATTTCTCCTCAGTCTGAGGTACTGACCCTTGGGTTTTTTGATTATGTAAACAACAACACTTTGTATATTCACTTTACTATTAATTATCATGCACATCACATCAGCTACCTGGACATTCTATTTTACATTGATATTGCTAAGAATATACAAACAGATGTGTACAAAAAAACTAATTCAAGTTTTTTTTTTTAAGGGCGGACTGCTGTCACCCCAGGTCAGTGACCCAAGGGTCAGTACCTCAGACTGAGGAGAAATTGCTCCACAATGAGTGATTTCATGACTCAGTCTGAGGCGCTGACTAACAGATTTGTGGAAAGAGGATATGATCGGGAGAACCTCCAATCCACTCTGCAAGAAATAGTGGAGATAGAAAGAGAAGCAATATTACCCCAAAGGTCCAGATTGAGGGATGGCAGAAAGGGGAGGAAACTTGATAATATTGATGGTATGAGATCTAATAACAAAGTGTGCCCCCTGTTCATATCTCAATACAACAAATCAAGTGGTCAGGTTCATAAGATCATCAACAAGCACTGGGAATTATTACAAATGGATCCCATTTTATGTGAATATACTAAGCAAGGCCCAAAGTGTGTATATAGACGAGCCAAAACACTGGCTGCATTTATTTCCCCAAGTGTTATTTCCACCCCTGTGGGTGATCCGGACCGTTTTTTGACCAGAGGGTCCTTTAGGTGCAATCATTGCAACATGTGCGAGTTCATGAGGCCCTCCAGGCATGTCTTTTCCCACAGTCCACATAAGCAATATAATATCAACAGCTTCATTAACTGTAATACAACCTTGGTAGTTTATGTAATTAACTGTGGCTGTGGGAAGAGATATGTAGGTAGGACTACAAGGGCTTTGAAAATAAGGATGCAGGAACATTGCAGATTAATTCGGAAAAAAGACCTAGAGCATCCCGTTTCAAAGCACTTTACAGAATGTAGCGAGGGGGGAATTAAGAATTTCTCGTTCTTAGGTATAGAGAGAATCAAAAGGAAGGAGAGAGGGGGTGATATCGTTAACACTTTGAATTGCAGAGAGTCCTTTTGGATATTTACGTTGAGAACAAGATTTCCAGAGTGGATCAATGTTGAGTGGAGCATCAATCACTTTCTGAAGTGACCATGGCCATGTCTTAAGAGATAGAGATTTTGGCCTGACTTGGTTAATTATAATTAAGTAATCAAAAAAATGTTTATGGATAATATCATAACTGTAAAATACAAACGGATAATTTTATGATGTAGTCTCTCCTTGGATAGGACTTTGTTGCATCCTGCAATAATTAAAACTCTTTATGGTATAATTTATTACTTATTCATGTCATATTGTATAGTGTTGTCTGAAGATTAATTGCCATAAAATGGGATATTTACTAACCAGAATCTAGTGGCATCCTCTATGGTGAAACAATATCATACAGAACAATATTTGTGAGTATTTTCCATCGGTACTCCACAGAATGGATTGAATATCTTGATGATTCAAATTATTTCATGACCTCATTGTCATCACAAGGATGCACATTTGTTTTTACATGAGTATATTGTATACTTGATTTTTAATTGTTTGGTGTTGTATATTTTAATTAATAAACGTTTATGTATTGATATTGTCAATGTTGTTACTGGCTGCCCAGTTGAGCTTGCTGTCTTTGTTACACGTTTTTTTATTGTAAAAAGATTTTCCTACAACTCAGCCATGGTTTGTGTTGACTATCTGAACACAGAGTCCATGATTGGTTTGCCTTCATGGGTTTCTGTGTGGGAGTGTGGCACTACTAGAGACTTATAGATGAAGGGTGTTCATTGGCCCGTTTAACATATATATACATATATATTTTTTTCATATATGTATTTTATATTGTACCCCCGCGCGTGCGTGTACCGGCGGAACAGGGGGCTTATATAGCCGCTGCCAGGGTTAATCACTCTTCTCAGGGTACTCCCCAATGGGCGTGACTCCAGGGATGATGTGAGGACTGACATACGGCGAGTCACTCCCCTATACCTGACCGTGAGGCGCATGCGCTGTGAATGCGATTTTCATTGGCCGGAATTGAGTTGTGACGTCACAGGTATCGCGAGATTTGGCAGCCATTGGTATTTAAATGTACTGTGTACCGTGTGAAAGCACTTCTTGATAAAGTGCTAGGCACGAAACGCGTAGAAGGGTTGCATCCCTTGTTTTTATGACTTTCTAATAAAGATAGATTTTTGCCAGACCTGCTTCTTCTTTGGAACGTGGTGCGCTTCACATTCTCTACTGTTACCTTCAGTGTTGGTTTCCACAATATTTATCCTTAGTACTTCAACTTGGTCGGGATTCTTATTATCCCGAAGTGCACCCCATGGCACCTCTCTTTTACCGTCAGCAGATTCATAGGCTTGGGCCTTTCTGTCTTGACTCTTTAACTTATTCTGTTGAGAGAGTCGCTGGACAATCTGTGCGGTCGTTCGCCTCTTATGATCACGGGCACTTTCATCTCATTCGTGGCTGTCTCTTCACAGTGGCTACCCTCATGGCAAGGAATTCACTCTGGGTCCCCTGAGCACTGTAGTATGATTGGATTCTTACTGTGCTACTGCATCGCCACTTGGCCTTCGCCTTCCATGCCTTGTGGAAAGTAGACTGTAGTACTGCAACGGTATCACGGTCATGCTTCCTGGTGCGTCTCTCTTGCTTTATCTCTACCGCCACCTTTTCCTTGGACTGCTTCAGTGACCCAAACGTCTGTCTTGGGGTTGTAAGCTTTTCCCCCAGCTTCATCTGAGAAACCTCCTGCTGGGCAGCAGTAGAGTCCAACGTAGCGTTCCGCTTAGTCTTCTGAGCCTCAAGCTCCTTGCCTAGGTCATACTTTTGTTTCTCCGCCATCTTGCGGCCAGCACGCTCAGACTCCAGGTCCTGCCTCAGGTCTTGAAGCTGTCCTTCTGGCTTTCTTCTTTCACACAGTGCAGCTGCTAATTCAGCTTCTTTAGAGTTGAGTCACGATTCTACATCTCCTAGCAGAGTCAGAGCAAGGCTTAAATCTGTCTCTGTTTCTTTATTCTGGACATGCAGCTGCTGGTGCTCCTCCTGGACCTTGTCCAGCTCCAGCTGTAACCGGGCCCACTCATTGGCAATCTGGATCAGCTGCTTGTAGATATCGGCCATCTCTGTTTCATGGTGCAATGTCAGGCAGGCCACCTGACGGATGGACACCTCCTCCCTGTATCTCGCGCTCACACATCTGCATCTGCAATTCTTCAATCTGATGCTGCCAGTCCCCTCTCAGGGCCTTCACCTCTTCCCGGTGCTTACTCTGGGTTTGCATCAGCGCCTCCTTCATCTTTTGTAGCTCTGCAGTTCTTGTCGCCAGGATCGCTGCTGCTTCTGTTTTCCAGGCCCCTTTCTCCTTGGTATACTGACTCATTGGGATGGCGCTGCCTCTCTGCTTCTCCAGCTCTTGCTTCAGTCTCTGGACCTTCTCATGTTCAAACTCACACCGAGTCACCTGGCTTCTAATCTCCGCCTCCAGCGATGCTCTTGTGGCGCTCAACGTGACCTTCAGCTGCTCCAGGGTGAGGCATTCTTTTTCCAGCATTTTCTCTGCATTCTGCAGTGCAGCCTGTACTTCTAATTTTTCTTGCGCCAATTGCGTCTTTACTTTCTGTGCTTGGTGAAGCTTCTCAGTCTCATCACTGACCTGACCAATCAGGTTTAAAACCTCTTCCTTCAGGTGTATATTCTCCATTTTCACAGTCTCTATATCCCTTAGGACATCTCATTGGCTTTCTTCAAAGTACCCAGCTCTGTAGTTATACAGTATAGGTATACACCTATGGTATCAAAGTCAGGTTCACATTGGCAACTTAGTTTTAATTTGAGGAACATTAATAGGGAACACCTCTGTCTATATGCGGATGCTAGGACAGGAGTAAACACATTGATACAATAATGTATTCCTAGGTATAAATTATCTCGCTATGAGACACGTATGGGATGACTTCTGACTATCAGCAGTCCAAAGGAACGAATTAAGGACCATGTTATTGGTAATAAAACAATAAGTCTTGTATGCAATTAATACATTTTTTGAGTCTCTCTAGGCAAAGTTGAAAGTGCACCTACTCGAGATGGGGTTAATAATCAAATATGTCCTACGCAAGCATGCTCTTCATACCAGATGAAAAGGCCTATTTTAACCACCACTACAGCAATTAAAGTGGCAGAGTTCTTTTCCTGGACCCAAAGTACAGTAAAGCTCGTTCCAGCTCCACCAAAGACCAAAGTCACCTAAAGCACAGCCGCGTGAAGTTAACGTCTTGCCAAGTCAAAACTCTAACCGTTAACCAACGAGGAAAATAGGACACCAGGCTAAGGCCGGTCTTAATCCGAACATTTATTTTCACTTTTCTTCTTTCAAAGACTCAATATTTTTATTTTTAGAGTGTGTTAAGTTAGAAATTTAAGATATATGTACAATTGAGCCTTGATGGGAGGATTGGTTTCCTGGAAGCGTGGCTTGTGAAAGCTCTTGTATGTGCTTTGGCAGTACTCATCACTCTCTATGTATGTGTCATGTGCAGCAAAACTTTGATCCAGAAGTGTGTTGCACCTCCACTGAAATGAGGGGGTCACCCAGGGGCATTTCTTTTATCTAGCAACTGCATACCCAAAGAAAGGTTGCTTGCATAAAATAAGTTTTTTAGTATTATGTGTATAATTTCTGTATTTTCCCATTTTTTAAGGGAACCTCTTTAAAGGGTGTATCACACACTAGGAACAAGAATCAATTTATGGGTCAAGTGTCTCCACCAACCAATGAAACCTGTGTACAAATGTATGTTCAGTCAGAAAACAATTTACAGGAAGGATGTGGCCTTAATTTTGCAGTTTTTAATTTCATCATTAAATCAAGAACAGGTTCAGATTAGGCATATGGCCTTACAAAACAGAATTGCTTTAGACTATGTTTTAGCTTCAACAGGAAGGGTATGTGTCCTAGTTGAAGAACAATGTTGTGTTTTCATTCAAGATCAGTGTAGCAATGTACAGCATGAATTCAATGAAATAGAAGAGATTCAAAGGGGCTTACAAAGAGAAGGGACAGAATATCACCCTTGGGATTAGGTAGATGGCTTAAATCACTTGGAGCAAAAAATTATGAATGCTTTGGTGTGTGTGGGGGTGTTACTTTTTGTCATATATGTGTGTGTCATGTGTTGCAGAGGTATGATCCACAAATTGCTACCCCCCCTCCAATCTGATGCCACTTTTTGCAGATGCCAGAAACAGCAGTCCCTTGAATAAAGAAGATGCCGATCACAGTTATTCAACTCCAAAAGACATGTTGGGGGTCACAGCGCCTTACGAGACTATGACAGTGAAGGGCACGCACCCTTGTCCTCTGAGTTATACCAATGAGCAGTATCAGATGATGGAGCCCTGGACTAACATCATAAACTTAATTCTCAAAAGCATGTTTTTAGAATAAAAAATGAGGGAACTGACAAAGTGAGAATATAATGCAAGGAGGGGGGGGGGGAAGGTCTGACATAAACAGCACTAAGCCGCTATTTTAAGTCAGCATCCTTCTTAGGTGCCTGATATTGTCTATTGTCTGTATGAAAGTTGGTATGGAAGTTAGTTTAAATACATTTTTATTTTTTCTGCTCCTGAAGTTTTTTATATTAAGCTATTCAGCTAAGCCACAAGACCTTGGAGGGGAGAAAAGCGCGAATGTTATGAAAATAAAAGATAGATAACACCATGTCTCGCATTCCGAGGGAGGTGCCCATGAAGTCCTGTATGTAGAGTAAAAGTCACCGGCCCGTATAAGGAATATTAGCTGAGTCATTTAATTTCTAATATGAATCCCATAATAATACAATTAACTCAATGTGTTCATGTTCATATTTTGTTTATCTTATATGCTTACGTAGTGACGCACACGCAACCTCGTAGAGGGGTTGTGGACTTAGTATTTTGTGTATAAATAAGGCCTGTATGCCACCATGTCATTGGGGGAGTTTTATTTTGAAACTCTCCTCTGCATGTGCACCATACACTGCAATAAACTTATTTGTCATTCTGCAATGATCCTCAGATTATGACTCTTATTTATTCACGCTTTTCACACTCCTTAGGAAGCACATGATATTCTGAAATAGTCTCAGAGCAAACCTTGCCCACTCATACATTCTTTCATACAGAAATGGTACAATAACAAAGTGTGTCAGGGTACAGATAAATTGTATCGCTATAATTCTGGGCGTAAAGCCACAGATACAGCCTTGGAACTTCTATTGTCAGCGAAACTCATCTTTACCCACAAACACTTATCACACGTCCACATAAAACAGAAGAGACAAAATGGATGACCAATAACCCCAGACCCTCTTTCTTCTGTATAGCCCCCCTTTCCATAATTCTTTCACACAGGGTTTTCAGACAGTACATGACTAAGTTACCGCAATATATAGGTCATCCTTAGTTCTTATCTTATTGTGACCATCTCAGAAATGTTATATCTCTTTATATGAACGTTTGCACAGGGCCTTACGAATTATGCGGCTTTTTCACGTTCCCGTTCGTTTCGATATTTTTGTGCTGCACCTTACCTCCTATTAAGAAATCTGTACTTACCGTGGAAATATTCCTTACTTTGAGGACCCACCTATTCTCTAATCCTGACTCAAGGCAAAAGAGGTGCAATTCTGGAGGAAATCATTGCACAATTCTGTATGTTTACAGGATTTAAATCCCCTTAAAATCAATTGGATTTCTTCCTGACACATTTAGTGCAGATTTTTGGACCCAAAATGTGCACCAATTTGCCCGGATAGATTGATCTCATTGTAATTAAGTCTCCCAGTTGAGAAACTGAATTGGAACAATAAAAAACACTTGTTTATCAATGTATGGAATGTGATATTGGAAGCAATAGTAATGTTTTGTTTTTTTGTCTAATGGGAGATTTTAATAAATGACCCTGTAGGAGGACATGTGCAGAGGTACACAATGGAGACTATTTTAAGGTGAAATTAAAACAAGGCTTTATTGTGCCTGTCGCTTTAAACACAGCAAAAATATATGAAAAAAAGCCAAACAAAAACCCTATCTCTGCTTTGGAGACTATCTACACATGCAGCTCAGCCCTCTCTGACTGGGTTGATTAGCTAAGCTATTTACCAGCCCCAAAATATAAACATATATACAGTTATATTACAGTTCCAAAAGAAAGTCTTATCTGTTCTCCTGAAGGGGAAGTCCTCTCTGCTCTCCTGGGTAAGCAGGTAAGAAGAAAAAAGGTTTCTGGCGGTTCACTGCTCACCGTGGGGGTACAATAAAGGAATTCAAACACGATCAGAAGTGCAGGCTGTTAATTCGGTGCATGTCAGGAACAAACTTGACAAAGTTCTATTGGTGGACGAAACGCATCAGAGTTGCCTTGTGGCAGAAAGTTTTTTCCTGACATGCACCGAATAAACAGCCTGATTGTGTTTGAATTCCTTTATTGTACCCCCACGGTGAGCAGTGAACCGCCAGAAACCTTTTTTCTTCTTACCTGTTTGATTATTGGGCTGGTGCACGCTCGTTAGCGCTTTGGATCCACGTCATTTTCAGCCGACATCTGAGGAGTTGACTCATCGTGTCAAGACTGTGAGTACCCGTTCTCTTCTCCTGTTTATATGGGTACGAGACACCAGGACAAGTGAAGGTAGGGACGGAGAACAGCTGGTGCTAGCCGTGAGTGAGTTACCTACGGGGGCCGCGGTGTTCTGCTGTTTTCTCCCTATCACTACAGACGCCCCATCCTGATTGTTAGTCTCCTATACCCACTGGTTTGATGCCTCAAAGTTCATTATATATATGTGACTGTGAATCAAGAGCGCTTTTCATTTACCCTAGAATGTGCAATCTATACTAAGTATTGTGGACGGTGTGCACTATTGGAGCATCGGTTTGGGAGTTTATGCTCCTATTTTTTCTCCTGGGTAAGCACCTTTGTGTTCTACAGCAATGTCTGTCCAGGTTTTGAGGTCTGGTCCCCTTGTCTTGCTATCAGCATACAGTCCAGTCCTTCTGCAGCTCAAGACAGCAGTTCCTCTGGTCAGTCTCCCATTTGTGCGACTCAGGAATCTCTGCTCTGTCTCCTAGTTCAGCTCAGGTGTGAGCTAATGAGTCTCTCTTCCTGTCTAAAAGGCAGGCTTTTTCTAACACCTCTAATCAGCCAGGTGCTGGTCAATTAACCAGCACACTGCTGGATTAGAAACAAGTTTTCTGATCAGGGTAAGTCCCCCGTTACAGACCCCTTAGAGTCTGACTTATGCTCATGTTGTTCTCAATAGCAATAACCACGGTAATTAATATATTAGAAAATCTGTGACTTTCTGCAACATAACAATCACAATTGCTTGCATTAAACAAATTGCATTACAAATATTTCCCTTCCCTAGGTATAAGTGGACATTTACCTACAGCAAGACCACTGCCCAACTTATTCACTGGAGGCTATTTATCAACGATTCCAGGCTGCAAAACATGGGTAAAACATAACACCATTTGTAACTAAGAAAGGACACATTGTCACTTTTACGTCTAGTCCATTTTAACATGGACCCCTATTATCTTATGCCTGCTGTATTACACAGTTTTTCAGCACAGCCTGAGCTAAAGTGAAGAGCCAGTAACCTACTCACAGACAGCTTTTTCAACCTTTTGGGTCACCACAGGGAGGCTGGTTATACCGGCTTTGCAATGTAAAGTTGGAATAGGTTTCAACCACACATTATGTAAATCAGCGGTGCGCAAACTGGGGGGCACGCCCCCCGGGGGGCGCGAGATTAACTGTGAGGAGCGCGGGATTTACAGAGGCCCCACGTGCTGCCCGAAGGCACTTAAATTAAGGCTAAAAACCTTACATACCGTGGCTCAGTCGCCATCTGGAGACGCGTCGCCATGGTAACGCTGCGTAAAATGACGCCACAGGGTCATGTGACGTTGTGTTCCTATGGCAACGTGACGTCATGACGCCCAGATGCTGGGGACCACGGTAAGAAGGAGGGAGGGAGGGGGCTCACGGAGAGCATGACAGATGGCAGGGGGGCGCAGGGAAAAAATTGCGCTCCCCTGATGTAAGTTATGGGGGGTGGGGTGGTAAAAAGGTGACAAAAACCCTCCACAGTATAACATACAGCAAATAAACATATCACCTGCGTGGACTGCCGCTTAAAACCCTGTGAAATATACTGGTCAAATATTACTGGCCAATAATGCGCTGTTCTGAAGGGATTATTACTATTATAGGCAAAATGTAGGCTTTTTTAACATTTTCATTAAAAAGATACATTTTTGCAGTCATTGATTTTTATCAGTGTATATACCTGTGTAGGAAAAAGAAGTAAAGTAGAAGATGAGAAGGCTGAGGGGCCAGAGAGAGAGGTTTAGAGGGGGAAGAGAGATGTAAGGGGGAGAGAGGTGAAGGAGGGGAGAAAGAGAGAAGTGGTGGGGGGAGGGAGAGAGTTGAGGGTTAAGAGAGTGGTGAGGGGGGGAAGAATGAGGTGAGGGGGGAAGAGAGGTGAGGGGGGGAAGAGAGGTGGAGGAGGGGGGAAAAAGAAGTGGAGGAGGGGGGAAAGAGAAGTGGAGGTGGGGGAATAGAGGTGAAGGGGAGAGAGAGGTGGGGGGAGAGAGGGGGAAGGGGGAGAGAGAGGTGAAGGGGGAGAGAGAGGTGAGGGGGCGAGAGAGGTGAGGGGGGAGAGAGAGGTGAGTGGGGAGAGAGAGGTGAGGGGTGGAGAGAGAGGTGAGGGGGGAGAGAGAGGTGAGGGAGGAGAGAGAGGTGAGGGGGGAGAGAGAGGTGAGGGGGGGAGAGGAAGGATAGAGGTAAGGGTGAGAGAGAGGTGAGGGGGGAGAGAGGGGTGAGGGGGGAGAGAGAGGTGAGGGGGGGAGAGAGAGAGGTGAGGGGGGGAGAGAGAGAGGTGAGGGGGGAGAGGGGGGAAAAGGGGTGAGGGGGAGAATTGGGGGGAATGGAGGGGGAGAGGTGGATGGAGGGGGGATGTAGGACAGAAGTGGGGGGACTGTGATATTAACTACAACTAAATAAAAGAAATACAAATTACCTTACAGAGGCACAGGCAATAGATGTGGTGAGAAATATTACTTTGTTGCAAGCAACAAAGTTACCAGTTGGGACGGCAGCTTCTGACAGCACAATCTGCAGTGAGAGAGGGGGAGAGAGGGGGGAGAGGTTGCTTGTTCAGTGTGATCAGTGAGGAGAGCAGGGCTGCTGCAGTTAAGATTAAAACTTGCCGTTTTTTTTCTCAGCGCGAGCCCCTGCATCTCTGCTTTGACGTGAGTTGGCAAGTTGTCAAAAATTCCGGGCATTACTGAATGAATAATGCCCGGAATTCTGACCAATCAGAGGGCAGGGATTTCAGTAGATTTCAGTAATGCCCAGAATTTTACTGCTTTAACCTATAATACCAGATAAGTTCATTCAGCTCAAAACTGATGTCATATCTGATAATGAACTGCCCACCCTCCATACAAGGGATTAACCAAATATGGCGTGTCTTCTGGAAAGATCTTAGAACTCTTGTTAATCCAAACCGATACCATAGCCTCCTACGATTCCATCAGCTTTACCCACAGTTGTCGATGGTTACTCAAAAGTCACCCACAGGGCCCCCTTGGTCAAAAAACCCAACAGAGCTGCAATCCCATTATAACCTCCAATTCTACCCTAATGTGACTGCATCTACAAATATTAACTAACCACCATTAGCATAATATCAAATTGTATATGTGTGATATATCTGTATATAAAAGAATCGGTCCAAATTATAATATCCTGTGTGGTAACCTGTTTTTTTACCCTGGATTCAAACCTAATTACAATATAATAATGTAACTGAACTGGAATTCTTACACACCACTTTTGTCTCGAGTCAGGATTAGACAATAGGTGGGTACTCAAAGTCTGTGAGCAGGTTATTGGCTCTGCACTTCTTTAACCCAGGCTGTGCTGAAAAGCTGTGTAAGGCTTGTTATATAGTGTGTGCGGCTGTGCGCGCGTGCCAGTGCGAATGCATATGCCGCATGCTTTTTGTGTGTATGCTGTGAGCTGAGAAGTTACTGTGTGTGTGTGTGTAAGTATGTGTGTGTGTGTGTGTAAGTATGTGTAATTTATTATTTATTAAAAAAAAAACACATCGGTAAAAATAAAATATTTATTAACATTGTAGACACACACGCATGCATGCATATACACACATATACACACATGCATACATGCATACACATACATGCATACATATACACACACTCAGACACACATGCATACATATACACACACATGCATACATATACACGCACATGCATACATATACACACACATGCATACATATACACACACTCGCACATGCATACACACATAGATACATTTCAGCACCGGTAGCTGCGCAAAATCATTCTATTCCCCGTCTTCCCCGCTGTCAGCCGGATGCGCGCTCACTGCCGTGCGCCTGCGGCCCATGTATAGAAGGGTGGACTAACCTCAGCCAATTATAAGTGCCTTGTGCACAGCTTAGCGCACGCGGCCACTATAACAGCCCTAATGCGGCAGGTATAAGTTTATACGGACCGATGTTATAATGGACATGAAGCAAAAGGTGACACTGTGCTCATTTGCATGTCATTTCCCAGAATCCCTGGCTCCAGCGGAAGCACTGTTTGCTAAGAGATAATGCGGATAAACATGGTTGCAGACCTGTATGAGACATGAGAATGCACCACAAGTGGTATTTATATTTCATTTTAGGAAGTCTTATTGTGATGTTAAATAATATTCTCTATGGTTCAATTGATTGAGTGCAAAGTAGCTGCTTAAACCTAACCAAGGAAAGAATGCACCAGAAAGTATTATTTATTCAGTTATTGATCAGCAGCAAAATGTGTTAGGTCCCAGAGAAATGCATTTACATTAAAATTTCCTAAATTTGTGGCCATAATAAAACATGGAAAATAAATACACTTTTTACAAAAAGCAATGCTTTTATTAGCATTAATACAATATAATACGTACTGCAAGTGGAAACACATCAACAAGCTTGTATCTAGTTAAGCTAATCACTGCAAAACATTTAGCCACAGGCAGTACCAAGAGATAAAGGATAACTAAATAGCAAATGACTGGAAAGTACATACTGTAATTTGTTGATCTATTGAGCCATCCCATGTACTGTAACCAGTGAACTTCCCAGCCAATGAAGAGACCTGATCGCAGTAAAGAGGACTGGAGGGGGTATATAGGGCAGAACTAAGAAGAATAGTGATACAGAGCACAGACTCAGAGACTCAAGATGAAAGCAGCTGTTATCTTGCTCGTGCTGGGTGCATTCCTCATACATGGTGAGTATAGCAGCTTTGTATAATAGGGATGCAATTATTTGGAGCAATATATTACAATAGTTACTGTAGAGCTTCCATAAGAATGATAACCAATGGGAATTCATTGTTTTATTAGTGACTGATAAGTTATCTTTGATCACTGCAATTTTAGAATAGTTGAAACTATCCTCAGATCATTATTGTTTCATATTCCTTGAATAATTAGACATTTAAGTTGACATTTCAGAACATTTGATAGCTTTACACTAGCAAACTATATAAATAGCTGGAGAGACCATGTATTAGAAATATATAAAAATATTATGGTGGATAAAGTGACAAAAACCATCAACTTGAGTATGTGCGCTGGATCTGTATCTCCATGCTTTCTAAGACTAAGGCTCACAGGGGAGAAGTTAAATGGAGCTGATAGGGAAGGAGATGTGCTGTAGTCCGTGGTTATTGGAGCTGTTGGGTTAGGGGTTATATGCAGTTATTTTAGGGAGTGCTTGGGAAAAAGTTGCTAAGTGCAACATTATAATGAAATACATCAGTTTGTACCTGCAGTTAACCTTTCTCTTAGCAATAGATACTGGATATCTGCCAGTCTATGGTGGCATTAACCAAATATATATATATATATATATATATATATAAAAAAAAATATATATATATATATATATATATATATGCAATACGATACCGGATGAGTGAATATCAGAGCTAGCACTCCACGAGGTAGTCAAAAAAGATTTGTATTTAGTGAGACATCATATCCAACGTTTCGGTCCTACACACGAGACCTTCTTTCTCAAGTTTTTGTCATTGTATTTACGTGTATGGTAATACTCATCACAGCATTATATCATATATAGGATATAATTGTATATACAGTATAACAGTGTATACAGTGCTTTACAAATGGTGTGGTTAGGTGTGGAAATGTGAGACGGTGTTGCATTAATAAAAGTGTGTGTAGATACTAAGTGGTCCCTATTAGTCTATAGGGATGGAATTACGTGTGTGTGTTTTCATATATATATATATATATATATATATATATATATATATATTTCTAGTGAATATCAGGTGCGTGAAAATATCTATGCAGCCCGAATGCTGGTTTTAACACAAAATGATATCAGTTGCACCTGGCGCAGTTTAGAAATGTAGCAATATTTAAGTAGAGTAGATCTGTCAATAGAGGGTTAATATGACTATATAGCTGTGAAGAGAGTGAGATTTATATCTCTACTTGTGCACAATTAGATATATTGTATCTATCAATATTTGAACCACTTGCAACCTTGTGCCAGATAAAACATTAACACCTTTGCTCTAAAGTTGGAAAGAAATCACAATGTCTCTATGCTTATACGTGGACAGTTCAAATGGGAGTTGGCTGAAATCTCTTTGCTGGATATGAAGGGGTTAAGGTGGGTAATGGGACCTTCACGCTGCCAGTTTATATATTGTGCCTGTTCAATTTGGCATTGCGGCGCATTTTCTTATAGTGGGGTGAGAGGACGACTTGGCTATAACCTAAGGCGCTGCAATGCCAAATTGAACATTGAATTGTATCTAATCTAATTGTGCACAAGAAGAGATATAAATCTCAACCTCTTCACAGCTATATAGTCATATTAACCCTCTATTGACCGACCTACTTAATATTGCTACATTTCTACATTGCGCCGGGTGCAACTGATATCATCTATATCTATATCTCAAAAGTGTACAGGTTTGATTCTGACCAAAATGCTCAATGTAATGGAGTAAATGTTGTTATCTCGATACATTTCCTAATTGGGCTTTCAGTTAATACTGTGTTCTCTCAGGATTCATGTGATGTTTTATTTGCAGCGGATGCATTGCAGTGTTATAAGAGCGAATGCAACAGAGATGGCGAATGCGAACACAGTACTATCAACTGCGACTCAGATCTCGATTATTGCATTCTTCTGGAGGCGGATCTCCCCAACCGTAAGTTACATGAAATAACACGTGATCCTAAAATAGTGTCATTGTTTATCAACAACCAATCCATAAGTGTCGAAGAACCTTTAAATGATGTATAACCAGCAGAAAGAAAGCGGCAGAGGTAACACTTTACAAAGCATTAAGGAAATCTCACCTGCTGGGCCCAGTTCTGGAATCCTCATCTCCAACATACTGAATTTAGATGTACCAAATGAAGACATCAAATAGATTGAAGGATTTACTTTTGTGCCCGGTCCCCCCTGGGTCCTCTTCATCCCCTTACCTTCCGCTGTGGCTGCGTCCAGCAGTGGAGGATGGGGAGAGCGCGGGGAGGGCTGCGGGCAGTTGCGGCGGGTGACCGATTTGCCGGAGGCTCCCGGCGGTTCCCTATGCAGGTCGTTGCCATCTTCAGTGTAGCCACGCATGCTCGAGATGGTGCACATGCGCAGAAGAGCCCGGTGGCAATTTTTGTACTCTGGCACATGCGCAATGGCCCAATAGTTGTGGTGGCCATGTTGGTTCACCCAGCGCATGCGCAGAGGCTCATCAATAGCGGCGGCCATTACACAAAATGCTCTGCAGAGGAACTACAAGCCCCATAGTGCATGAGGTACATGACGCAAACCAGCTAATAGGGCTGCAGCAATTCCCCTGCTCATGGAATAGATACCTTTGGCGTGCGGCGAGCCACATCAGTCAGAAGAGGGAGCTGGATCAAGCAGGTAATGTCTCAGAGCCAGTGGCTCTGAGACAAGGCCTAGTATATCCCCCATTAGGCCCCAGCTAGGCCCCGACTCACAGTAGCTTGTGGTTGCTTCAGGGAAGGCCCTTTAGATAGGGACACTTCCTCACTTACTGTCTAGTGTCAGGGACGATGCACAGTGATTGCGGCCTGTGGTCTGGGACCAGGCCACCTCGGTTTAAGAGACTCTATATGGTGATATTATCTACGCCAAAATTCAGCGAGACAGACGCCATTGCGGATGACAACGGTGGATCAGACGGATCCCCTTTGCTAATCTGCCTTTCCCGGGTGCTAGAGCTCCAGGTAGGTACCCAACTATGTGCACCAACACTTCACGGGATAGCTTATCTCCAACACTTTTGGGTGGGTCCTGACATTATGGGAGAAGGACATCAGTGTATTGGTGCCAAGCACCCTATGTACTTTGGGGACACTCATTGGTGGTACAGGGTTTGGCCTATTATACTGTGTGGTACAGGGTACTGTTATAGTGTTCAGAAAAGGTTGTTTGTATATACTTGAGTGTGTGTATTATTGGTATTGTTCCTGTAAGGGGCTTATCCCACCAAGTTGGTATCCCTTGCAGGTGGAAGCGCTGTCACTAGACTAATCAGCTACACTGCAGGCTCCCAGCGGCAGAGGTTCAGGCCTCCTGTGAGCCACAGGTAATGCACCACACACTGTAGCCACCATATCTCCCATAGAGTGGGGGAAAGTGTGTTACATTTGGAGGCACTGCTGAGATGTCAGACCTGGGTTGCCCTACTCAGCAGTTAAAATTAGTTATGACCAGAGCACCATGGTCGTGCCCTCTAAGCAACAGGTCCACAACAGAGCCTTATAATATCACGTACCCCCGTGCCACTTGGTCGCAGTGGGAGGAGACTCCATCCTTACATCTATAAGTGCCGTCTGCAACCACGCAAGTACCTTCCCGGGTCTGGCCTGTGCCAGGATCCAAGGACGCAAACTTGACACTAATTTCCATTCTAGTACCATTCTATTGGGCACCGACAATGAGATATGCATGGGAGGTGCTCCTCAGACCCTAAACCAATCCGAGGTCCTGCCCAAGGTTTACCCACTAATATACCCGGCCTGTCACCTCCCATGGCCGCGTCCACTCCGGGGCCCTCCTCAGCAGTCCCCTATGATGCTGAAGCTGAAGCATCCACCTCATCCTACACCCCTGGGAGATGGATGGCCACAAGTACACCAGTCTGGGCAGACGTACCCGTGCCTAGGCTAACCTTCACCCTGTGTTGCTACTGAGACATCTACCGTTAGCCGGTACCCGAGCAGCCTCGTGAAAATGCCTAGCCAAGACCCCGTAGCCTCTCAACTGGTGGCTCCACCAGGAGTATAACTCTACCTCAACTAGTAGAAGCCATAACGCAGTCCGCTCACAATCACCAGTACCGTCGACTAAAAACCTTCTCCGGATGCGACCCACACCACTGGGCAAAGAAACTTACGACGAATGGCATGACCACGCGGAACAAATACTGCCCGGTGGACGTGCTCTGACACAATAAAAAGGCAACGGATCATCGAGTGCCTGCGGCCCCCGGCCGCCAACATCGTGCAATTACATCGCACAATGCCACGCCAACGCGGAAGCTCAAGATCTGATACGAACCTTGACCAGGACTTATGGCAAAAGGACAACCCAGTAGCTCTATTGGTGCATTTCCATGCCCTCCAACAGAAAGAAATTGAGGAATTGTCTGAGTACCTCCAGCGGTTGCAGCTAGCCTTGTGGACCCTGCTCCATAAAGGGGTCATCAGGATGCCAGACCTGGACGACTACAGGACCAAGCAATTCCTGCACGGATCTTCATTCAACCATCCCCTAGTGGCCCGCATAAGTTGCAATCTATCTACGTAGTACCCTCCCATTATGAGAAACTCATGGACCGAATCAAAGATCAGGAGGTTATCCTCCAGTTTCAGAACCCCGGGCAAACTCATGACTCATCTAGAGGAGACCGACCTACGGCTCACTCCAAGGAGTCTCGAAGGGAAGACTCCCGCAAGGAAAAGGCTAAGGAGGCCCCCCAAGCCGAAGACTATCCTTCTTTCGAGGTACATACTACCAAGCTCCGCACCTCTGGACAAGTGTCCCCTACTTACAGGGCTTAGTCCGAACTCAGTGGTGTCATCTGCTTCCACTGTGGCCAGAAGGGTCACTTATCATGGAACTGTACGAAGAAAAACTACTCGAACCTCCAACCCTAAAGCCATGACCTCCAATGTCCAGTTGGCAGAACCAGCTTCCCCGCCATCAGAAAATGCCCCCGTGCCAAAATCCGATGAAACCTCTCCATCCTTACTGTCGCGTAGAATCGGCTGCCTTAATCTGTGTCCTCTTGGACAGAATATACGCATCAGCTTTGCTGGACTCTGGGTCCCAGGTGACCATTGCATACCGGCAATTTTATGATCAACGTCTTTAACATCTGCCCTTGCAGTCGGCCGACAAGATAAAGCTGTGGGGACACAGCAATGAGGATTACCCCATTGACGGGGTTAGTGCAGGTTCGGCTGGAAATTCCCCAGCTGAACACCGGCAAGTCCCACACCATGGATGTTGAGGCTCTAATATGCCCTGAGCCTCGGGAATACCCAAGTTCCCCCATTATAATGGGGACCAATACCGAAGTACATACTGATGTCCTCCAAACTAGACATCACCAGCCACAGATGGCTGGCAGCCCTTTCAAACTACCAGTTCACACTGAAGTACAAACCGGGGCCCCTGAACATTGGAGCTGATGCTCTATCCAGAAGACCGGAACTGGATACTACCCGAGATAATGACCTCTGGGAGGAGATCCCTGGACCAGGGATGCGAGCTATGTGCTCAATTGTGGCTATTGTGGAAGATAAAGTGGCCTTCTCAGAACTGAGGGTCGTTGATTTCTTGGGATGCCAATCCAAGGCTATTCCTGCCGCCTACTGTAACCCAGAGGGAATAAACATCACCCCTGACAAGATCATTGCGTGGAAGGATCTAGTACAATATCAACTATGGGATCCAGTGGCTGTCATCATCTGCCAGGCCGCCCAACAAAACAAGCCTCAAATTCTAAAACATGCCCCCAGTGACACGGTCGCAATACTAATGCGAGAGGTAGGCAAATTCAAAATTGACAATTGTCTACTTTATAGGGTGGTGCAGTACCATAACCACCCGGTTAGAAGGCAACTGGTTCTACCAAGGAACCTACAACACATGGTTCTGCGATCAATACAGAATGACAATGGGCATCTTGGAGTAGACAAAACCTTCGGTCTGATACGAGACCAGTTCTTCTGGCCACCCATGAGTCAGTAGAATGCCACTGCCGCTGATGTTCACGGTGCATCTAACAAAAACCCTACCTACCAGAGCCTCCCCAATAACTCATCTGAAGAGCTCCGGTCCCCCGGACCTCGTATGCATGGGTTTTCTGTGTATTGAACCAGATGCCAGAGGCATCGGCAATGTACTAGTGATTACAGATCACTAGTACCCCCAATGAGAGAGGCAGAGTCTCAAGAGTACGGACACTTCTCCCCAGAGGGAGTCGAAGAAGGAATTCGCCAAAGCCAGCGTGTTAGGTACACTCCCAACCGTGTAGCCTATAATTCATTTGGGACACACCACTATGAGGCTCAGCTGTGGTCTCGCAGAAAAATCAAATCTGTGACTGTGATTGTCACGGTGGACCAGAACTTATAAACACTTTTTATATTTTTGGGATTCTCAATTGAACACGACAAGGAGACAAAATAAACTGTCATTTATTTCCTTGATAGACAAACACACGACAGATTCAGAATACACTTAATATAACACTTACTGGGTTGGGGAAACAAAATAAAATGTCTTTTGCCAGAAAGCGCAAGAAATGCAGTCTCTGATTTAAAGTCCGTTTGGCTAGATCGCAAGTTGCCTATCTAATAATTCCGCCAAATAAAGGAATTTCATAGACGTTCATAAGAATTCGTTCGGGAGTCACCAGGGCTAATGAATTCCGGAGTTTGGGGTAAATCTTTGGTTGTGTTGTTATTAACCCCTTGCGTCCAGGAACCGCTACCGCTATATGCGAACAGAATCCTGTGCAAAGCTTGGTTACGTCATGAATCACACTGGGGATAGCTCGGCGGGCAGTTTTATAGGGTTCACAGACCTATCTGTAACATGCCTGCCCAATCCCCTCTGTGGGAACACTTAACTCACCAATCTCCGATTTGCCTGTAGTTTGCAAAACCAGGCAAAAAGGCTTTCCTATTTGCACTGTGCATGTGTTGGCTTGACACCCATGCGACTTAGCATACCTGGGGTACACCCTTTTCCTGGCTACCCTTGGTTTGGGGGTTGGCTCCAAGGTGTGAAGGGCTCATGCTGAGTACCGGGATCTAGCACTCAGCAACATCCCGGCCACTTTCAAACTTTGGATCTCTGAGTCTTTTCATTCCGGGCACTTCACTGGGCTTACAGTCTCCCACTGAACAGAGGGTCTTTGAAGTGTAGGAAGGAAAATACCCTCAGCTCATTTACCCCTGGCATATTTACATGCCTTATGATTTCTCCCGGGCTCACAGAAAAAACTGTTCCTTCCTGTACATTTTAAAACTTAAAGTATCATATACTTTATTAAAACATCATGTTCTGGGGGTGTCACAACTGTAATTTTTATATATGTGTGAGCTGTTTATTTATTGTGACTTGCACACCAAAAATTAGAGTGCTATCTATCTGCATTCCCGAGTTAGCCCGCTTAATTGAAAGGCTTGTTCGTGGGAAGACAAGTTCACCTACTTCTCATGTCAATTGACCGACTTCCCACGGCAATAGACTTTCTGCCTTTCAAGTTACGGGAGCTAACAAGGCACAGATACATTTTATCTGTAAACCACTTCAACCCTAACCGCAAGCCACTTATTCAATTGACTTGTGGTTACAGAGTCGAATGCTTCAAAATGGATACCCATACTTCAAACAGACCTCCCAGCGCCAGCCACGCTTATTCAATCAGCGCCGGCTTCGGCCCTCACAACGCCATCTTGTGCCTAAAAACAGTATAGCACACTTTGCATTTATTTGTATTACTGCAGGCAGGGAGAAGCCTGCAAAATGGTGATAAAAAGGCTGGGACAGGGGCAAATACATTAGGGTCATGCATATACTTTTAACCCCTTCACTCCCAATATGAGTTGGGGTTAATCAGCCGGGTATAATACCTTTATTAAGGGCCTGATTAACCCCACTCTCGCCACAGTGATGTTCACAGAAATGTACAATCTCGTGTAAAGCCATTTGCAATGTGTTAAGTTGTATATACATGTTATGCATTTTTATTATATAACTTCTGTTGTGGTTATGGTTACGTTGTTCCCAAGCGGGGACATTGGTCTTTTCCCCAGGGGGAGAATGTGGTCCGGTCCCCCCTGGGTCCCTCTTCATCCCCTTACCTTCAGCTGCAGCTGCGTCCCGCAGCGGAGGTTGGGGAGAGTGTGGGGAGGGCTGTGGGCAGTTGCAGCCGGCGATCGAATTGTCGGGGGCTCCCAGTGATTCCCTTTGCAGGGCGCCGTCATCTTCCATGCAGCTGCGCATGCGTGAGATAGTGCACATGCACAGAAGAGCCCTGCGGCCATGTTTGTACTCTGGTGCATGCGCAATGGCCCAATAGTTGCGGCGGCCATGTTAGTTCACACAGCGCAAGTGCAGAGGCTCATCAATAGCGGCGGCCATTACACAAAATGCTCTGCAGGGGAACTATAAGTCCCATAATGCATAGCGGCTATAAGTCCTACGGCGCAAAACAGCCAATAGGGCTGCAGCAATTGCCCTGCTCAGGGAATAGATACTTTTGGCGCGCTGCGAGCCACGCCAGTCAGAATAGGGAGCTGGATCAAGCAGATAGTGTCTCAGAGCCAGTGGCTCTGAGACTAGGCCTGGTATATCCCCCCTTAGGCCCAAGCTAGGCCCTGAATCACAGTAGCTTGAAGTTGCTTCAGGGAAGGCCCCTTAGGATTCGTCCATGGATACTGCTTGCGGACGGAGGCGCGCTGAGCCTGAGGGACAGCGGATGCTTTCCCTGGCCTTAAACAGCGCGCCGTCCGGGGGCATGTCGGGGGCGTGTCGGCGGGCAGGCCAGTGACGTCACAGAGCTGGTTTGCCCTCATTGGCAAACCGCTCGAGTGACCGGCCCTGCGCTCCGGCAAGCGCGAAAATGTAAAATTTTCCTAAGACCTACGCTTCTGCGCGCTTGTGGAAGCGTAGGCGAGCCCCTACTAAAGCCGCTCTCATTGCGGCTGTAAGGGCTCTGTGCCGAGCGTAAGCGCTCCTCAGCGCGCCTATGCCCGCAAGCACTATCCATGGACGCGGCCTTATATAGGGACGCTTCCTCACTTACTGTCTACTGTCAGGGACACAGTGAAGACACCGCACAGTGATTACGGCCTGTGGTCTCGGACCAGGTCACCCCGGTTGTAAGAGATTCTGTATGGTGATATTATCCACGCCGGAATTCACCCCAAGCGGAGCCAGCCGACAACATTGGATCAGATGGATCCCCTTTGTTAATATGCATTACCTGGGTGATGGAGCCCTGGGCAGGTACCCAACTAAGTGCACCAACACTTCTCGGGATAGCATTATCTCCAACACTTTTGGGTGGGCCTTGACATTGTGGGAGAAGGACATCAGTGTATTGGTGCCAAGCACCCTATGTACTTTGGGGAACCTCATTGATGGTACTGGGTTGGGCTTATTATACTGTGTGGTACAGGGTACTGCTATAGTGTGTTCAGTAAAGGTAATTAGTATTTACTTGAGTGTGTGTATTACTGCTGCGGCCGAGTTTATTCGAGCATTTGCCCGTTCTCGGCCGCAGCAGTAACCTGGCGCGCGCCGGAGGGTGCCGGGTGCGCGCCGAACGTGCGGAGGAGCACCCTCCGATCGGGGCTTTCTCCCTCCCGCTGCCGGGTCCGCCGGGTCCCCCGGAACCCCCTGCCGCCGTCCCCCACATCGCGGGACACCAGGGCTCCCTCGGGGAGCCCTGGACGCGCGTGCAGGGGGCGCAGGCACCCGATGATGCGTGACCGCGCATCGGTGATGCGCGGCACGCTGAGGGAGTGCGGCTAGCACGCCGGGGCATCCCCCGGCTTGCGGTGCTAGCCGTGCTCGGATAAAACGTGTCGCCTGTGTATTGGTATTGTTCCTGTAAGGGGCTTATTCCATCAAGTTGGGATCCCTTGTGAAGGCGCTGTCCCCAGACGAATCAGGTATACCCAAGCTCCCTCAACGGAAGTTCAGGCCTCCTGTGAGCCACAAGTAACGCACCACATACTGTAGCCGCCATATCTCCCATCGGGTGGGGGAAAGTGCGCTACACTTTTAAAACCGCAATCCACTCATAAGTACAATTTTAGTTTTTACCTGTAGTTGAATAAAACTGTAGGGATCCCTCGGTAAATACTAGAATTAAAGATACCGAAAGCTTTAGGTCAATCAAAAGTAATTGTCGTGCCATCGCCAGATGATGCTGTGTCTACTTATTGACCGCTAAAGTGAAGCTGACCACAGTGGTAATATGGTTTCTGTATGAATAAGTACTGTTCTCTTGTCTGGGAGATTCAAAAACATTTTTTTGAGCTACCCAGAGCTAGGAGTAGTCATGTTCCGCTCAGAGAGTGTTGCAGTTTTTCTGATATGTTGCCATCTGTGTAGAATTCTTTCTATGATCAGGAAGATGGAATAGTCTATGTTACTCCTTACCCTTGAATGTTAATCTCATTGTTTCTGTAGCGACTGTCAGAGCTCTGTATTGCATGCTTACAGACTCAGACTTACACTGGACCCACAACAATACAATATAAGCCTTATTTTCTATGCTGTGCTATTCCATAAGATACCTTCTGCTGCTGGTACAGTACATAACTTACGTCCTGTTCACTTGAATGGGACGTTATTGAGTTATTTACTAAAGTCTCCTGGGTGGAAGTCTGTGCAAAGTATTGCTCCAGATTTATAAAAAGAAAAGCTCCCACAGCTTTTATAGGATACAATTTGTTAAATGAAAATAATGATAATAAAACAGAAAGGCTGTGTTTTTTGCACTGGTTTTGCCCAACCTTTGGCAGCCAGGACTCTTTAGTAAATAGACCACCATGTGTCTTCCAGCGCGGGAAGGTTCCTCACGGCAGAACAACATTTAGTAAATATGTGAATTATTTGAAATATGAGAACCCCCAAATTAAATTACTCCCATCTCTGTTATAATGTTATTTTGTTATACTATACCTGTCAATAAATGACATCTTTTTATTCTAGTTTTGACCAAACGGGGATGCATTACTGAGTCATTATGCTGGCGTATGACGAACCTGTTTCCTTCAAGTCGATGCTGCACAAGTGATCTCTGTAACTGAGCCAGTAACAGTAACAATACCTGCTGAAGACATTCTTATAATAACATCCATCTGACAAAAAGTGAAAGTGCCAACTGCTGCAGTATATAATTTCCAATCCAGAGAGGAAAATGGGCAGACAATGTTGGCCAAGTGATTCCTATCTGCTGTCACATTTTGAAATCTAAATTTCATTGCTTTAAAAAAGAAACTCAATAAATCTAAATTACTGATATATTTACTTTTTGCTGTATTTGTCTTTATTCTTTTTCTCTTGCCATTAATAATACCAAAGTAATAAGTATTGCTAACAGTGTATGTAATATTTCTAAAAATAGTATAAATGATTTTTTTTTGCTATACTCATACTGTTACAAATTGCATTGTCTATTTGCTAAACATGGGAATATTATTTCCCTACAAGAATTAGTGTTAGATACATAAAGGACACATTAGATGGGGAAATTTTTTTGAAACCCAAGCAAACACGTTATTAAAATAAATAAGTTTGAAGACACTGCGAAAGCCTCTTCATTCATATCAGTGAATGTCTATTCGCAAATGATAATCAGTTTGTGAATTATACATTTATAATAGTGTTGTACCGAGTCCTACATTTTGCCGGGTACCCGACAAAATGGGCAATTTCACCGAGACGGGAACCGGGTACCCTGCCCAGGTACCATACCCTTACCTGCATCCGGCAGAGGGCGAGGAAAACTGCTTCGGAGGGTGAGGAGGTCCGCGACGACATCGTGGGGGCCGCAGCAGACGTCCTTGTTCAGCCGGTTGGAGCAGAGGGCGAGGAAAACTGCTGCAATAAGGATGTGACGGCCTTGCAGTTCACCAATTTATTTCACATAGTTATGGGATAAAGAGATCTCTTTGGTTAACTGAAGCTGTTGCCTGTTTTACTTTCTTGGAGTCACTGAAAATAATGGGCCTTTCCTGCAGCTTGGGATGTTTCCTCAGGCCAACCCTGTATAGAGAGCGTCCTAAGAGGAGAAATTGAGTAACAGACACCCATTCGCTACATCTGCACATGAGTAGAGATGAGCGAATATGCCCAAATTAATTTAAGGAAATGCAAAAATAAATTAACATCCTATCCCTTTGTACGGGCTAACTCACTTTCCCAATCCCTCTCTGCAGGGCTGGGACGATAAGTCTCTTTCCAATCTGCAGTATGACCCTAAAGTTCAAAGAGGTACCTGTAAGCAGGCGGGCCCTTTATGTCAGTCTCTGGGTCTGTGTTGGTGAGACGGAGAGTCTTGGGATGGTGAGCCAGCTGGCTGATGATATCCTCCTATACACTTATTAAGTGTGACATGCCCGTTTTTATTCAATATATTGTGAGTGCATTTTTTACCTAGATAAAAGTTTTTTATACCTTGGTTGATCTGCGCTATGCAAGTCTGTTTTTCTCTCTTTCACTTGGGACATACCCGCCTGAGTACCTGAGCTGCCCTGACGATTGCCACATTTAAAACATCTACCACTGACTGACTGTTAACACTGCTGTTATTAATCTTACATCTTGTAAGTAGCCACTCTTCTGGAGCCAAGATTCATAGAACCCTATATATCATATTCCCATTGCACTTAGATCTGTTTTTGTTTCTTCCCTATGCTCCCCCTGGATTTCGTGTCCACATCTCTCTGATTGGGACAGGGGTATAAATACTCCTTCTCCTCAGCCTCAACTGAGTTGTTCTGGACCTGATAGCCTTTATGAAGACAAGCACCCCTGTGATGAAAGAGTTGACAGTGAGTCAGCAGCAGGGAACCGAGGAGACCCATCCGGGGGAGCTGCGGTCTGTGTGTGCAGTGTCAGCCAGAGCTGTTTGGAGTAAAGCAACGGTGGGGAATTTTAAACTGCTAGTGGAGAGCAAGGCAGTGCGGCCCATACTACCAATGACAGCGGCCCAAGCTGGGAACTCATATCGGGATAAGCTTCTGGACGGAGGTCCTCGCACCTAGGACTTTAGGTTGTTCCCTCAGTTACCTCAGTTGGGAGAGTTCGTGTGTGTGTTTTATGTATTTTGTGTTTTGTGGAATATATTTGCAATAAATTCACTTTTGTTTAACTCTGCATTTCTATCTGGTGTACTGATCCCTGGTGTAATTGCCCTGGTTTCCCATTACACCCACTTTCTCCCATTGCATCCACTTTCTCCCATTACACCCACTTTCTCCCCTCCGCCAAGCACCACAGAACTGTTTTCTACATCAAAGGGCTTTTCAGATAATACATTTGTCAGAAAAGATTTGTTGAGTTTTACTAATGTCACTAAGTGAGATTAGAATTTTATAGAATTAGAATTATTTATGTATATATACATAGTTGCATAGTAGATGCGGTTGGAAAAAGACATACTGTATGCCCATCAAGTTCAACCTATGCTAAATTTAGACGACAGATACTTTATCCTATATCCGTACTTGCAGTATATTGATCCAGAGAAAAGCAAACAAAAAAACCACTGAAATATCATCCAATGATATCTTATAAAGGGAAAAATAAATTCATTCCTGACTCAAAGAATTGGTAATCGGATTACTCCCTGGATCAACATCCTTCCCATGTTACTTATTTTGTATATTCCTGTATATCTTTCCTTTCTAAAAAGATGTCCAACCTTTTTTGAAGATATTTATTGTATCTGCCATCACAGTCTCCATGGGTAATGAACTAACCATTTAACTGCTCTAACTGTAAAGAACACTTTCCTTAGTTGCTGGTGAAATCTCCTTTCCTCCTTAAGGGATGACCCCGTGTCCTTTGTACTTCCCTTGAGATGAATAGGTCTATTGAAAGCTCCTGGTTTGTCCCCAATATATTTGTATATAGTTATAAGGGCTCGACAAATGCACTCGCCCATTCACTTTGGGCAAGTGCATTTTACCCTCTGGCGAGTATTACCAGCAGCAGGGTGGTTCGGCATCTCCTGGCATTCTCCTGCATCTCCCACTGTAACTTCTGTGTCTCCCTGTGGCAGGACGGCCTCGCGGCGGGGTCAATAAGACGCTAGACACGATGGGAAACGTTAAACTATAGTGGTTTATTAGCCACAACCAAAATAAAGTACGGGTGCACTGTCCCTTTAAGAAACTACTTTCTGGAAATTAAATCCTATTCCCATTAGGGAAACTAACTCGCTTCTTGAGCCCTTACTAACAGGGCAGCCAGCTAATCTGGTTATGCCCAAAACATATGCCACACAAAGGATAACCAATAAGTATGATAATAAAGTCTTATCTGTTTTGCAGCTCCAGTAGCAAACAGGAACACGGTTCCGGGGAGCAGGCTGTGTCCAGCTCGCAGCAATCTGTATCTTTATCCTTTATCCTATATGTTGGGGTCCCAGCTGGTCCCAGCAGCAAAGCTCCTCGCAGGATTGGGGGACCAGAGCAACAGCTACGGCTTCCTAGCCGGGAGACGTCTCTCCACCTTCCTGGGAAAAACAAGCTCACCTTGTGAGAGCTACTTCCTGCTTTTTAACCCTGCAGTCTCTCAGGCATCCTGCTTAATTAGGCTGCAGGTGTATGCAGTTCTCCAACTGTAGTTTAACTGGTTTAGTGCTGGAAAGTACACACATCCTCCATTCCAGCTGACTGAGTCAGTGACTCGGTCACATATCCCTCCCCCCAGCGAAACATTGTCCTGTGAGCGGCCGGTGCACCATTCCTGTGCACCAGCATCTTTGTCGAAAATGTCCGACGTCGGCCTTTCCCTCCCCCTTTTTTTTCTTGCCTTCCAATTTAGGCATTTTCTTTTTGGGGTAATTACCAGGCCATCTGGGCCTGAAGACTGGTACCTCACTATCTCCTTGTGTTGTGCCAGTTTAAGGTTGATGCTCCGCTTTTGTTGTGTCTCTTCTTGCAAAGGTTCCTGAGCATCCTGCTGTCTATTAGCGCTCTCTGCCAGAACTCTACCCCACGTTGTGACCTTGCTCTGCAAATCCTGAAGATGCATCGTTCTCTTGTGCTCAGAGTCTTCCATACACTGTAGAAGAGCCTTGACCTCGGTCAGCTCATTGCATACACTCGCCAGTGACTGTTTGGCCTTCTCTTGTGATGACAGCAACTCTGTGTTAGCGGTGATGGCTTTTGGACCTTTCTCCCTCAGCGAACCTTCAGTGTTGGGTTCCACAATATTTATCCTTAGTACTTCAACATGGTCGGGATTCTTATTAACCCGAAGTGCACCCCATCGCACCTCTCTTTTACCGTCAGCAGACTCATAGGCTTGGGCCTTTCTGTCTTGGCTCTTTAACTTACTCTGTTGAGAGAGTCGCTGGACAATCTGTGCGGTCTTTCGCCTCCTATGATCACGGGCACACTTCCATCTCATTCGCGGCTATCTCTTCACAGTGGCTACCCTCATGGCAAGGAATCCACTTTGGGTCCCCTGGGCACTGTAGTATGATTTGATTCTTACTGTGCTACTGCATCGCCACTTGGCCTTTGCCTTCCGTGCCTTGTGGAAAGTAGACTGTAGTACTGCAACGGTATCACGGTCATGCTTCCTGGGGCGTCTCCCTTGCTTTATCTCTACCGCCACCTTTTCATTGGACTGCTTCAGTGACCCAAACGTCTGTCTTGGGGTTGTAAGCTTTCCCCCCCAGCTTCATCTGAGAAACCTCCTTCTGGGCAGTAGTAGAGTCCAACGTAGCGTCCCGCTTAGTCTTCAGAGCCTCAAGCTCCTTGCCTAAGTCACACTTTTGTTTCTCCGCATCTTGCGGCCAGCACGCTCAGACTCCAGGTCCTTCCTCAGTACTTAAAGCTGTCCTTCTGCCTTTCTTCTTTCACACAGTGCAGCTGCTAATTTAGCTTCTTTAGAGTTGAGTCGCGATTCTACATCTCCTAGCAGAGTCAGAGCAAGGCTTAAATCTGTCTCTGTTTCTTTATTCTGGACATGCAGCTGCTGGTGCTCCTCCTGGACCTTGTCCAGCTCCAGTTGTAGCCGGGCCCCCTAATTGGCCATCTGGACCAGCTGCTTGTGGATATCGGCCACCTCTGTTTCATGGTGCAATGTCAGGCAGGCCACCTGACGGACGGACACCTCCTCCCTCTTGGCACGCTGTATCTCGCGCTCAGCCATCTGCATCTGCAACTCTTCAATCTGATGCTGCCAGTCACCTCTCAGGGCCTTCACCTCTTCCCGGTGCTTACTCTGGGTTTGCATCAGCACCTCCTTCATCTTTTGGAGCTCTGCAGTTCTTGTCGCCAGGATCGCTGCTGCTTCTTTTTTCCAGGCCCCTTTCTCCTTGGTATACTGACTCATTGGGATGGCGCTGCCTCTCTAGCTCTTGCTTCAGTCTCTGGACCTTCTCATGTTCCCTCTCACACCGAGTCACCTGGCTTCTAAGCTCCACCTCCAGCGATGCTCTTGTGGCGCTCAACGTGACCTTCAGCTGCTCCAGGGCGAGGCATTCTTTTTCCAGCATTTTCTCTGCATTCTGCAGTGCAGCCTGTACTTCTAATTTTTCTTGCGCCAATTGCGTCTTCACTTTCTGTGCTTGGTGAAGTTTCTCAGTCCCATCACTGACCTGATCAATCAGGTTTAAAACCTCTTCCTTCAGGTGTATATTCTCCATTTTCACAGTCTCTATATCCCTTAGGACCGTCTCATTGGCTTTCTTCAAAGTACCCAGCTCTGTAGTTATACAGTGGCCCTCCTGGCGTGAGAGCTCCAGCTCTGTTTTGAGCGTGCTAGCTTCTTGGTGAGAAAGTCTTTGATGAAGTTTTGCACATCTCTCTGGGACATCTGATAGCACAGTCTCCAGTCAGGACTTGTTCTCTCTGATTCCATGGTACCAATTGCGGTGTTGGCCTTATCCAAACTTGTCTTCAGCTCCTCCAACTCACCCCGACAGAGACGCTCTGTTTTCTTTAAAACCTCATACTCTTGTATAGCTGGGAGTATACACCTCTGTACCTCGGCATTAGCTTCTCGCTCCCTATTCAATTGTTCCTGCAAGACATCATAATCACGGTGGGCAGTTTGGAGTGCAGAAATTAAGGCCTCTTTTTCCTGGATCAAGGATTCAGCTTCCCTTTGCTCCTCCTTTTCCTTTGCCACCGTTCCTGTGACAATTCTGCCCATCACTCCGGTCTGCAGCACATCTCGGTGCCTTGCCCACGCCTGTTGTCCTGACATCGCAGGCTCAAGTGGCCCGGTCACCTCCTCTGTGATTTGAGAAATATTTTTCTTTTTCTTTGCTTTATTAGCTCCAGAAATATAAGTGGTGCTGGGCACACACACTGGTATAAGCTTCCACATCTTGCTTGTACTTACAATGCGTTGCTGCTTTTGCAGCTGTGGGAGACAATATTCATCATATGGCCTGAAGGGACACTGTTTTGTATGGTTATGTACATTGCAAAACTGACACTTGACGGCAGCCATTTTAAAACACCGGTTTTTTTTTTGGTTTTTTTTTTGGTTTTTTTTTCACACCCGGCGAGGCAGACTTTGCACCAAACACGTAAGTTGTACAATCTTTCAACCATCTGGGTTCTTCTTAGGGCAACATCTTTGCCAAAATTCATTTTCACTTTCTTTTATACCAGACAGGGCAAATTTTACACACAGCACTTGCTAGCTGCAAATTCACTCGCTTCAGCAAAAGGCATTAGCTTTACACAGCAATCCTTTCATACCCGACGGGGCAAACTTTACACTCAGCACTTGCTAGCTGTAAATTCAATGCTTCAGCAAAATAACACACTTTTTTTTTCCGCTTGAGTTCAGTGTCTCAACACATCTTCATCTACTGACAACCCCGAGGCGTAGCATCCCACTGCTGCCACCACCTGTGGCTAGACACGATGGGAAACGTTAAACTATAGTGGTTTATCAGCCACAACCAAAATAAAGTACGGGTGCACTGTCCCTTTAAGAAACTACTTTCTGGAAATTAAATCCTATTCCCGTTAGGGAAACTAACTCACTTCTTGAGCGCTTACTAACAGGGCAGCCAGCTAATCTGGTTATGCCCAAAACATATGCTACACAAAGGATAACCAATAAGTATGATAATAAAGTCTTATCTGTTTTGCAGCTCCAGTAGCAAACAGGAACACAGTTCCGGAGAGCAGGCTGTGTCCAGCTCGCAGCAATCTGTATCTTTATCCTGGGTTGGGGTCCCAGCAGCAAAGTTCCTCGCAGGACTGGTGGACCAGAGCAACAGCTACGGCTTCCTAGCCGGGAGACATCTCTCCACCCTCCTGGGAAAAACAAGCTCACCTTGTGTGAACTACTTCCTGCTTTTTAACCCTGCAGTCTCTCAGGCATCCTGCTTAATTAGGCTGCAGGTGTATGCAGTTCTCCAACTGTAGGTTAACTGGTTTAGTGCTGGAAAGTATACACATCCTCTATTCCAGCTTACAGAGTCAGTGACTCTGTCACACTCCCCCTTCAACTCTCGTGAAAATGGCAGCGCGGTGTCAAAAGATGCTGCCTTGCCATGACAACGGGACGCTAAGACATGACGCGGCATCACGTTGCCATGACAATTTGACGCCTCATGACATTACGTAGCGTCCCATTGTCATGGCAACGTGGGATCATTTCACGCCGCACTGCCATTTTCATGAGAGTTGCAAGGGGGAAAACATGGAAGTTACAGGGGGAGACACAGGAGAATGCCGGGAGACGCCACCAAAAAAAGCATGATTTTCCAAAATGAGTAGAATAAAATAAGCAATGATTTCTTTAGTACAAGCAATTGCATGAAGGTTAAAGTGATAAAATCTCACAGGCTTGGTCTGAACACTCAAAACACAAAACAATTTGCATGTATCAAAATCACCGGCTGTATTACGCAATTGTTATAGAGCTAAATGTATATGTAATGCCCATATAAGGATGATGAAAAACACCTACTGTATTATGCCAAGCTAAACAGAATGAGCTTATTACCCATTATTCCTACAGAAACAACTGCAATCTTGTTAGTGGCATATGACCCTGACTGCTACTGTAACAGTAACACTTCTCTTTTGGTAAACAGTCTGGTGTCTACTTCTCTATCGCATGCTCCCCCACCTCCTCTGACATTCTTTGCAAACTGCTCACAAACGGATTAACCCTTTTGTCACCAGAGTAGTCTTAGTATACCATAATGTGTCTCAGAGACCCCATACCATAATCCAATTCTCAGGGCCATATTTCCATACTCCACACAAGATAGGATCTGTTTTGCCTTTGCAGCTACTGCGTGACTTTGGGCACTATTGCTAAGCCTGCTGTCAACCTGCAGGGCCGCCAACAGAAATCTTGGGGCCCAGGTAAATGCAAGGAGCAGGGCACCCTCCCCCCATAGCACACCTAGCATGAATTTTTTTTATTAACTTAAATGGCAGTTGCGAGCCCTATTTCACACCTCACGAGACCCCCATTTTACATCTCGCAACCCCCTCTATTTCACTTTCTTTTCCCATGTTTTTCTCTCCCCTCCGTCTCATCTCTCACTCTACCCCCTCTATCAATTACCCCACTCTCTTTCAATCACTCTCCCCCACCCCCATTTTAAGACCTTCGTAGGCCCTAGGCACTTTTATTTCAAGAGGCCTGTGTGTCCGATATTTTTACTCATTTTTATGCTAATTTCACCGTTTGCTTGTTTCATTCGATACTAGCGATATATTAGTGGTACCGCGCAGATTGTGACGCGACTGTGGAGGAAGGCGCCCCTGTATTCACCGCGGCAGCCGAGCCGCAAGTGACGTCAACATCCGGGCACCAACGACGGAGCAGTGTCTCCAACGAACCTGTGTGGGGTGCAGCTGGAGCTTCCGACGGAGGTGGTGTGGTGAGAGGCGGCTTAGAGCTTATCTCCCAGTGGTCACACTAAAGCTATTTATAGCTTATATGCTGTTTTTATTTGGCAACACTGTAAGTGTGCATTTTTAAGGAGTTTTATAAATTGTTTTGTATCATCTGATCTGTGCTATGTGAGTACTCTTTTCTCTTGCTGAGATCGCATTCTTCAAGTGAAGGAGCCATTCTGCAGTACTGTTGTCCACAATCCATCTACTGCCATTTCTGCCCGAAAACCTCTATTTTTCTGTGAGTAAGATGCACATAGGAGCCAAGATTCACTAGGGATTATTTCTATTAATTTTGTACATCTGCACTTAGATTTTATTTTTATGGGTTTTTATCCCCCATGCTCCTCCTGGATCGTGAGAAAACAGTTCTACATTTTTGGGGAGAGTGAAGACAACCCCACCGGAGGGTAGAAGCAGGGGGGGTGACACTTTAATATTGATTTTTGCACTTGCTTATTATTTTCCACTATTATCACCTAAAGTCACAATTTAATTGTTTGATTAGCAAGCACTGTTTAGGGTGTTAGCGCCTCCTATATTCACCTACTTTGGCACATCTGCGCTGTTTCTCACTGGGGGACAACATGGCTGTGGTTGGCTGGAGTGAAGTCAGCAACACGTGTTATCACTGAGGCAGTGTAGCGAAGGAGGTCCTGCGCGTGCGTGCGATGGTCGCGCTTAGCATGTGCACTGGAGTATCTTATCATTAGTCTTGCCAAATACATTAACTCTAGCCTTATAAATACTTTCCTTTCTTCTCTGGGGTCTTGGTCTGTTCTCAAGAATAGAAATTAATGCCATGTGCTGTCCATTCATCAATAGAGCAGCAATTACAAACTCCACAAAATGTTGTTTCAAATGCAGGTTTCTTATACAGTACCCAAGACAGGTTTAGGGAGCGCAGATTTCACCATACGTGGAAAAATATAAGAATAATATAGTGTCGTTGTTTTTAAATAAGAGACATAATGGTATCAACAGAAATGGGGACTCACACTTTTCCAGTGATTAAACAGCAGTGGGTATCAATTTCAATCTCAGCTCAGGAAGATCCAACATAGTAATCCTCGGTGCAAGAGAGAAAAGTACACTCTTAGTGCAACTTTGCATGTTCAATACTGTAATATATTTAAATGAATAGTATCACAGTTACATTTTATCAGTGTGGCATGTACACATAAAAATGACAGGTGGTACAGATCCTCTGGTCTCTCCGACTGCGTCGCGTCACTTCCGGCAATGATCCGCGTCACTTCCGGTCACGGATAATCCCGTTGTTCGGAGCAGCGGGTGCTGACGGTGCAGGGCAGTTTCGGGAGCTTGTGTAGCCTACTTGCTCTTGACTTTACGCATTTCGCTTGTAAAGAGCTTCCTCAGAAGTCATCTTTTTATCTTCAGATGACTTCTGAGGAAGCTCTTTACGAGTTTGGCAAACTTTAGTAAATAGAACCTCCTATGTATCAGGACACAAAGCATGCATGTTTTCAATTTAAAATGAGAGGGATTTTGATCATGCATTATTATTATACCATCATATTTTGCATCAGTTTCTGCCACATAAAGGAACAATGACTAATGAATACTGATTTCCACAGCACACTGAATTCTGGGTAAACAATATGGCTGTCACACACAGCCTCACTCCGGTTGCCAATAAGGGACTGAGGCTCCGTTTGGAGCTGAAATTGCAGCTTCACAATTCACCATCACTTTTAAAATCTGTTTTCTGTGGAACTCCCAAGTTCAGATGAGGGCAGAAACAAAAAATGTATACTGTGTACTTCTTGATAACTTGATGCATACCCCCAATAAATTGAGAAACATGCACAACTTGTTTTAAATGTATACCCTTGTGAGGTTTTACACATTTTTTTTTACATCATATGATAGCAGGATTTAAATAAGCAATCCCTCTTGGGGACCAAATGTACATTGGGATTTCCAACTGGCCACCCCCCTAAGGCTAAGGCCCCACTGCCTCAGACCACGCACCCGCACTGCAGACAGGCGGCACGTGGAGAGGCACTTGGGGCTTTTTCCGGTCCAAAGGGATCATTTTTGCGAGCGGGGGGGGCGTGGCCAAACGGGAAAGGGGGGGGGCACAGGCATGATGGGGGCATGAAGCCATGACATGAGGGGGCGGGACCGCCCCTCAGCTGTTCAGCCCCTCAACTATTCAGCCTCTCAACTGTTCAGCCCCTCAACTGTTCAGCCCCTCAACTGTTCAGCCGCTCACACACACAGACAGGCACTCACGCACTCAGGCACACACATACACACACACAGACAGGCACTCACGCACTCACAAATACACACGGGGGGTGTGTGGAGGGGGGGAATCAGAGCCCGGGGGATCGGAGCAGGGGGGAATCGGAAGGGGGACCCCCCCAAGAGCAGAGAGTCTGTGGAAGGGAGCAGGGGGGACTTCCTTGGTGCTGCAGAGTTTATTTAAAATCGCTGCTTTCCCCCCACACTCTCCTCCCCGCTCCCCGAATCCTCCCCTCCTCATTGGCTCACAGCCACACCACGTGACGCGTCGCCGCTTGGGATTACAATTCTCTTGAATCCCCTGCCGGCTGACGCATCACAGCGTGCAGCGAGGGGGGACTGGGACCGGCTCGGGAGGATTCGCCTGCTGGTGGGGAACGCTCGTGCGGCCGCCCGCGCCGCCGGGCGCAGCGGGTCCCAGCCCTTAGTGTAGCCTTGCACTATCAATTGCCTAAACAACTAATCTTAAAATGCTGTCAGCAAAGTGCAATTGTTGTACCTAAAACTAATTTGTAAGTTACGATAATATAAATATATATGGTACAGATGTTATACATGCTTAGGAAACGTTGAAATTTTATAATTTTCAAGTTCTTAAATGTATCTAATATTACATTATAATAAGCTTGTGGCCATTCAACTGAAACTGGTCAAAGAGCTGTGTTGTACATGATGTGACCAATCACTGGGTCCTAGTCTCATAGCCCCGAAGTGTTGAAAACAGCTTCTAAAGTGTCCCTTAGAAGCGGATTGGCATACTTTGCTTCTCTGTACGCTATTCTCGCATGTCCAATCTTTTTCTAAAAGGCTTTTTAGAAGCGATGTCACTCTGGCTTTGCCAATGTGATCTGTTTGTCAAAATAGCCTCCAACTCGTATTTTTTTTATGACAACTGCTATTCTCGTAGTTCCGTTATGGAAACTGCTTCTAAAAACTCACATTTTTGTCCCCACCTCAAGTGTGTTGAGATTGGTATTGCAAGTTACACCCAGAGCCTGAAATGGGGGTTTGGCTGAGCAAACAAAAACGCAGAAATCAGACTGGGGGTGGAGATAGCACCAGCTCAGGTTATTCTGCTTCTAAAGCGCGTACAATCCAGGTGTTTCGGGTGTTAAACCGCGCAGTTTGTCACTTTTTAAAGAAGCGGTTTAGAAGATGCAATTTGCAATAGAGAATGGGTTTTTTTCTCACATTTAATTCCGCTAAATCTGAACATGCCAAACCATGCTGATTGGCAATGACAACTTCGGAGCTACGAGAATAGGGGCTCATATCTTCACCAAAAACTCTTGAGTACCAAAGAGTCGTAATCACACTATTTAGCACCAAAGTACTGAACTGTTCCAGCACTGGATATTATTTTCCCGGCTATTGATCATGTTGTGTCTTTAGCCTGTGATTTAAAAAAAAAAAAAAAAAAAAAAACATACATCTTCATTTACCTTATATACATATTTAATTTACATATATATATATTTTATAAACATCATTCTGGATTCATTAATGCCAACAGTATATAGATACACACTAAGTAACATTAAACATGTTGTCTAGCTCTAGAAGAAAGGTCTTGTAAAAACTATTATATGATTCCAAACTGGGCAAGCTCATGAAGTTCCAGGTGACTGAATGCCTCCCAAGGACAGATCACAGTGATGTCTGCAAGAGATCAACAGAATTATATACATAATATTGCTATACAGTATATTCTCATACAAATGGCGGGATATGTTGGGATATTATGTGGTATACAGTGCACTTTTCAATTCTATGTGCCCACCTTGATTTATGGGGCATACAGTATGTTGTGTTATCTGGGGACGCAATGTCATGCTTTATATCGGAAGAAACGCGTAGGGCTGCACCACATCTCGCGATATCATCGCTATACCTTTGGAGAGACTATCTTTGAATGTTTAGGTGCCTATCTTGTGCCTGCATTGAGTAGAGGACCCCCTGGTTTCACTTCAGCTGTTCACAGACAGACGAGTGCAGGCCTTGTGCTGCGTGAGAGACGCCATCTATTTTATGGAACTGCAGTGAGTTGGTTGTGTCCCCACTCCCCAAAACGGCAGGGCACTCAGGCTGCCTAAAGAAACCTTTATGTGAACATTGCATTTATATATCTTGTAAGTGTGGATTGCCCACTACCTATTTTTACCAATAAATATTTGTATCTTCTACTGTGAGGATAATGTACTAGGGGGTGCGCTTTTTTCTGTTTTTTCTCATATATATATATATATATATATATATATATATATATATATATATATATATGTGTGGGGTTGATTAACTGGGTATGCAAAAAAGCTATGGGATAGGCTATATCATTACTCACCATAACTTAACTCAGTATTATGGTATAGCCTATCCCATAGCTTCTTTGCATACCCAGTTAATCAACTCCACACTGATGAGACCCATTAAGGTCGAAACAGCTGTCTGTGGGTGGTTTTCTGGGTATGCACCTTAACCCTGGCTGTGCTCAAAGCTGTGACCATGCAGCAAGCTTAAGCCTATAGGGAGCCATGTTAAAAATGGTTTTTGAGGCAAAAAGTAACACTGTGTGCTCATTTTGCATGTCATTTCCCAGAATCCCTTGCTGCAGTGGAAGTGCTGTATGCTGGGCGATAATCGGGAAAGGCGGGGTTGCAGACCTGCCTAAAACATGCAGATGAGCATACAGTTGTATTTGCATATTTGCTTTCCTGTGGAGGGTTTTTGTCACTTTTTTTACTCACCATAACTTAACTCAGTATTATGGTATATATATATATATATATATATATATTTGGATTCCGGAAGACTGGGACAGTCACTCATATACTACTGAGAGAAAGGATACCATCATCCTCCCACAGAGAAAGGGAAACAATACCCCCTGTGGGACAAACAGGAGTCAGCCCAGAGCTCACAAAGGAGAAAAAGAGATTCAGAGGGATCAGAGGAGGAAAAAAGAGACAGAGACAGAAGGAGAAGAGATTAATGGTGGCCACACCGGTGAATGACGAGGGGCTTGGAGTGGGCGACGCTCCTTACCTCCTCCGGTACACGGAGTACACTGTGGAAGCTGCTGAATTCTCTCCATATCGGACGATCTTACCGGAGTGTCTTGGTTCCTGCATTCTGGCTGGCGATTGAGTATTACTCATAACTGCTTGTATTTCTGTTATGTTTATGAGTGTGCCTTTTTATACATTCAACTCCACATAAAAAAATTGTAAACTTTACTACGCTATGAGTGCGCCTGTTTTGTGTTTGTTTTTTTAAATATACTGTATATATATATATATATATATATATATCCTGGCCGGATCAGCAGTCCCAACAACAGCAGCCCCACATACTGAGGTATTAGACAACAGCAGCATACGGTAAGTAGGAACAGCAGATTTTCCAAAATATCTCCTCCCCTGAAGAAGCGTGATCAATCACGGGAAACGTACGTCAGGTTGACGTCACGACGGTGACGTCCATGTGGTGAGGCAGCGGACTCAATCTCACCCAACTGAAACGGGTTGTATGGCGTTTATTTGCACGTTCAACACATGCTATCTGGTAAGGTAGATATCCACACTTGCATTAGCCCACTCTTAGGTTTTTGCATCTGTTTATTCACAGCTCGGGCTTTTATGTGTTATGTATCACTTCAGCCCGTACTTATGCTGTTACTGTTTGATGTGTGTCATTCACTACTACCGTTCCTGGATATTGCATCAAAGGGGTCTCCATTTGGCAGTTGTACCACTATATATGTGCAGAGTATGACCACCCACTTTATTCCATACTTATAAAGGGTCTACTCCTGGCATGTCTCATACTAGCCAGTATTGAAGAGGGGTTGGAGGAGAGGCACACCGTTGTTTATAGAAAAAAATATATAACACTACTTCCCTCCCTGGTGCTCACCCTCCGCTGATCCCGGCGTCTCAAAGCTGGATCCAAGTGGACATGTAGACATTTGAATGATGGAAGAAGCACACAGGAGCCTTTCTGTAAGTTTACACCTCACCTGTATGGTCTGAGCAAAGGACGTGTCTGTCCTGAAACATCACGTTTATGCATATACCTGCTCTGATGCTTTAAATACAAAGTAAGTTAACTTACAGAAAGGCTCCTGTGTGCTTCTTCCATCATTCAAATTTCTACTCATACTAGCGAGTATTAATACCACTACTGTATATTAATATCCATGCTCCTAGAGTACATATGCACTTGCAGACTAGGCTCTTTGTGTATGCATACTGTAGACCGTTTTTTACCTGTGAGGAACTAGCACCTATTCTGACGACCTCCTATACCATTTCCTTAATGTGTCAAGCAGATTATGGGTACTTAAATCCATTATACTTTTTACCTACTGTACAGTGTAGGTAAAGAAGCCTATATGAGTTTAATTCATATCATGTTTGTATCTTGTCCCCCGGGCATGGCCAGTATGGATACTGTAGATGACCAAAGAAACAAATACAGATGTACCGTAGTGACATTGTTCTTCCAGATAACACAACGTATCCCATTATACAGCATAAAACACAGAGTTTCCATGGAATTCAATAGCAGTGTTGTTGCAGAATATGCAACTAGATGTACAGTACTGTAACAAAGACGCCTGCTACATCTGTAGGAAGATACACTGCTCAGGTGTTTCTTACCTGTTCCAAGTCCCTCCATCCCTGGAATATCATCACCAAACCTGCAAAACCAATGGAGATGTCAGTCATTTGAAGGAATGGTCTGGTGGGAGCAAGGGATGTTACACAGGAAGCACCTTAAGGCATCAATCCTCCCCCAAAACACAAAGGAAGTCATAACATAATTTAATAGTTCATGTTGTGCTGACGTATTTCAACATTTTTTTTTTAAATCTCCTTTTTGTGATCAGTTTTTACCAGTTTTGATTTATTTTTGCTATCGGTTGTTACCGTGGCATTCTGTGTTGAGTGTGAACGGCAGAAACCATTTAAACCTCACAGGGAAACTCATTTTCAGCAACTGATTTCCACAGAATTTCACTGCTATATTTTATGAAGCGTGGGATCGAAAAAACAGCAGCAAAATGTAAAAATAGTGAGCCATTTATGTTCCATGGTGAGTAAAGTGCATTGTTGCTTTAAGAAATGTACAGTCATACTTAAGGCATCTTAAGACCATGTTTAAGGCAACCTAGGATGCCTTATACCAGAGCTGAGAAAACCAGGGGGTGCACTATATATATATAGTTATTATAATGCGTTACAGTACAGAATTTATTCTTCTAACAGAGAATTGATGACTTCCTCCCTTCTGTCAAAATGAAGGATAAACTTAAGCACCCCTCTATATCCTGTCCAATGCATGAATATACCCTTTGACCCCTTTCTTTGGGGGCTTGCTCTTGAATTGACGTGTCTGTCTCTGCTTGAATTTGGGGGGTCCCTTGCGAGGCGTTGTGGGACCCCCCGAGTTGTTAATAGGAGCCAGGACGTTGGATGCTGGTAAGCCGGAGCTCATCACTAGGTCAAATGTCAGCACTTCAATGTTAGACGTGGATACCTAGAAGTCAACAAATAATACAACAAAGGTTGGACATCTTTTTAGAAAGGAAAGGTATACAGGGATATACCAAATAAGTAACATGGGAAGGATATTGATCCAGGGAGTTATCTGATTGCCAATTATGGGAGTCAGGAAGGAATTTATTTTCCCCTTATGAGATATCATTGGATGATACTGTATGTCACTGGGGTTTTTGTTTGCTTTCCTCTGGATTAATATACTGTAAATACAAATATAGGATAAAGTATCTGTTGTCTAAATTTAGCATAGGTTGAACTTGATGGACGTATGTCTTTTTTCAACCTTCTCTACTATGTAACTATGTAATACAGCACATGATACAAAGTATCTCTATACATCCAGCAACCCAACATAAACTAATGAGCATCACCCCAATACATGCCTGTCAAATTGGCACTCATTAAAGAAGAATTATATAAAAACATGTGTATAAGATGGTGATTTCTCACACAGAAACTAAACACCCCCCCCCCCCCCGGGGCAACTACCACCTTCACCCACCCCCTGTACCAACAACAGGAATGGGTAAAAGTGCTATTAACCCAAGATAGCTAATAACACTTTTACCCATTCAAAAAAAATGCAGTGAAATAAATTAAAATAAATGGCTGTATGTAGATGTTGGATCTTGAATAGTAAGCTGTGTATATGGTAATACCTATTACCTCCCTCCCAGGGATAGGGATAAGAAAGAACGCACAATGGTATAGTATGTAGTAATTAGGTCTATTACATCTATTAAAACATATTATTATCCACTCACATTTTCAAATGTGTAATAGTACAATGGAGAGAACCGCTGGTACACATGGGGTTGTACACCATCTGCTACTGCTGTCTAGTGCGCTTCCACGTACGTCACGCCGACGTCACTTCCTGTGATGACTCGGGTAAGGGCGGAAGAAGCAACTAAGTATACTCGGCTTCTGCAGTCTGCCAGGACCCTCTGTGTCAGCACTCAGTGGTTCCCAAAGCGTCAGATTCTACACGTTTCGCTATGGCTTGGTGATTCCGGAAGAAACCATAGCGAACGTACCATTGAGCATTCTTTCTTTCTTATCCCTATGCCTGGGAGGGAGGTAATAGGTATTACCATATACACAGCTTACCATTCAAGATCCAACATCTACATACAGCCATCGTTCAGAGATTCCTTGCAAAGGGCTCCTACTATCAGAGAGAGATGAGTCTCTGATATGTCTTCTATTTTCAGAAGAAATATGTGAGTGGAACTGACACATTATTGTTTTGGATACACCTTGACTTTATTGTGTGCACCATTATATTTTTCATACTTCTCCACATATTACATCTGAGATCTGCAGCGCTCCCCTTACCTGGAAGACGACCCATATAATATAGGCCTGATGTACCACTGTGACAGTCAATAGTCAACCTAAAAAATAAACAAGCACCAAAAATACTACATTAAATCATAACAATCACCAAAAGAAACACCGAAATAAACAACAATAAAAAAGTAACCCCCAAAAAATACCAGAAAATAAAAGAAAACACCAAAAGAAACTGATTGCATTTTTTCATTTAGATTTTTTTGCTTGCCCGCTGATTGCCAATGTATTTATTTATGCCCCTGTCACGGTAGACCAGGTCCTTTAACACATTTATATTTCAGGGATCATTCAATAGGCAAAACAAGGCAGTGAAATAAAATGGGGTTTATTTGGATAAAACCTCGGAAATACAACAACAACAACAACAAAAATACAGAAATATACAAACTTACTGGGGTCTAGTGGTTGAGATCTAGCCTTTCCTAGGTGCAGACCTCCCACTTGCAAGGACTGACCCTGATCTGAACCTCGTTCTGGACGTCCTGGACTGAGATTCAGACAAAACTCCTGACCATGACCGTTACGTTCTCATATGAGAACTTGGTCCTCGCATCTGGCTTAGTCTCTGCGAGGCAGACTTTCCTAGCTTCAAAACGAAGCCGGTTGCTCTGCTATTTGGGACAGAGCAACTTTGAAAAGCCTGCCCTAGCTTCATCGACTCAAGTCACAAAATCGTCTGGTTCTCTGACTGGGGCTTCTCCTTACATACCCCCCGCTGAGCTATGTTCAGCATGGAGGAAGGAGGAGCGACCAATCAGAGTTTGGGAATTCCTCCCTGTCAGCCAATAGAAACAGGGGCTCGTTTCTCGGCTGACATCCGAGGAGGAGGCGTCCCAAGCCGGCTCGAAAAGCCAGGTGAGCGGGAAATATGATTTAGCCAATGGGAGAAGTGCCTATGAGCTGTATCTCCCCCAGCTAACTCATTGCCACCCGCTGGGCAGGCCCCACCAAGTCTGGCAGATACAAAAGGTGTCCCCACAGGGTGCCCTTTGTTCTCCGGACCTGGCAATTCACCCCTCCCTCGCCCACCAACCGGTCTTCCCATCTCTGGACATCCTCTCCTCTTTAACTACAGACGCTATACAACCATGCCGGCGTCTATGCTGATGTCCTGGCTGACTGTATAGAGCCTTATAGTAAATGCTTAAAACATTATAAAGTACACATTGGGGAACCTTATACTTATAAGGGAAATGGATTTGGGATATTTGGGCTCGAAATCCAGGAGTCTGGGGTACACTGGGTTGACCCGGTGTAATTCACCCCGTGTACCGGCAAATCATGCCTGCTCGCCGGGGAGACTTAAAGGACTACCAGTAACTCCGGCTCCTGTTTTCCCGCAAACAAAATAATTGAATTTCTGCCCAAATATCCCCCCTAAAACTGACACACAAGAAATCTCACAGTTCTATGGCCAATGGAACATGAAAACCGAAAATAAGCAGGGGTCACTTTATTTTCCACATGCATTATCAATGGTCCCTGGCTTATGGTGCTTATGTAGCTACCAGGGACCCCACGGTTTCAGGGGTAACCAGAGGGCTTAACCTTTATTATATAGCCTGGTTACCCCCTACCGTCACAGCCCCCTTAGGGCTATAGATAAAGGCAGAGCCAAGCAATGCATTTTTTGGCAAATTCTTGTTTTTTTTTATTTTATATGTATTTTTGTTGATTGTTTTTGTAATTCCTGTTTATTTTTGGTGTTTTGGTTCTTATTTATGTTTTTTTTTTGGTGTTTTCTTTTATTTATTTCTGGTATTTTTTTGGTGTTTTGATTTTTAATTCTGGAATTTTTTTGGTGTTTTCTTTAATTTACTTCTGGTATTTTTGGGGGTGTTTACTTTTTTATTATTGCTTATTTTTGGTGTGTTTCTTTTGGTGATTGCTTTGATTTAATGTAGTATTTTTGGTGCTTGTTTATTTTTTAGGTTGACCATTGACTGTCATAGTACTAAATCATGCCCATATTATATGGGCATGATGTACCTCTGTTCCAATCAATTGGTTCCTTGGCATTTGTAATGTGTGTGTTTTTTTAATTTAATGTGTTTTATTTTGTGCCTATTTTTACTTGCCCATTTAGTGCCCCCCATATTATATGGGCATGCTTTAACACTGTGCCAATCAATGGGTAGTGCGGGTGGAGGATGGGGGCAGTTGCCCCGGTTAGGGTGGTTAGGCCTCCTGGGTGGGTAGCAGGGGAGGGTGGGTTAACCCCTTAATTACTATACCGGTTACTAACCTCTAAGGTAATTAAGGGGTTAGGGGCCATTCGATTGTATTTTTTATTGTACTGATGCTGCCAACAGAGGACATGGACGGTGATGAGGATGAGGATAGCCTTAATCCTGGCAGGCTGGCATGGGTAAGCGCAAGTTTTATTTACTTTATGCTGGTTAGTTTTATTTTAAATTGGCAAATGCGCATCCATATCAATATCCATAACCGTATCTGGATAATTGTAATTTTGCCCATTACTGTACTGTATTTGGGGGGGGGTTTGGGGTTACAGGGGGCCGGTGGGTTGTGTATTGGTAGGTAGTAGGTATTTTAATGGGGGTAGAGGGATTAGGTGAAGGGGTTACTAGGCCCAGGGTGAGTGGTTAGGCCTACCAGGGGTGGGGGTTAACCCCTTCATTACCATAGCCGTTACTACCGCTATGGTTATGAAGGGGTAAAATGCTCCTGCAACCTTCCCGGTAGGCTTAACTCTCCACCCTGGGCCAAGTGCCCCCTTCAATCAACCCCGCTGCCCCCAATAAACCAGCTACTGTGCCTTAACCCCTTCATTCTTTAGCGGCTAGCCGCTAACGGAATGAAGCTGCTTTCATTTTATTTTTAGTAATAATGTGCGGGAGCGTGTATCTAGTGAGCTGAACCGCATTGATTTCAGCCTCAGGGACCCCCTGCTTCCTGAGATACAGACCCCGGTATGGGGTTCCGGTATCCCTGCAATGTTAAAAGTCTCTGCGTTGATTTTATGGCTGAAATCAATGCGGTTCAGCTCAGGAGACCCCGTACTCATGTACACTATAAGTAAAAATAAAATTAAAGCAGCTTCATTACCTTAGCGGCTAGCCGCTATGGTAATGGTTTATGTTTTTTGGGGGTTTGATACTAATATGCGGGAGCAGGGGGTCTCCAGAGCTGAACTGCATTGATTTCAGTCTCTGGGACTCCCTACTTCCCAAATACAGGCCCCAGTATGGGGTTCCGGTATTCCCCTGCAGGATTTAAATCACCCGGTCAAGTGACGCAGAGGATTTTAACATCACAGAGATACCGGCACCCCATACCGAGGTCTGTATCTCGGGAAGTAGGGTGTCCCCGAGGCTGAAATCAATGCGGTTCAGCTCAGGAGAACCCCTGCTCATCTACACCAGTTTTAAAAATAATATTGTTACTGCACAATCGCCTGTAAGAGCCATGCATGGAGACACAGCGTCTCCATGCAGCTCTTCCAGGCTGCAGTTTCAATCAGTTGCCAATCGCAAGGATTTATAGTGCGATAGTACTTAGAAAAAAAAACCAAGGCGTTTGATACTGCTTTTTTTAATCGAACTTTAAAAAACGTGGATTTTTTTCTTAGGGAATACCATTTTTACCAACATGATTTAGTGCGCTATAAATCAATGCAAAGTCCTCCGACAATGCACTGATTTTATCACTGTTTAATGAATAGGTCCCTGTGTCTTAGGACCTTCCAGGGATTTAACTATGGTGAGACACAGTCCTAATGTGTGAGACTTCACAGGCTGTTTATTTAACCTTACAGCTGCTAGAGTAGCCTGCATAGCTTTACTTTACAGAGCTTCAACAGCCTCATTAGCAGAGAGGGGGGGGATATTCTCTGCTCTCTTGTGTACAATAATATTGCAACATTTCCAATTAGGGGGATCAAAGGGCTTTGAAATAAGGCACCAATACTTTCTAATGCTTTCTTTAATAACACTTTCAAAAGTTTGTTTGAACAATTAGTCTCAATGCCTTACTCTCCTCCACTGCTAAGGGAGAGGGGTCTGAAAGGGGTCTTATGAAATTGCACCACTTTATGAATATTGCCCAAGATCCTCAATGTATCACTTCCAATTACACACCGATAGCCACCCAGGGTGCAGTTTCTACTTTGGCCACTGGGTGACCCTGCAACATTAGGAATAAAACAGAGCATCTTGTACAGTACATACTCTTTACTGCAAAAACAATTGCTGGAGAGTGCTGACCACTGGGACGGTGTCAGAATTTGCCTCCCTTTGGGCATTGGATGGAGTGCTCTGCTCGGTGTCCCAATAATCTGGAATCATTGATGTTCACCTCCCTTATTTAGTGCACTTTATTTATTTTACAGTGCACATTGACAAGGTTTATTTTATATTTTAGTTTCACTGGTTTTTCTATTTACTCGTTGGATCACCAACGAGTAAGTTTGTTCCTCTGATTGGCCGGCTTTGGTCGAAAATAGGCTGTAATTACTAGTCTGGCAAAGGGACAACTATGCAAAATCAACACACCCAGGCTTAGCAGGAATTTCTGTCATACTCAAAGGAGAAGAATAGATGGCTGGAACACACATGTGATACGTCTTGTTATAATTAGTGCACCCTATAACATCTATCTTGATGTCATTCCAATTCTACTTTTTCAACCTCATCTACTACTACTACTACGTACATGAACATAATTATATACGCCAAAGCATTTGGCTTTTATGAATAGGTTAAAGTTTAAACAATTATTTAAAAATCATTAGAAATACAATAAAACAAAACAGTACTGTATATGTATTTTGACTGTATTTTTTGCAGTATTAGTGTTATGTGCCCGCATATTTAAATACATTTTGGGTTATAGAAGATACTAGCTTTATAATATATATTTAAAAAAATCTTATACTTATTTGTCTTGTATACAAATGGTGACAATTGATGAAATTCTGCTTATAGAACTGCATTTAGTTAACTTTGATTTTAGGGGGGATTGTCTATCTAACACCAAAGTTGACTGATACAGTACATAGTTAAACTATAGGGAATATTTGTCACCTACTGTATTAGAAATCTCCAAACATTGCTTTTAGATAATTGCCACTCTCACAAATTGAAGGCTTTGCCTTATCAGATCTCATAAATCCATTTGATCTTCTAATCAAAGGTCACGAGGGCTGTTGATTTTACTGGATAATTGTAACCACTTAATCCCATTTAAAATGATGTGTGAAGCTGCCACAATTTATTTTGCTCATCATCAGAAAGAGGAGAATAATTCCCCATTGAAGTCCTTGTCTTTCATAGGCATGATACTGTATGTATCTGTGTATGTTCATGTACTGTATATGCAGCACTCATCACCTGAGATCTGACTCCAAAAGACTTTTCATGGTCCCAAGGCTCAACAAAGTATCCGGCCGTTCCTCCTTCTCTTACCGTGCATCTTAAAACTGGAACAGTCTACCGGAGACTCACAGCAGCCACCAATCTAAGTTCTTTCAAAACTAAAGCTGTCTCATTTTAATCTGGTCTGTAACTGTTACATACGCATATAACATATATTATGTTATTATATTAATGTACACTGGCGACACACTTTATTCGAGCTTGGCTAGTCCCACGAATTCGGGTATACCCGGGTGTATTGAGGTTTGTGACTGTTTTCTGCCCGAGTACATTGAGTTATTTTCCAAGCAGGGATTGAAGCATTTTATTCCCGCTGGCTGCAATACTGCACAGTATATATATATAAACTGCATTACAATTCATGAATTTATGCCATCTGGTAGACACGCGAAGCATTGCAGCCTATTAAATCCTAATCATTATCATTTAACAGATCAGCCGCCCATCAGCCAGGCATGAACCCAGGCTGGGAAGGCAAATGCAACGGGGCTTGTCAGAGGTTAGGAGTGGCGCATTCCAGGTATCTGCCAGGTACATACCGGGTATTTGCTCGAATAAAGTGTGTCGGTGCAGTATAACCCTGCTCACTAAATGTAACCATGTATTTGTCATCATAACTCTGTGCTCAGGACATACTTGAAAATGAGCGGTAACTCTCAATGTATTACTGCCTGGTAAAACATTTTATAAATAAATGTGTGAGTGTACAGTAGAGGCAATGTTTATTCTAACATTTGCTGTAAACTAGCCGGGTTACATTCAGGGTATGTGCTGGGTATGTGCTGAGTATGTTCTGGGCTAGTTTGAGGCACGTTTAAGGCATTTCTGCATTGACTAACGACCCATAGGAGTAACACAGCAGGGATCCCTGGCAGTCCAATTCAGTTTGAATGGGACTGCCAGGGACCCCCGCTGTTAATCTGATAGGCCATTAATCAATGCAGAAATGCTGGGGCTAGTTTAAGGAAAGTTTAAGGCATGTATTCAGAATGTACCTGGGTGTACCTGGGTCTTTTGGGGAATTGCCACTGGTTTTTGTTTGTATAAGAATTGCCTCTACTGTATATGTGCATATCAGTGTTTGTATGTGTGACTGTTTGAGTGATTGAATTACAGATGTGCAAACTTTTTACGTGCTTAGCCTAACCAGGCAAATATCGACCAATTTTGATTTGGCGAAGAAGTACAATACAAACGTTTGTGGCATATTCGATTAACGTTGGCTGTGTAACATCTTAAGTGTCACATACTGTATAAAGTGTCTGTGGAGTTAATACTGGAGTTAGAATTGGAGGTGAAAACTACAAGAAGAACTGGAATCTGCACCTCAAAAACAACAACAACACTGTATCTGTGAGAATTTGACTTTCTAAATGCTGTGATTATTTATACTCTTCCTATTCTCCAATACCCGGGAAGTTTCTCCTCCTGTATCTCACTATGCACTCCCTACAGTATTGCTTTTTCTGTTTACTGTTTTCTCACTCCTTTATAAACGTGTCTGTTCTCTCCAACTTCCCCACTGCCCACTGCACCATGATTTATACACCTCTCTCCCAACCACTTCTTTACCCCTCAATAAAAAGCACCCACACAAATCCTCTACTCACACCCTCTATATCTACACCTTTCAACTGCTGGGGATATCTCTCCTAATCCTGGACCCAGCCATATACACACATGCTCTCACCCATGCCCCCCTGTCACCTCTTCCCCTGCTAATGGTGTTAACCTAACTGATTTAATACTGACTAACTTTAAAACTCTCCTCACAAATCAAGCATCCCAATAGCCTGCACTCATGGCTCTTGTCCCACAGTCACTCCTACAGTACCAACCATTGTGCTGAAGCACTGCCATCTACAGCATTTATTCCCTCACCTGCTGTCTCTGTAAGTCTCCCAACATACCACTTAGATTGTAAGCTCTTTGGGGCAGGGATTTCCTTTCCTATTGTCTGATTTTTCTGTTCTTATTGTATTATTACAATTCCCTGTACTCAGGAGTGCCCACAATCCTCCCCTCTCTCCACCCCCCCCCTCGGTGGCAAATTATGGGTTAAGCGCGTCCGCTCGCACGAATGATGTTGCGCGTGCACATGGGGCACGCGTTTTGTGTATATAGGTAAACCTATAATGCTCGTGACTAGGAGGCGTGGCCATATGACTTCACAAGGGTAGGCCTCACTGTGATTGGCTCACAGTGTCACGTGGCACAGCAACCGCTCAAAAATACAAATTTCTTTATATTTCCACACAGCTGCCGCTTGAATGCTGTCTGACACGTGCGCTTCGGCAGTGGATACACTGTGATAAGGAAACAGGTATCTTTCATTGCCGAGCGCGCTGAAGCACACACGCGCTTAGCATAATACAAGCCAAAGATGAGAGGAAGGGAAAGGGGCATGGTCTCAGTCAGTGGGCGGGGATGGGAATGCAGCCTGAGACACAGGTGGGAACAGGTGAGAGGGAGGGGAAAGGTTAAATCACAGGGGGAAAGCAGACATGAACAGGTTGGAGTTCTTAATCATTATGAATTGTCAGGCAAACTGCAGAACTCAGCATTCGGCTGACTACCCTTGTGGCCCAATATCCTGCTAACAGGATGGGCACTGCCCCTGCTAAACAACTGCAGCGCTCCTCCTCCTGCTCGTTAAATAACGCTGGTGGCAACCCCCTCTCCCCCCAATAGTCCTGGTGAGAAACTCCCTTATTTTCCAGGTCCCAGATGAACGCTGGAGTTCTGAGACCCAGGAATCTGTCAGCAGTCCTGTGCTTTGGTGTCACAAAAAATATCACTGCTCTTACCCCCCAAAAAAATCCAAAAATATATAGCAATATAAGGGGCAACAAAATTGCAAACTGGACGGCTGTGATTGTTGTATCGCAGGTCTTCAGAGATCCTCGATTAGCATATGAAGGGAGGGTGGTGGGGTAGCACAAATGACTGATTTACGGGATCCTGCGCGTGTGAGCTGTGGCTTCAGCAATCTCCGTACCATTTGCAGGATAGAGTGAGGAGGTCAGCATTTTCTCGGGGGTATATTGAACAGGACCCTCATCTCCTCGCTATGTTAGAGAAGAGTTCAGCTCATTCAAATACATGGGGCGCAAATCTTCTCCATAACTCAAGCAGCATCTTTCCTATTGGACGTTTTGAGAAGCAAGGTCACATAAGATAAAAAGGCAACAACTTCCTTCCAAGTAAATGCCCGTTTTCCTATCGGTTGTAAAACTTCGGACCCTAGTTGACCATCGGCTTCTTTTCCTTCTTTTATATTGTGGATAACTGTGTCTGTCCCAAGCTATTTGTCATTCCCTTGGTGTATTAGCCTCTGCCACCTCTGCTGGGAGGCCATTACGTGACTACACCACCCTTTCCACGAAGAAGTACTTCCTCATTTCCCCGGAACCTTGATATCCTGCAGCTTCAGCACGTTACCTTTTGTTGGACAACTTCTCTTCCTCTGAAAATAGCTTCACTTCCGTGCTTTGTTGAAACCCCTAGTGCATTTAAAAGTGTAACTCACATCCTTTTCTCATCTTTAAGCTGTACAGTACATATTGGGGTCCTTCTGTGTCTTCTGATCATTCTTGTTAAAGTAGCCCCTGCACTGCTTATGTAGCCCTTCTTTGCACAATCTCTAATTTATTTACATCCTTCTAGGAGTACTGTATAGCAGGGGTGTGCACACTTTCTGCGCTGTGACCCCTCCTGCCTGCCAGCCCCAGTGCTTGTGCCCCCCCCTTCTTTCCTAAGATCCAGCATCAAATGACACAAGGGGTCATGTGACGTCACGTGGCCCAACGGAGTCATTTGATGCACGTTGCCATGGCGATGCATCACCTCGCATGACCCCGCAGCATTATTTGATGCCACGTTGCCATGGCGACGCGTCGCTGAAGACAAGGTAGGAGACACTGCAGAGGTCTCACCTGATCCCCCGGCATTTAATTTAAATGCCTTTGGGAAAAGCGCAGGGCCTCTGCAACCGCCGCATCCCCCCTGAAAAATCTTGCACCCCCCCGCCCACTTTGTGCACCTTTTGCTGTACAGTAATCTCTACTAGAGTGTGCACATTTTTCACCAATGTTGTACATCAGACAGAATTGGAAGGGTTTTTGGGGGGGGCGGGGGGTTCTAATAAATCAGCTAATATTATTTCAGCATTAACAGTTAATGTGCAAAGTTCCAAATATATACTGCCAATTTCGCAAAATATCACCATTTTCTTGGGAAATGTAGGTAAAATTCTGGCAATAATTGCACAATTGGTGAAATTTTGCTCATTTTCAAGCAATGTGAACTTTTGCAAAAAAAAGTCAAATATTTAAAAAAAGCACTTTTGAAGACATCTGTACAGTATATCTCTATTCTCTAGAACTAAGCAGAGTATTCTAGCTGAGGTGTTACCTAGAGATGTGAAAATGTCACCAAAAGTTATTCGCAAACTTATTTCACACATTTTCCATATGTTTTGCAAACGTGACATTTTGCATTCGTTGAATTTCACAGTTCCGCAAAAACAAATCAAATGTTGAGTGAAGCAAAAGCCCAAATTGTGGATTAAAAATGCTGGGGAAAAACTTTCTTGAAACAGAGAAAAGTTTTTCCTGGATCATGAATTTAGGTGAACATTACAGTACACATCTCTTGTTTTATTAATGATCTATAAAAACAACTTTCTATTTCTGCTGCTAAAACCACAGCTGTTTTAGGATTAACATTTTAAGATTGTTTAAGTGTAGAATTAATATTTTATAATATTTGATCAATATTCAAAAATAAATTCCTTCAATTTAATGGACACATGACTTTACAAATATATCCATCTCAATTATTATTTACTTAATTACTCTTGATAACCGATGTGTCTATGTATTTATATTATATTGCATTATTGTATGGTTCAAATTGAACACACTGCTTTTCAAAATATTTATAAATTACAGAAATTGTAGGAGTTATGTAATCCTTAAAATGTTAACATTTGTAAAATATATGACTCTTTTAATGGCCATTTGAGGACGTCAATCAAACGTAGCAAAAGTAGAAATAGATATTACAACAGCAGAGAATCGGGGGGGATTAGTACTCATTGCTTTCATCGCACATCGTCTATGTATCATAATAGAGTATGTCATGTTAATACAGCTCAACCCCCTTATAACGCTGTGCTTGGGGTCCAAAGAATCATATCGCGTTATAAGCGGATCGCATTAGAAATAATGTACAATTGTACGCATTGTACAATAAAGTATTTAAGATACCAATAATCGTGTTGTAAAGTAAAAACACTTGACAGACATTTTTGACACATTTCTGACGCACAAAATTGTCACATACATATAGTTTAATATGCAATATCAGTGACATATGTGCGCCACAGACAACATCCAAATGCCGCGTCCAACTCCACGTCCTAGACTCATTTTTTCACTTCTCAACACAGCACATCTGCAGATGTAGCCGGAGATATTACTCTGCGGGCGTGAGATGGTGGGGTATTGTGTGATACTCTGCATTATCACAGCCAGTGATACCTATGTAATCTGTGTGATATTCTGCTATATAAAGCGATACTCTGCATTATCACAGCCAGTGATACCCATGTAATCTGTGTGATATTCTGCTATATAAAGCGATACTCTGCATTATCACAGCCAGTGATACCCATGTAATCTGTGTGATATTCTGCTATATAAAGCGATACTCTGCATTATCACAGCCAGTGATAGCTATGTGATCTCTGTGATATTCTGTGATACTCTGCGTTATCACAGCCAGTAATACCCTATGTAATCTCTGTGATATTCTGCTATATAAAGCGATACTCTGCATTATCACAGCCAGTGATACCCATGTAATCTGTGTGATATTCTGCTATATAAAGCGATACTCTGCATTATCACAGCCAGTGATACCTATGTAATCTCTGTGACATTCTGCTATATAAAGCGATACTCTGCATTATCACAGCCAGTGATAGCTATGTGATCTCTGTGATATTCTGTGATACTCTGCGTTATCACAGCCAGTAATACCCTATGTAATCTCTGTGATATTCTGCTATATAAAGCGATACTCTGCATTATCACTAGATAAAATAAATCTGGCTACATATGTAAATCTTTTACATACCCGGCGGTGTTGGCGCACTGAGATGCAATAACTTGCTAATCTTCTTTGAGTGTTTGACGACAAACTCACTTATACCGGACGCTTTACACATAGATACATAACTCCCTTAGCAGTATATGTATCAAGGCACAAGTGTTGCAATTCTGGGGCAAACAATTTCTACAGATATATCAAAGAAAAAAATACCGCAGTTTATGTATCAAGGCAAAAGAAAAGCAATTCTGGGGCAAAACAAAATGTGCCATACGGTGCCTATGTATCAACGTAGAGAGAAATGTGTTCAGACCCGGCTCTGTTTTATGGAGCAGAGCTGCAGCATGTATAAGAACAGCGTTCTATCTGGAAAAAGAGGTGCACCAATAAATGTGCATCCAGAATAAATCAGCATATCTGGTGCTATTTTTTGCATCCACCCAGAAGATTTTGACCAACACTAATCGAAATATTACAGGAAAGCTGTTAGTAAAATGCATTGAGAAAATATCAGGATAACAATTACAGTAGTAATTTGCTGGAATTTTCGTATCTGTGCCACTTTTTAATGCTTATATATTAGTCCAGAAATGTGTGATTTTTGCCATTCGTGCTGATGTTTAATGTCTGCAAATAGCCAGGCTCCCCCCCCCCCCCCCACCCTGTGCCTGTACAGAGATACAGAATTCATACTCACACATGCAGGTGCTGGTGGCTGACAGGAAATCGCCTGCTGGTGCAAGCTCATCCCATTGAAATACTCTGTAATGTTTAATCTGATTTACAGCAGCTTACTTCTACTAACCAATTAGAAGATCTCAGGATGTCTGCTCCAGCAGATGGAAGCGATAAAACAATTACATTAACAGTGCTGGAGATGTCGTTTTGTAAAAAAAATAGTTTACTCACAATATAAAACCTTCAGTGCAGTCCATCCTGTTTTTTAGGAATAGGAATACATTAATAATAACAATAATAATACTATCTTTCTTATATAGCAATGACAATTACCACAGGGCTGTACATAGAATCGTGCAGGAACAATGAGTCTGCTCCATAGAGCTTACAATCTAGTTCTCGGTGCCTATGGCACAGGGCGATACAGTGACATGTCCCATACAAGCTAACACTGGGACTCAACTAGGGTTCATCCCCTTCAGAGACAGTGACATTACCACTGATTAGAGGTTTATATTTACTAAGCACTAATATGCCCTGAGACACTATAAGGCCGCGTCCAGAATGATTGCGCTTGAGTGCAGCACGATGAATCACGTTGTGGCAATGTGAACACGTGAGCGTTCAATGGAGAGCAGTTTGTGGAGACAAATATATTTGTATTTGCAGCGCGATGGGCGGGTCACGTGAGCAGTTCGCCCAATCAGGTCGAACTGGCTCCATGACGTCATAGCCACTCCCCCTGAAACACCCCCACCAGCGCGCCAGCTACATCAACGCGTTACATCACAGAGCTCGAGTGCGAGCGGGCGTAATCATACTTGACGCGGCCTGAGACTTAAAACAGACTCATGCAAGTGAATGGGTCGTAAAGTCTTTAGGAATTAGAAGGTGTTTTGTGACATACAGTACAGTACAGTAGCACCGCTCAGTAATGAGTCAAAATCACACAATCTTCACAGGTGTTAAAAAATCCATGAAGGTTGTTTGCTAATGTCTCCTAGCTTAACAACCTTGGGCATAACCAGTGCGGAAACAGCTACATATTTATCCCAGGAAATGAACCCTATTGAGAGAAATGTAATTGTTTCCTTCAGTTAATCTGGTGCAATACTTTTGTACTGGGTTTGCCCCAGTTTTTCAGGCAGGAGACTTTAATAAATAATATTTATTCTGCAATAGCAAATAAATATGTTTGGTATGAGGGACATAGCTATGAATTTGAAAGTAAAGAAACACTATAGAATTTTTTTTTTTTAAAACTTGCTCAATTTATTTTATTTTTGTAAAGGGCTGTTCGACCTAGCAGAAAACAAACACTTAATACAGATAAATGTAAGGTTATGCATTTGGGAAACAAGAATAAATAGGCAATTTACAAATTAAATGGGGATAAATTAGGGGAATCCTTGATGGAGAAGGATTTAGGAGTGCTTGTAGACAGCAGGCTTAGCAATAGTGCCCAAAAGTCATGCAGTAGCTGCAAAGGCAAACAAGATCTTATCTTGCATTAAATGGCAAAAGGATGGAAGGGAAGTACGCATAATGATTCCCATCTACACTGGCGACACACTTTATTCGAGCTCGGCTAGTCCCACGAATTCGGGTATACCCGGGTGTATTGAGGTTTGTGACTGTTTTCTGCCCGAGTGCATTGAGGTATTTTCCAGGCAGGGATTGAAGCATTTTATTCCCGCTGGCTGCAATACTGCACAGTATATATATATATACTGCATTACAATTCATGAATTTATGCCATCTGGTAGACACGCGAAGCATTGCAGCCTATTAAATCCTAATCATTATCATTTAACAGATCAGCCGCCCGTCAGCCAGGCATGAACCCAGGCTGGGAAGGCAAACGCAACGGGGCTTGTCAGAGGTGAGGAGCGGCGCATTCCAGGTATCTGCCAGGTACATACTGGGTATTTGCTCGAATAAAGTGTGTCGGTGCAGTATAAAGCATTAGTAAGACCATCCCTTGAATATGGAGTATAGTTTTGGACACCACTGCGATGATGAAGGGGTACCCTGACCAATAATAAAGGTGTTATGCCCAGGTGGGTGCCCCAGAGCCATATTGGGGAATCATAGATTGTCAGCTCTGAAACCCAGTAATGGCATGAACACTGTAATTTTAATATAAATGTATGCGTGTCTCCCACCAAGTATAAGATGGCAAGGCTAATGGGATTTCTAAATGTAAAAGGTATTACTGTGGCAGTGTTTCCTGTAACTGTGCAAAGGAAAAATGGTTTTAAAACCCAGTAACTTGCAGCATAGCAGGTGGCTTTTCGCTAACTTTCGCTAGGAAGCTCCTAGCGCACTGAGATTTGCTGTGAGCACTGTTCGGGTAAAATCAGGACATTTCATATCGCGCAATTTTTATAGAGTTATATAAAAATTGATGAATTAAAGTCCCCCTATTTTAACTGTACCAATATGTTGGTATTTTAACTGTACCAATATGTTAGGCACATAGGGATTTATATCTAACCCGCCAGAGACAGATGAAATGCTTTATTTGTAATCACTGTTGTTAGAAATGTATGGCAGGAACTTCCTGCAAAGGTACCGGTGCATATCCAGCCCTGGACTTCTAAAGCATCCCGCTGACTCAATGCCACGATGTCTGGAAAAAGTCCGGAGTTGAAAGGTGCCGACATACTAAGGTGTCAAGTGGGGAGGTGTAACACAAGTATCCCCATCTTTGTAAATGTCCGGGCAAGTGGGCCAAATTTCCAGCCAGACTAAGGGTTCCAGATCCAATACTACAGCGGCAGCACGAAGGAAGCAGCTCCGGCGGAATAACAGTTGTTGCGAGAGGCGCCACTGACCAAAGACTGTTTCCAGCTCGATTTGCGCACAACTCCCGCTTGTGGGAAATTGTGCCTAGATACGTTATTACCAAAGATTTCGTTTTGGGAACAAGATTTTTCGTTTGCCGACTCCCAGTAAGTGTATTTTCAGTGTAATTGTAAACCAATGTGTGTGTGTTCATTCTGTAAATAAATCACAATTTATTTTATCTCTTCGCTTTGCTCAAAGGATCCAGGTATTAATGTGTTAAAAGTGCTGGTCTCCCGTGACAGCCTTTTTTTCTGGTGGCAGAGGTGGGATCTGATTGAGCCTATGGTATAGCATCCTGCGGGATCCTATAGCATAGCGGGAGACTCGAAAGCAAGAGGTAGCATACACACGGTTTACAAGAGCACAAAAAAATACAGTCACCCTTTGTCCCATAACTTTGGGCCTGCGGGTGAAACATGGACAAGCGAGCAGGACGATTCCGAACTTGGGATCATGCCCAGATCGTTGTCCAGTGTGAAGGTTATGGCTTACCAACGGCTGGTCGGTCAAAAGCGCAACTGGAGGAGGATTTGGAACGGCATGATGCTGGCATTGCTTACCCTGAGGGCACGGAGTCCATAACTGCAGCCGCAGTGATCACACTTCAGGCCGGGGTGCAGGAGGTTAATCCAGCCCCTGAGGGAGATGAACATGGGGAGGGACAGGTTGCTCACTGGAATAATGGTGAAGGACTGGGTCTTGGGAGTGCAGGAGGGATAGTCCGCGTGGCTACTGGACTCGCTAACCCTGGACTCACAGCACTTCTTGACTCATGGGGAGAGAGGGCTACAGCAGATGAGGATTCGGATGCTAGCAGCAGTACACGGTCATGTGTCCCCTCACTCCCATATGATCAATGGGGAATAAAGCAACCCTACAAGTGGACCACCACAGTTTTAACAAGTTTGTTTGTGGCACTGATAAAATCGATGGTTTTCTCCTGGACTTTGAAACACAGTGTCTGAGATACCGGGTGCGAGAACGGGACTATGTGCTGAGAATGCACCCCTTGTTGTCTGTTGTGGCCAAAGAAACGCTGCAGGGTTTCTCACGAGAAGACCAGGATGATTACCAACATGAAAAAGCTTTGCTGCTGTTGCAGTATGCCCTCACCCCAGAAGCTTACCGGGCAAGTTCAGGACAAGGGAATGTCATCCCATGGAGTCCTATGTCCATTACGGGGCCAGCATGGCAATGCAGGGGACCGAGTGGGTGGAGGGTTGTGATGCTACAAAATACCACACTTTGCTGGACTTAATTTTCCAAGAAAAATTATTGCAGCAGTGTTCCTCGGACGTGAGGCCATGGGTCTCCTGAGCTGAACCGCATTCATTTCAGCCTCGGGGACACCCTGCTTCCCGAGTTAAAGGCCCTGTTATGGGGTGCCGGCATACCCCCTGCAATGTTTACATCTTCTGCATCACGTGACCGGGAGATTTAAACGCACAGGAGATACCGGCACCCCATACCGGGTCCTGTAACTCGGGAAGCAGGGGGTCCCTGAGGCTGAAATTAATGCGGTTCAGCTCAGGAGACCCCCTGCTCCCATACACTATTATTATAATTCACATTAAAGCAGCTTCATTACTGTACCTTAGTGGCTAGCCGCTACGGTAATGATTTTTTTTTAATACTAGTGTGCGGGAGCAGGGGGTCTCTGAACTGCATTGATTTAAGCCTCAAGGATGCCCTAATTCCCGAGATACAGGTATGGGGTGCCGGTATCTCCTGCAGTATCTAAATCCCCTGGATGCAGAGGATTTAAAAATGGAGGGAATACCAGCACCACATAACCGGGCCTGTATCTCGGGAAGCAAGGGGTCCCCGAGGTTGAAATCAATGCAGTTCAGAAGAACCCCTTCTCCTGTACACTATTATGAAAATGAATAATTTAACTGCACGATTGCCTGTAAAAGACGTGCGTGGAGAAGCAGCGTCTCCGTGCAGCTCTTCCAGGCTACATTTTAAACAATAGAGAATGAAGGAGAGATGGAACCCAATAGAGCACTCAGGTTCACACTCTGGTGATAAGTGAATGAATTAAAAACATAATCTTTATTAAACAACATATATAAAATATTGATCGAACGACGTACTAAGGGTGAGTTGATCCTAAGTAAAGAAAACCATATTGGCTCTGGATCAAAATAAATAGTGTGTGCCAGATGATTTTAATAGACCACTGGTACTGAGTTCACACAGTATTCCTGATGCGGACCTGTGTGGTGGGTGATTATTCCAGGTGTGTCAGGGTAAGTACTGAGATTGCAGGTCACAATCATATAATATATTTAGTACTTTATGGTAAGCGTGACCCAACTGATGGACATAAAAACAAATACACTATGTATATCAGTGGTGGTATAGTACAATCAGCTATGCTCCTCTATAGAGATCTGTATGCCCCTATCAGTGTCAGAATGACCTAAGGTAAACCCTCTGCGTGCTATACTCCAGGGGTGTGTGGACCTATATAAACCAGCGTGGCTAGAGTCAGAGGTAAGTATCCTGACTAAGGTCATAGAGGTCAGTATCCCAATCTGGGAGACACTGATGATAGGGGGCAGGCTGGTGACTCACAATTTAACAGAGTGCTTGGTTATTGTAAAAGCTGAAGGAACCCTCACAGATGCTAAGCAGCACCCCAACACGGCAGGGCAGCTGCAGTGTGCTGTAGGTAAGGTTCCTCAGTACTATTATTCCAGAGCACTATCCCTATAAACATCATTTCACTGAGGCCGCAGCGGGGGTTCCCCTACTATTCCTACATTTTAAACAAACAGGTTCAGTGCGATAAGATTTAGAGAAAAAAAAAACAACAAATAGTGCGATCTTGCATTTTTTGACCGCACTTTAAAAAAATTTTGGTTTTTCTAAGTGAATACAGTACCGTTTTGACTCACATGTTTTATAGCATGGTAAAACAATGCAAAGTCGATCGCTATTTAGTGAATAGGCCCCAATAAGTACAATGTCCACCAATGACAGGAGGTGGTAGTGGAAGGATGAGTGAGTGGATGGCCTGTGAGAGCCTGAATTTTTTCTACATATATGTTTCCGTGTAAAACGTGATACATGTTACAGATGGATGAGTTGGGGAAGGTCAGAGTCCCTGAGTTCCTGGCGCATGGCCCATTTTTACCAAGTAAAGTCTGAGTCAAAACCGCATTTTTTATTTGGCACGGGTAGGAAAAAAAAGACTAGAACAAGCATTTCACATTCGTTTCCCCAATGTTTCAAGCTGCAGCGCTGTGAGGAAGGAGTTCCCCAAAATGAATGTAAAAAATTACAGAAGGGAGAGAGAAAGAGAATAAATCAAGCAAAGAGAACATAAAAAAAAACAGAGAGAGAAAGCAGAGATCAAAATGGAGAGAAGAAAGGCTAATTAATAATAAATGAAGAAGAAACAAAAATAGCAAATATAATTGGCACCAGTAATAATTAACACATTATTTATATATCTTTAACTTCTCAATAAAACCAAGAGTTCACTTATGTCTGATTTCAATCGACTTTACATTCTTTCTGCGGTATGAAGGCTTTCCTGAATAACTTCCCTCGTACGTAACACAGCAAATATCCGTAGGTGACCACAAACGTCCTGCACGAAGCCCTATATGAGAGTTATATAGCATAATGTCACACATGTAACATTATAGCTACATCGAGATTTCTGCTCCAAAGATATTGATGCAGAGAGAGACGAATTAACAAGCTTTGGGACAAAATGATATGTTTAATGAAGTTAGCGCATTCAATTTGAATGATCAATAACGTAATTACTATCCCATGCCTCCTATAAACACAATGCTTCCTGGGAATAGATATAGCGAGTTTACTGCCTTCAAAATGTATTGCCCTGTCGGATTAATGACATGCCTATTATGTAAAAGGGGCAAAACCTCCAAGGACGAAAGAATACTAATGACACTAACATATTTAGCCCATTAATTGGTGGAGGGGCGCCTCTGGCTGTTGTGATCACGAGATCAGTCCATGGTTAATGACTGGGTGGAGCGGGAGAGGGGGAGTCTCCGCGTTCAGTTCCATATTGAGACAGAATGCGAACCCCCTAGAAGAAGTAGCAGGGTCTTTAGGACGTAGCTGCTACATTACGGGGCCCGTGGAGTGCCAGAACCAATGACGCCAGTAGCTACATCCATAAATCACCCAATGGGTAAATGGCTCACATCTAGGTAATTGATGGCTTTTTTCAAACCAAAATCTGACATCTATAATTTATTTTGAAATCATTTTTGTAGTTTGTTTAGTTGAAAATGTTGAGGGCATTGTTGTCCTCTGAGTGCTCCTTTTTGTCTGATGTTCAGCAAGTGTTTACACAGGAAGGGCCCCTCTCGCCCCTCCCCTTTGTCTTTATTGGCTCTCTGATAAGGACAAGTAACTTAAGGGTAAAGAAAACACTTGATTTACAACCACCTGTCCATTCCGAGGCTCCTACAAATTCAACTTTATTAATATGCAAAAAATGGAAAGCAGACAAATCTTTGCTATTTGCATGGTTATAAGTTTTTAGGCAATCCAATTAGATTGAAAATGGTAACATTTTTAAAGAATGCAGCAAACAGGGGCGTCCTCTGGAGTTGAGAAGCTCTATTTTCATACTTACCACTTTAGTTGTCAGTTTACTCCCTGGATTTTCAAAAATGGCGTCCATAGTCCTCCAATAGGAGACCACAACGTCATTCCTATTGGCTCATGGGACCCTCAGGGTTCAGTAGCTATTTTGATTTCCCGAATGGAAGCTTCACACAATGGCAGTTTGGATGTTTCACTTTGTTTTAGTGTATGTGAACTGGGGAGGGGGTGGGGTGTTCACAGTCCATTTGTTTCTCAATACATTATGAAAATGAGAAGTTAGAAAGAATAGCACAACATGACATGATATTAGTACTTTATTACTGACTAGCTGATATACCCAGCGTTGCCCGGGCCTGGAAGGGCAGGGGGCATGGAGTGGAAGGGCGGGGGGCCAAGGGGCGTGGAAGGGCGTGGAGGGCAAAGGGCAGGGGGGCAAAGGGCACGGAGGGGCAGAGGGGCAAAGGGCAGGGAGGGGCGGGGGTGCCAAAGGGCAGGGAGGGGCGGGGGGGGGCAAAAGGGAGGGGGGCAGGGAGGGAGGGAGGGGGCAAAGGGCAGGGGGGGCAAGAGGGCAGGGAGGGAGGGGGGCAAAGGGCAGGGGGGCAAGAGGGCAGGGAGGGAGGGGGTCAAGATGGCAGGGAGGGAGGGGGGCAAGATGGCAGGGAGGGAGGGGGGCAAGAGGCAGGGAGGGGGGCAAGAGGGCAGGGAGGGAGGGGGGCAAGAGGCCAAAGGGCAGGGGGGCAAAGGGCAGGGGGGCAAAGGGCAGGGTGGCAAAGGGCAGGGGGGTAAAGAGGAAAAGGGCAGGGGGCAAAGGGCAGGGGGAGGGTGGGCAGGGGGCAAAGGGCAGGGGAGGGAGGGCAGGGGTCAAAGGGCAGGGGGCAATGGGCAGGGGGAGGGAGGGCAGGGGGCAAAGGGCAGGGGGAGGGAGGGCAGGGGGCAAAGCTCAGGGGGAAGGAGGGCAGGGGGCAAAAGGCATTGGGAGGGAGGGCAGGGGGGGCAAAGGGCAGAGGGCAAAGGGCAGGGGGAGGGAGAGCAGGGGGGGCAAAGGGCATTAGGAGGGAGGGCAGGGGGGGCAAAGGGCATTAGGAGGGAGGGCAGGGGGCAAAGGGCATTAGGAGGGAGGGCAGGGGGGCAAAGGGCATTAGGAGGGAGGGCAGGGGGGCAAAGGGCATTGGGAGGGAGGGCAGGGAAGGGAGGGCAGGGGGGGCAAAGGGCATTGGGAGGGAGGGCAGGGGGCAAAGGGCAGGGGAGGGAGGGCAGGGGGAAAAGGGCAGGGGAGGGAGGGCAGGGGGGGAAAAGGGCATTAGGAGGGAGGGCAGGGGGGGCAAAGGGCATTGGGAGGGAGGGCAGGGGCAAAGGGCATTGGGAGGGAGGGCAGGGGGCAAAGGGAAGGGGAGGGAGGGCAGGGGGCAAAGGGCAGGGGGAGGGAGGGCAGGGGGCAAAGGGCAGAGGGGCAAAGGGCAGGGGGAGGGAGGGCAGGGGGGCAAAGGGCATTAGGAGGGAGGGCAGGGGGGGCAAAGGGCATTGGGAGGGAGGGCAGGGGGCAAAGGGCATTGGGAGGGAGGGCAGGGTGGGGCAAAGGGCAGGGGGGGCAAAGGGCAGGGGGAGGGAGGGCAGGGGGGGCAAAGGGCAGGGGGCCAAAGGGCAGGGTGAGTCAGGGATGCGTTAAATAACCCATTCCCCTGCGTTTACTCACCTTGCACACGGCCGCGCTCCTCTTCTTATGGGTACTGGCCACCCTCCTCCTCAACCTCGGGTTCCTCAGCGGTGAGGCTGAGACGCTCCGGTGAGGAGGTGCTCCGCCTCCCGCGGGGAGAGGCGGAGACAGCCGGTGGAGCGACCTGTGTGAGGGGAGAGCCGCGTGCTCTGTGTGTGGGGGGGGGAGCACCGGGTGAGGGCGGAGCCACGTGCTCTGTGTGTGTGTGGAAGGGGGGGGGAGCGCCGGGTGAGGGGAGAGCCGCGTGCTCTGTGTGTTTGGGGGGGAGGGGTGAGCAGGGGGGGTGAGCAGGGGGGGGGTGTGCGGGGGGGGTGAGCGGGAGGGGGGGGTGAGCAGGGGGGGTGAGCGGGGGGGTGAGCACCGGGTGAGGGAGTGGCCTATGGGTGGTGAGAACCGTGGGGAGGTGAGAGTCCCCCGCTGTGTCCCGGGCGTTCGCTCCGCTCCCCCGCTGACTGTAGCGGTGCCATGGGGGGGAGGAAAAAGCCACGTGCTCTGTGTGGGGGGGGAGCGCCGGGTGAGGGGGGAGACGTGTGCTCTGTGTGTGTGTGGGGAGGGGGAGCGCCAGTTGAGGGGAGAGCCACGTGCTCTGTGTGTGTGGGGGGGAGGGGTGAGCGGGGGGGTGAGCAGGGGGGGTTGAGCGGGGGGTGGTGAGCGGGGGGTGGTGAGCGAGGGGGGGTGAGAGCGGGGGGTGAGCGGGGGGGGTGAGCGGGGGGGGGGTGAGCGCTGGGTGAGGGAGTGGCCTATGGGTGGTGAGAGCCGTGGGGAGGTGAGAGTCCCCCGCTGTGTCCCGGGCGCTCGCTCCGCTCCCCCGCTGACTGTAGCGGCGCCGGGGGGGAGGAAAAAGCTGCGTGCTCTGTGTGTGGGGGGGAGCGCCGGGTGAGGGGGGAGCCGCGTGCTCTGTGTGTCTGGGGGGGAGGGGTGAGCGGGGGGGTGAGCGGGGGGGGTGAGTGAAGGAGGGGGTGAGCGGGGGAGGGTGAGCGGTGGGGGGGGGTGAGCAGGGGGGGTGAGCGGGGAGGGAGAGGGAGGGGTGAGTGCCGGGTGAGGGAGTGGCCTATGGGTGGTGAGAGCCGTGGGGAGGTGAGAGTCCCCTGCTGTGTCCCGGGCGCTCGCTCCGCTCCCCCGCTGACTGTAGCGGCGCCGGGGGGGGGGAGGGAGGAAAAAGCGCGGGAAAGCGGGAGACCCGGGGAGAGGAGGAGGTGCGCACGGGTCCCGATGAGCGCCGCGGTGTGTGTGTGTGTGTGTGTCGTCACTCCGCCTCATGCCAATGAGAGGTGTGCGGGGGCGGGCGGGCCAAGGGAGCAATCTCATTGGTCTGGCCCAAGGTCCAATCTGATTGCCGCTAGGGACACAGGGAGACACATACAGACAGACAGGCAACGACACATAGGACACTTTGAGAAATATATAGTAGATTTAATAGGTCCTCCATTTCTCCATTAACATTGTTTCTTAGGCAAAGTAGCAATGACCATGTGTGCAGTGGCTACACAATCTCATGCTGGTGCCTAAAATGCAGGGAGATATATTGACTTGCCCAAGGAGAATTAATACTGGGATTATGAACAGTGTTTACCCACATCAAAGGCAGTGTATTTACAGTAGACCACTAATGATACCCCTTCAAACCAACCTAATTGGTTGGAAGATGCCTGAGTTCTACGGTTAGAATAATTGTTCTATATTATACCGTATACTAACATAATGTAACTGAGTTTGTACACATGGCGAGCTGACACATGGGAGGGGTTTCCCCCAGGAAATGCATGAAAAATGCAACCCAAAATAACTGCAATTGCTATTAGAAAATGTGTGGGTAAGATCGGTCAGGTTTGGCAATGCTGTACTTATACTACTCTGATGTAAAGCTCTGTGTGTGCAAATTAAAAAGTAGTGGTGCATTATAAACCCCCAGTACTATCGAACCGTCCTGTAGGAATGGAGTCATTGTGTTACATCCTTTGCACAATATACAATATGTTGCTGGCACTTCCTGGGCAGGAATTAACCTATCCACAGCCAGAAGAGTCACTTACGCATGGAGAACGTATACTGGCAGTAAAAAGGTCAAACATTTAGTGATAATGTTCTCTCTCTCTTGTTTCAGGTGAGCAGACAATTTTCCAGCTTCAGATCATGTTGGTTAACTGGTATTCCTCTTTTGAAGAAATGTTACATTCACCTTGTACTTCATAAGAAGTTTAGCACCCATACACAGGGCTGCCGACAGGAGGTACAGCTGGGATTGCTGTCCCGGGCCCGGCCAGTCAAGGGGCTCGGCCCCTCTGTTGGCAACCTTGCAGTTCTCTCTGTGCAGGCAAGCCGGGACCTCCCATCTTTCCCTCACCTTCTGCACGACTGAGGGGTCCTACACTTTCCTGGCTGATGCCCCCCTCCCTTTCCTCCTGTAGGACTTCAGGGCCCTCCCCTTCCCTCAGCACCACCCATCTGTCCCTCCCTCACCAGGCCTCTGCGGGCCTGCTGGGCTCTGCCTTGCATCGGCCATGCTGCTCCAGCAGGCCCTTCTAAGGGTCGCAGGTAGGCCCCCCTTATACAACCCTCCCAGGCACCTTACCCTCCCTAATGGGGGAGAGAGCATGTGTGTGTTTGGGGAGGGGGGGGGGTATTTGTGTGTGTGTTTGGGGAGGGTGGCTTATTTTTGTGTGTGTGACGGGAGGGGGGCAAGCCTATCTTCTCCATATTGCTCAAACAAATGTTCTGATTTCATTTGCTCATCCTACTTTTGGTCATAGTCTTGGTATTTGATAAACCTTGGAAACCAGTCAAGTACAGTACCATCTTTGTCCAAAAATGGTAATTTCTTCTTGTGATATGTCCAGTTCACTGCCATTTTAGTTTTTTTCGGCCCTAGGATCATATCACAGACTTTTGTTTGCTTTCAACCCCATTTATTCTTTTTTCCTGTCTTTTTGGAGAATACCCAAGTAAGAGACCTTTGCAGATGTATACTCAGGGAGACCGATTTGGGGGAAATTAACCAGGGCTTTATTTAGCCTGTCACTTTAAAAAGCAGTTTAAGGCAAAACATAATACAAAGAAACAAACACCTACTCCTTTGGAGATTAAATAAACAGTCCATGCCCTATCTATCTGACTGGCTGGATAGGCCAGTTCACAGTCACAAAATATAGAACAATTTATCAGGGAGCAATATATATGAAAGTCTTATCTGACTGTGCTGGTCCGGCGTCTCCAGTTTCTCCAGCTTCACTTCAGATTCATGCGTTGCAGTCCTGTTGATCCCAGGAAACCTGTTGTCAGCACACAGCCCTGTTTTTTTTAAATAATCATTACAGTTACAATATTATATTAATCTATATACAATTCATGTGTTATGTTTACAGACCTTGCTCAATTTTTTATTATAAATTGTAGATTTTTAAAAGTTTTGCTATTTGCACTTCTATATTTGTACTCAGTGGGAATTCTTGTACTAACACTGTACCTTTTGTTTGTTTATGTGTACACACACACGGGAGTGTGTGTGTGTGCCCCCTCTGTGCATGTGCACTACTGCACATGCGCTGGCGGCGACGTCACTTCTGTTACATACTTCCATCTTCAAGAAGGAGATTTGTGCCTGCAAAGAAGTTTCACTTCAAAGTTATTTCATCTCCACACCCCAATGATGTTGTGGCTTTCTGTTGACCACCAGAGAGAGGCTTGCCTAGGCAGCCATGTTGTTACTACCAGACAATAATTTTTGTCCGGGACATTGATAATGAAATATCTCTGCAACCGGTTCTCTTAATTCCGTGTACTGCATTTCAGCTCCAGAGGAGCCACCAGTTACTTCATGTGCAACATACTATATATGTGTAACGAACTAATACCTTGGTAGGGTTAAAACACCACTTTGGGATAAGGCCTGGGACATAGTGAGTTTGTCCGGGCTGAGGCGCCATCAGGGGGCGGGACGGGGGCGGGCCAGTGACGTCATGGAGCTGGTTCGCCCTCATTGGGCGAACCGTTCACGTGACCGGCCCTGCGCTCCGGCGAGCGCCAATTTAAAAACTGTGAGAGACACATGCTTCCGCAAGCGTGCGCGAGCCCCTGCTAAAGCCGCTCTCATTGCGGCTGCAGGGGGCTCAGTTTTGAGCAGCAGCACGCCTCAGCGCATAAGCGCTGACCATGCCCGAGGCCTAACAATCAAGTGACAATACTTAATAGCTCATATCTATATTTTCTAGATAAGCATAAACAGGTAAAAAAAGTTCAATCAATAAGTTATAAATCAGTTCAAGTATAGATCCAAATAGTTTTCATACAAATTAATTTAAAAAAGACTAAGAAATCATCTACAGAATAAGGAATACACACAGCCTACAAATTTACCTAGGGTACTGTACCATTATAAGGACCATTATATTTTGGGTCCTGTATATATTATAAGGACCACTTATTCCCATTGTAGTGTACCTGTTGTGTTGCCATTGTTTGAGAGCAGGGGAGAAATCCAATGTGCATTTCTGCACCTACGAGTTGAAACTCTGTGTATTCAGTTAATCAGAGCAACTATTGATGTACTTGCTACATGTTATAAAAAGATGTGCTAAATGTTTTAATTAGACAGATTTGGGCCCATATTTATTAGGTGGTGGTATGCCACAAGACACCTTACAGACCATTCAAGTTAATTGACGATAAGGTGTCTTCCAGCACTGGAAAGGGTATTGTGGGATTTCATTGCATAGTAGTTATGGGCCTTTATCAAAACATCTATTGTTTGCATATAGAAGAAAAAAATATATTAGTAAAGCTATATATTGAAATGCCTGTATAGGAGGTACAGCATATTATCTTTCTTCAAAGTGCCTCATCACACAGTGATGAAGGAAGTACATTTTCCATTTTTTAGGGAAGTACAGGTTGAATTATATTGTACATTATTGTGCTGTCATGTAGCGTAAGACGTACTGTGTCTGTCACTATTGCAACTTAAATAAGATGTGACCGTTACAGTACATGCAATTCTAAAGGAGGAATGATAGCCAATGCTGAGAACTTCCTGCTCAAGTGGTTTTGGAGAGAAGGGGGAGGTTGGTTGCTTCAACAGTTTCCTTCCTCTTTCAACTGACAGGCAGCATAGAACGAAAAAAGGAAAGGTTCCTCTTGCACAGAACAGCACACAGACCAGAGCTTGGCAAGTATCTTTTTTAAATCATTTAATGCAGCCATGAGCTCCTTTTTATTGCCGACAGAATGAACAGGAGTGGGAATTGTAGAGGATCCGTAGTATAGCAAACGTGTACAATGGACATTTGCCTTGATGGATCGGATTAGATGTCTGTCACTAATGTATGGTACTGTCATTTCAGTGTCATAGTGTTACTAGTGCAGAGAACGACCCATGTTCATTATGCTGTGAAGCTACTGTGCTGTATTTCTACATTTCAGGGAAGCTTCTGAGCACCGTTCATTTGAACGGAGTTTAGAGTCTTCCCTTAAACATCGAAGCATCTTCACAGCATATTGAATAAGGCCTATAGAGGCTGTGTTGGTCGTAGAAAAGTGTCTGTCTAGGCTTGTCCCACTAAGGGGGTTCTTCACAGTAGTTGTGATATGTACAGAGCTTTAAAAACCTCAAAGCTTACTGCTTCATGAAATTCAAGGCTGGCTCTAGGTTTCTGGGGCCTTAAACAGAGCCAGGACTCCAGCCATGGCAAGTTGTTGGTGGGTGGGGAGGCACCATCCGGTTTTGTTGAGCGGGATGGGGTTGGGCTGCAGAATCTGATCTATGACCAAATGCTACAGTGATCGGAGCTGGATTGGGGGAGAAATGGGGCCCCCTAAACCAGTAGGGTTCTTAAGCGATCACTTAGTCTGCCCCACCACTGTGTATAATACAGAAGTAGTACAGAGATTTGGCAGCTTTTAAAAAACACTATTAGACATACATTTGAAGTATATTCTATATTTTGTAGCACCAAACATAATTATGGTTGTACACAAGCTTCTGATGGTTTCTGTGCCTATTTTTCAGATGTACTTAATCACTATAGTTTAATCCAACTTGTTACACCCATATATTTAAAGGAAACATAATTGTAGCTTCATTGTAATGTATCTTTCTAAAACAACCACAGTCATTGCTGTTAGAGTTAA